>NC_079196.1:196803612-197168612 GCF_029499605.1 Hyla sarda | reverse complement strand
GGGATATGAGGACGGGATATGATGTCGGGATATGAGGACGGGATATGAGGACGAGATATGAGGACGAGATATGAGGATGAGACATGAGGATGGGATATGAGGTCAGGATATGAGGAAGGGATATGAGGACGAAATATGAGGATGGGTATTGAGGACGAGATATGAGGTCGGGATATGAGGATGGGATATGAGGTTGGGAAATGAGGACGAGCTATGAGGTCGGGATATGAGGATGGAATATGAGGACGGGATATGATGGCAAGATATAAGGAAGAAAGGAGGTCAGAAAATTAGGTAGGGAAATGAGGTTGGGTTTTGAGGACAGGACATAAGGTCAGGATATAAGGACAGGGATATGGAGTCAGAATATGAGGTGATAAACGAGAAAAGAAAAACACACGCGAGCCTAGTGTGGTGCTTGTGACAAGATTTGGCAATTGTAAAGAATTACACTTACCAGAATGTGTTGCGCTGAGCTCACAACACCATATGGAGCATAAGCAGTGGAAAGATTTTGTTTACAGCCTGGATCCTCCGGTCAGACTTTGCTCACCGGTCGTAGTAGCAGCAAAAAATGGCAAAAGATAAAATCAGATCCTTGTCAGGCGCAGACCAGTAGAAGAAACATCCGTAATGCATGGATACACTTCAAAAGGTTTATTTGGAACACAACAGCAACCCGTTTCTTGCCCGTAAAGCGCACTTCATCATATGTCACACATTACCTGATGAAGTGCCCTTTATGGGCAAGAATATGAGGTGAGGATAGGAGGACAGGATATGAGGACGGGATATAAGGTTGGGATATGAGGATGGGAGATGAGATCGAGATATCAGGATGGGATATCAGGACAAGATATTAGGTTAGGATATAATGACGGGAAGTTAGCGTCATTGTTGCTTTTCCTCTATTATAGCGTTTCGGTAGGAAGACCAGGCAATGTCAGGTACTCTGCTAGTAATCAATATCAATCGTAGTGTCCAAAGTAAATTACACCCTTAGTAAATAACAGCCTGTGTTCCTGTAGTGCATAGCAACCACAGTGTATATAGTAAATAATAGTCATAGTGTCCGTAGTAAATAATGTAAATTCCTCTGTTGTTGGGAAGTGGCACAATGGAGAAATATTTGAGGCCCATACTATTCTACATCTAGTAAAATCTGGAATAAAGACGTGATAAAGTAACACAATGTCTGAATGATTGAGGACACATACAACAGCACCCCCTGTACGCTCAGGTGTCACATATGAATATACATCACAAGATTTAGGCCATTGACAAACAGGATAACAAAAAACCCAATAAATGTGTTTTCTAATGTGTGATGAAACTTTTCGTGTCATAATAGGAAACATTCAGGAAATACACAAGCTTTTATATTTAATAACTTCTTTTAATGTCTAGTAAATCCTTGGCCTGCGAGAAAATGATGGCACATTGATGTATATGCTGCAGAAAAGGCTCCGGAAAGATGGGGCCTACATCATCCTAATGATAATCCTAATGGGTAATCTGTTTTATACATTACTTGTTGAAGAAGAGCCATACAAGCTTGAGAGAAAAGAACGAATCTAGTCTAGAGAAAGACATGTATTCCTATAATACTAGGGGTGAACCAAGGACTGGTGAAGAACATGGGCACATCTTACTGTGAGCAAATCCCACATTTCTTGTGCATGATGGTTACAGGAGTTGGGACACCATGAATGTATATGCAATAAATGTCTGATGGGTGAGGGTCCTCCCAGGGCTTTTACCACCATATCAACCAGAGACTATGGATTGTTGGCCAGACATGTGTCACCATTCAAATGTATAGGAATTACTTCCTTTAAGAAACTCCCATAGACTTGACCAACTCTTTTTTTTTTAACTTCTATGTCCCTACCAATAGCTGGGGGTCCCAGAGATGGACTGTCAGTTATCCTATGGATCTGCCATAAATTTCTGTTGTGGGATCATTTCTTTAAAGGAACACTGTCAGCCTGTTCACCCACACTAAACCCAACACACTGAGCTATAGTGTGGGTGAACAGGAGTCCAACAAGGGGTCACTTACTTAAAGGGGTACTCCGCTGGAAAACAATTTTTAAATCAACTGGTGCCAGAAAGTTAAATATATTTGTAAATGACTTCTATTAAAAAATCTTAAGCCTTCCAGTACTTATCAGCTGCTGTACGATCCACAGGAAGTTCTTTTCTTTTTGAATTTCCATTCTGTCTCACCACAGTGCTCTCTGCTGACACCTCTGTCCATGTCAGGAACTGTCCAGAGAAGGAGAGGTTTGCTATGGGGATTTACTTCTACTCTGGATAGTTCCTAAAATGGACAGAGGTGTCAGCAGAGAGCACTGTGGTCAGACAGAAAAGAAATTCAAAAATAAAAGAACTTCCTGTGGAGCATATATCACCTCTTGATTCCCGGCCTTCTGGTTAGGATCAGAGAAATTTTTATAGATCCGGCCGGATGTCTGGGCAGTATATCTGCACACATTCACTTATTTATCTTTTGTCACTGTCACTTTTTGTGTGTTGTGTGTCCACAGGGTTTGTCAGGATGCGGTGTCCCTCCTGGCGGTCTAGGGGAGGTGTGTGTGGCCATCAGGTTCCTCACCTCCCTGCAAACACCTCGGGTACTCCTGCTCTGGCAGGGTACCTACCGTTATCGGCTCTTACTTGCTAATGCCAAGAGGGATGCCGGGAGCATTTGTGGTCCCTTAGTAGCTTTGGCGAAAAGGGACATTGAACCTGGAACCTCGCAGGTACCTTTTGGTCCGGAGGTGAAGGGTAAGGTTTGTTGGGGGCCTCTCTCCTATCGGAGAAGGGCTTGCGATAGACCACATCCTTTTTTTAGTGAAACACGTTTGCACTTTTTCTTGCACTTTGGGTGATTCGAAAGCACGTTCCTCGGCTCTTAAAAAAAAAATTATAATAATAATAATTTTGAGTGACATACAGAACCCAAAGAATTCAGTGCCTTGAAAATAAGAAGCACTTTGGTCAGGGTTGGTCAGCATTTTTCTGCTACTAAGCTCCTGTTTGGACTAAAATGATGAACTTTTGTTTTCCTTTAGCCACCCTAAGAGGGAGTTTAGGAGCTCACAGTATACTGCTTATGCATTCTATTATGTAAAAAAAAAAAACTGTATGCAGTAAGCTCTTGAGCTCCCCCTTATGGTGGTGGCAGGTTTCAAATTTATCTTTTTCAGTATCTCTACCTGTACAGAAGATTTTCCATTCTATATAAAGATGCCTTTCTAATCTCTCATCTACACACCCCTTCCTCTAATAACCCATTATTTATGTATAACTGCGAAAATAATTTGCCGTTACTCCAGGGACTCCATTTCCCGCTGGCACCCGCATCCAATAAACCTTTCTACGTTCGCTTTCTTGGATAAACATCTTATTCTTCCAGCAGCTCCTTGCTGTTGGCCCTTTTTTGGATAGATGACTGTGTTCAGAATGTATGAGCTCCCAGTAATGGAAACAGCGATGTTATCTTAATTGCGCCGTAAAAAAATCAGATGACTTGTAGCAAATGTCATGCCCACGCAGACTGGTGTAATTGGTGCAATTGGGATTTACCAATCTGGAGTCAATACGTTTGGCTTATAATAAGTTCATTAAACTTTGTCTGTGGACAATTACTGTGTGATAGAGCGTTCTCCTTCTGGAATTGTCACCGGGCGTATGTGAATGGCGCATTAAGACGTGTAACATGTGGATGGCCAATTATAGTCTACAGCTCAGATGTGCATTCTGGGCAATAAACATATGTTTAGCATCCATTGTAGGCTCTGTCAACTGGTTGCAGTAGGTTCATGGGGAGAGGAATCAGACTAGACACATGTTTGGGATAAAGAATCTGAGAAGTCAATGAGGAGTTCTGTGACTGGATGAGAACGTCAGGTTAGATACTTTCCTACAGGAACTTGGTGATTCCTGATATTCTTATAAATTCTAGTAGAAGTGCATTATTTCTAGACACTTCAGCTGCTGCAGAAGCTGTTTTTTGAAAGGCACACTGTATATGCGCCATGCTCTTGAATGGGTACCCCACCGAAAAACATCTTATCCCCTATTAAAAGCAACCGGCATTACACCCCAGTCATCCATGTACGGTTCAAAGCTTCTGTGTTCTGGACGCCACCGCTGCCGGCCCAGAGATTGCGGGGGTCCCAGCGGCAGGACCCCAGCGATCAGACATCTTATCCCTTATCCTTTGGATAGGGGTTGAGATGTTTTTCGGCAGAGTACCCCTTTAAGATTAAAGGGGTACTCCGCTGCTCAGCATTTGGAACAAACTGCTCCGAACGCTGGAGCCAGCGCCAGGAGCTCGTAACGTCAAAGTCCCACCCCGTCATGATTTCACGCCCCGCCCTCTCAATGCAGGTCTATGGGAAGGGGCGTGACGGCCGTCACGCCCCTTCCCATAGACTTGCATTGAGGGGGTGGGGCGTGACATCATGAGGGGGTGGGGCTATAATGGCACGCGCTCCCATCTCCAGCGTTCGGAACAGTTTGTTCCAAACACTGAGCAGCGGAGTACCCCTTTAAGATTGAGCGGAATGCACCAATAAATCATACATTGAACTCTTTGTGAGAATAAGCCAACTATAAACATGTCAAAAATTTGTATAAACTTGTAAGATAAAACATGACATAAAGTGTAAAGCAAAAGCATGATCTCGCATAAAGGGGGGAACAATCATCCGTAATCGGACGGTCACGCCATATGCATCTAGAGTTAACTGATGATGGGACAAAATATCCAACGTAGTAAAGTATATTATTTTAGCCCCTTTAGGGCACAGTCCATTTTGTCCTCCTCGCCTTTTCAGAGCCATAATCCCATCATTTTCCATCCACAGAGCCATATGAGGGCTTCTTTTTTGCGCGACCAATTATACTTTATAATGACACCTTGTGGGGAAGAAAAAAACCGCAATGTTTTGGGGGTTTTCCAAAAAAAATTTAAATAAAGAGCATAATAAAATATACTTAATTATACAAATGTATAAAAACATCCCTGAGGCAGAAAACGTAGCTCATTCTATTCACTTTTCCTGTTGTATTTAGGTGAATTAAGTATTTTTCTCTAACTTTTTTTGTCATAATGAAATGGGGGTTTTTACGCAGTGCTCTCTATGGTATAACATACATGTTCTCTTTATACGTTTTATGCTCTATACATAGCTTTTATTTTTTTTTATTAATGTACTGCTTTTTAGTATGTTTAAGATCGTCCTATTCTGACCCCTTAAATTGTTTTGCTTTTCCGTATATAGGGCTGTATGAGGACTCATTTTTTGTGCTCGTGATCTGTACTTTTTATGGGTACCAATTTTGAGTATATACAAATTTTTCACTTTTTATATGGGGGGGATGAGAAAAAGGGGGTGATTTAAATTTTTATTAGGGGAAGGGGTTAATTTATATTTGGAAAAGCATTTAGTGCCATGATCATTATTGATCACTGCACTTAAGGGGTTAATGATGGAGAATGGAGCCACCACTTACAGTTTATGAAATTTTTTGAATCAACTGGTGCCAGAAAGTTAAACAGATTTGTAAATGACTTCTATTAAAAAATCTTTACCCTTCCAGTACTTTTTAGCAGCTGTATGCTACAGAGGAAATTCTTTTCTTTTTGAATTTATTTTTTTGTCTTGTCCACAGTGCTGACACCTGATGCCCATATCAGGAACTGTCCAGACCAGCATAGGTTTGCAATGGGGATTTTCTCCTGCTCTCTCTGGGCAGTTCCTGATATGGGCATCAGGTGTCAGCAGAGAGCACTGTGGACAAGACAAAAAAGAAATTCAAAAAGAAAAGAATTTCCTCTGTTGCATACAGCTGCTAAATAGTACTGGAAGAGTAAAGATTTTTTTTTTATAGAAGTACTTTACAAATCTGTTTAACTTTCTGGCACCAGTTGATTCAAAAAAAATTGGAATTTCTTTTTTGTCTTGTCCACAGTGCTCTCTGCTGACACCTGATGCCTGTATCAGGAACTGTCCAGAGCAGGAGAAAATCCCCATAGCAAACCTATGCTGCTCTGGACGGTTCCTGACATGGACAGAGGTGTCAGCAAAGAGCACTGTGGACAAGACAAAAAATGTATTTCCTCTGTAGCATACAGCTGCTAAAAAGTACTGGAAAGGTAAAGATTTTTTAATAGAAGTCATTTACAAATCTGTTTAACTTTCCGGCACCAGTTGAGTTAATAAGAAAAAAAACATTTCCACCGGAGTACCCCATTAATATTAATAATAGAAGTGATCAGGTGATGTGTGGGATTATACAGTCAGTGGGTGTATATTAGACATACAAGCCTCCCAATGTACAATATGCCCCCCCCCCCCCTGACTGTATAATCCCACCCATCACCTAATAGCCACTCCCATTATTCAATTAAGTTCACGCCCATCTGACTGATTTACTGAATTGTCAGACAAACTATAAACCCTCATATCTCAGGAATGGGGGGGGATATATTTTGGCATTACAGGTCATCTTTAACGCAGTACGTTTGTGAGATGTCACGGCCACCACCACCAATATGATCCTGGATGAGGATCACAACCACATCAACTCCATACACATCACATTAGATGGAATTTTATCCAAAAAACTGACATACAAAAGATGATACTGTCGTAGGAAAGAGAGGACAAAGGAAATAATAATCAAATATCACGAACATAGACTGAACTCTGCCCAAATCTCATGTCAAGAGATCTACGGGAGAGATTTATCGAAACCTGTCCAGAGGAAAAGTTGCCCAGTTGCCCATAGCAACCAATCAGATCACTTATTTCATTATTAACAAGGCCTCTGCAAAATGAAAGAAGCGATCTGATTGGTTGCTATGGGCAACTGGGCAACTTTTCCTCTGGACAGGTTTCGATAAATCTCCCCCATAATCCCAAAATGTTCTGTTTAGTATCATCTAAAAATCCCTTCTCCTTCCTATGCTCCAGACTTCTTCATCATACAAGGACATTTCTGCTTTGGGGTCAGCACCGTAGTGCCCAGCTCCAATATCCTTCCAGCCAGCATGCCCACTAATAATAGCCAATTGGTATTCCACCTCCTGTTTTGCCGAGATACACGTTATAAAGTACAGTGGTCCCTCAAGTTACAATATTAATTGGTTCCGGGGCGACCATTGTATGTTGAAACCATTGTATGTTGAGACCAGAACTCTATGGAAACCTGGTAATTGGTTCTAAAGGCACCAAAATGTCACCCAAAAAATAGGAAAAAGTGAGAATTAAAGAAAAATAAGTATATAACTAATATAGATAAAGCAAATCCTTACATATAAAAGTAAGAAAGATCTGCTGGGAGCTGTAATCACTGTCTATGTCAGTGTTTCCCAAGCAGGGAGCCTCCAGCTGTTGCAAAACTACAACTCCCAGCATGCCCGGACAGCCAAAGGCTGTCCGGGCATGCTGGGAGTTGTAGTTTTGCAACAGCTGGGGGCACCCTGCTTGGGAAACTCTGGTCTATGTAGAGGACAGGAGCTTCTTCAGGGTCCTGTACAGTACACAGTGTCCTAAAAAAGTCGCCCTCACCTGGTGTCCAAAGGAGCAGGTAACCCTGGTACAGGTAAAGTGTACAGAACATGTAATACCTCCCTGTACTGTAGGGGGCACTACCAGACACCAGTCAGTGCATGCACTTCAGTAATACAGGGGTTTTACCAGCGAATGCCCATTCTGATTGGTCAGTTCTTCCAGCCATTGACACGTTTCACAGATCTGGACTGTCTGTACATTGTATGTTGAGTCTGGTTTCAACTTACGATGGTCCAGAAAAGACCATTGTATGTTGAAACTATTGTATGTTGGGGCCATTGTAAGTTGAGGGATCACTGTATATGTCCGATTGTGTTCCTTTCTCTGCCGCCTCAATCACATTTATAAGAAAAATCATAAAAATGCATCTGGGACCTCCGCTTCCCGATGATAACACCACTCCTTAAATCTTAGAGCATATAATCATTCGATTAATAGTCCTGAAAGGCATCGAGGCGACCGGGAATCACGCATCATGGAAGATTTATACAAGACATCTTCACAGTCGCTGATAAGGCCAATGAGTTTCCTGTTGGGCAAAATGCCACAAATATATTTTACAGGTATCTGGAATTAAGTTCTAGTAATAGAATCTTTCAAGCCCTTAGATATATACTTTAATTTCCAAATATCACTTCTACTGATCGCGGCTCACTGGAGAATGGACTGAATTAGAACTTATGTTTGGGAAAGATCTGCATCTCATAGAGGGATCAGCAAGATTTTTTTTTAAATCAATTGGTGCCAGAAAGTTAAACAGATTTGTAAATGACTTCTATATAAAAATCTTAATCCTTCCAGGACTTATCAGCTTCTGTATGCTCCAGAGAAAGTTGTGTCATTCTTTCCAGTCTGACCACAGTGCTCTCTGCTGACACCTCTGTCCGTGTCAGGAACTGTGCAGAGTACAAGCAAATCCCCATAGAAAACCTGGACAGTTCCTGACATGGTCACATGTGTCAACAGAGAGCACTGTGGACAGACCAAAAAGAACTATACAACTTCCTGTGGAGCGTACAGCAGCTGATAAGTACTGGAAAATTTTTAAATAGAAGTAATTTACAAATCTGTTTAGGTTTCTGGCACCAGTTGATTTGATTTTTTTCCCACTGGAATACCCCTTTAAGATAACTATGGCATCTTATATTGGGTTTGACCTCTTCTTCTGAATCCTTGGTAGAAGACTTCTCATGTCCCATCCTCCCGCCGCCTTATACGTTGTTGAATAAATGTCATCCTGGCCTCTTGTAGACGTTATAGTCTATGAAAACAGTGTTCATTTATCCACTTCGACAATATGCTTTAAAGGAGTAATCCACTGAAAAAATGTTTTTTTTAATCAACTGGTGCCAGAAAGTTAAACAAATTCTTAAATTACTTCTATTTAAAAATCTTAAGATAAAAAGAAAAAGAGACACGCGCCCCTAGTGTGATACTTCAAACGACTTGAGGTAAGGGAAGGGGTTAGTATTCCACTTACCAGATGGTGTTGCGCTATGGGCACAACACCTAGATGAGCTCGAATGGTGATAAAGTTTGCTGGATGCAGCCCGAATCCTCCGGTATCAGCGTGGCTGGCCGGCTTGCAGAGATATCAGGAACAGGGAACGGGGAAAAAAAGATCCTCAGTAGGCGCAATGGACAGCAGTGAAGAAGAGTTCAATGGTCATCCATCATTGATATAAAGGTATTTATTAAGCACACAGTAGCAACGCGTTTCTTGCCCGGATCGGGCACTTCCTCAGGCAAATGTGCATGTACAAACATAAAAATGGCAGCAACTTAAATAGGCATAGATGCGCAGCTATTCAAAGGTCAAGTCAATTAGGCTATTCAGGAAAGCTAGTAACTTAGACCAGCCGTAGTAAAAAGCACACGTATCTTCTTAGTAATCTAGATAATTTACATAAAACAAACTTTGTCATAAGGGACATTGGTCTCTAAAGGAAAAAGGCATATACAATAGTTGTATTTGGTAGGTTTGTGGCTTATTGCGCTATAGTATCCTGATAGGAAAATGTGGTTCGGTATTTGAAGACATCCGCTAAAAACCCACAAACCCAGTCGGGTGGATGATCAGCGGGAGCTCTGTGTTAGGTATCAATAGGTGGATCGCTATTTTGTTATATGGTGAGTTTCATTCACCACCGCTGTCTAGATTAGCTCCGCTAACAGCAGGAGCGCTATATATGTCGTAGCGGAATCAGAGGGGGGCGGGTCCTCAAATTTAACAGTGATAGACAGCGCTTCACAGAAAGCGCTATGCTGTCAAAAGGAGTGTTATGTAGGTAGGGACGGAATGGAACCGGGGCGTGTGTTCTAATACCAGGGCGGGCATCCCTTTGCAAACAGCGCTTGTAAGGATATCGCTTCACAGGAAGCGATATACATACCGTGGCGGGGTTGAAAAGGGGCGGAGGTTATTGTTCGCCATAATGATAGGCGTTTCGTAGGGAGCACTATACAGGAAAGTTAAAAACTGGGGAGTACTCTACAACAGAGCTATAATATGTGGTTGGGTGGTAAGCAGGTGAATAGTATGGGTGGTCTGGAATATATATAAAAAAACCCGGAGACGAAAGGACTTAAAAAATCTGATAACGGTAGTCTACTCCTTTATAACTATTATATACCATGTGATTGAATGAAGGTATGTAAAGGGCAGCACCCGGATCGCGGCCAGCCTAATAGTGGGATGGTATATATAAAACAAGTGAATGAGATTTAATGTACTAGAGTCGGACGGATTTTTGAATACCAGACTCAAAGGACAAATTTGGTAGCGCTGCTCAATTCCATAGGGTTTTCAGGGAGACATTAATAGTATTAAAAAAATGCATAAGGTTGCTGTCAATAAAATAACACATTCAAAGAGTAGCTAAAATACAATGGTATGTACATAGAAAGATCCATGATGCAATAATTAGCAAGCAGCATCTTATATGTAAAAAATGGCATACATCAACCATATCAAGGTATAGGATAAAAACTTTGTTCAAAGTAGCACATTTGCAAGGAGAAGATACATTAAAATTCACATGTTGGGGTCCCTGGTATAAGATCAAACACAAGATATAGGTACACACATAATAATACATGTGAAACTCATTCGGGTTCCTTTTTCCTTTAGAGACCAATGTCCCTTATGACAAAGTTTGTTTTACGTAAATTATCTAGATTACTAAGAAGATACGTGTGCTTTTTACTACGGCTGGTCTAAGTTACTAGCTTTCCTGAATAGCCTAATTGACTTGACCTTTGAATAGCTGCGCATCTATGCCTATTTAAGTTGCTGCCATTTTTATGTTTGTACATGCACATTTGCCTGAGGAAGTGCCCGATCCGGGCAAGAAACGCGTTGCTACTGTGTGCTTAATAAATACCTTTATATCAATGATGGATGACCATTGAACTCTTCTTCACTGCTGTCCATTGCGCCTATTGAGGATCTTTTTTTCCCCGTTCCCTGTTCCTGATTTAAAAATCTTAATCCTTCCAGTACTTATCAGCTGTCTCGGGATTTCCCAGGTTGCAGTGCGTCGAGACGTGACATCACTAGTCAGGTGTGCAAAGGTAACCTATCCTGCTTCAATGGGTGGAGCGCCCACTTGTTGGGACAGGGATCATTTTGCAAACCTGTAGGCACCCTGGTTAGAAAACACTGGTCTTTTGAATGGAATGCAGCTTGTTTGTGATTTAATGGGTGGGGTGGCTGATGTGTGGGAGGGAGGAAAGTGACCTCACACTTACAAACAAAGAACTATGGGATGTGTAGTTTAAGAGACCGAACTCCAACAGGAAATACCCAGTTCACAAAAACATAGCTATGCAGGTGTGTACTAAAATCCCTTTATAGTGGAAAACCCCTTTAAGATTTTTAAAATATTCCTCTATTTTTTTTTTTTTTGCCGTCTCTATATGTATCAGTGAATCCTAGGGGGATTTTATGTAAAGCGCACATAGTTTAAGTGACACAATATCTTCAATACTCTTGCTACCTTCCTTTTGCCAAAAGTGGGTTAAAATCAATAGAAGTCGCCCACGTTCCCGGAAGAAGTGATTCTCGGCAGGTTAAGAGTTTTTATGGTCTAGCATGAGAAACCTCAAACCTAATGAAATTATACTTGATATAGCTTTTATAGTCTCTGCTGGCCTGTTACTGCTCCACATAGCCAAGAAATCACCAAGAGAACCGCTCCGACTTCCCATCTTCTGTTCCGCTGCTAAAAAATAAAGTGTAAAAAAGCCTCTATCGTCTACCCTATTTATTTTTATAATAGGCATTTGAGACTCTGAAGATGAGATGAGCGCTCTCAATGTGTTTTGCTGACCGGCTTCATGTCATGGGCATAATATTCTGAAATCAAATCAATGTTTTGCAGACGTTGCTAATATTAATAAGTTATTTTTATTAAAGTCATTTTATGAAGCCTTAGTAAAACAGAACTCTTTCCCCCCAGACCAGAAAAACCTCTTAAAGGGCTCTCTGTTTTTGGACAATTTCTTTTTGTTACAAGTTCACCTTGATGAAAAGCTGCCCCCCCCCCCCCCCCCCCCCCGCCCCCCATCTTGCTGCTGTGATCCTTAGTGATCAGCTTTAATCTGTGGCAGTAATTCGTTATTTCTCTGCAGTGCCACCACAGAAAAACTTAAAGGGGTATTCCAGGAAAAAACTTTTTTATATATATCAACTGGCTCCGCAAAGTTAAACAGATTTGTAAATTACTTCTATTAAAAAATCTTAATCCTTTCAGTACTTATGAGCTTCTGAAGTTAAGGTTGTTCTTTTCTGTCTAAGTGCTCTCTGATGACACCTGTCTCGGGAAACGCCCAGTTAAGAAGAGGTTTGCTATGGGGATTTGCTTCTAAACTGGGCGTTTCCCGAGACAGGTGTCATCACAGAGGACTTAGACAGAAAAGAACAACCTTAACTTCAGAAGCTCATAAGTACTGAAAGGATTAAGATTTTTTTTAATAGAAGTAATTTACAAATCTGTTTAACTTTCTGGAGCCAGTTGATATATATAAAAAAGTTTTTTTCCTGGAATACCCCTTTAAAGGGGTACTCCGGTGGAAAACATTATTTTTTTTTTAATCAACTGGTGCCAGAAAGTTAGACAGATTTGTAAATTAAATATGTAAAGACAAGAAAGGGGAGAGCACTCTGAGGGCGTATATCACCTGGACTGGATGGCGGTCAAACCCTGGTACCTATATTCGTATCCCCTGTGGGGTGCACACATACAAGCATGAAGGATCAGAAAGATTCAATAAAGAAAAACGTAGGTCCACTCACCGCTCAGCAGAGACTACTGCATGCCGGGGTCCGGTACACGGGGAGCTGGATCTCAGCGAGGGCACAGGGAGTGTGGCGCTCGGTTCGAGCGCCACACTACCTGCGCCCTCGCTGAGATCCAGCTCCCCGTGTACCGAACCCCGGCATGCAGTAGTCTCCGCTGAGTGGTGAGTGCACCTACATTTTTCTTTATTGAAGATTTGTGAATGACTTCTCTTTAAAAATCTTAATCTTTACAGGATTTATCAGCTGCTGTATGCTCCACAGGAAGTTGTGTAGTTCTTTCCAGTGTGACCACAGTGCTCTCTGCTGACACCTCTGTCCGTGTCAGGAACTGTCCAGAGCAGCAGAAGTTTGCTATGTGGATTTGCTCCTGCTCTGGACAGTTCCTGACCCGGACAGAGGTGACAGCAGAGAGCACTTTGGTCAGAATGGAAAGAACTACACAACTTCCTCTGGATCATACAGCATCTGATAAGTACTGGAAGGATTAGGATTTTTAAATAGAAGTAATTTACTAATCTTTTTAACTTTCTGGTACCAGTTGATTTAAAAAAAAAATGTTTTCCACTGGAGTACCCCTTTTAGCATTACAATTACAAAGTTCTCCTTGCAACCAATAGATCATTTCAGGACTTCCTTACATCCATTCCCTTCTCAGACTGAGGGACCCAGTATTATTTTAATAGTGTTATTTGGGATTTGTTTTATGGCATGTCAATAGGAAATGTCATAAAACTCTGGTGGAAATCGAGCAGCTAGAAAACCATTGTTCCTATGAATGAGAAGGTTTATCTCTTTGACGTCAATGGAGAGGTGGCTTCATGTACATAGTCCGTCTCCATTGAAAAGGATGAGTTTTATGGGGACAGGTTAGGACTTTAAGTGCAGGTTTGCATTGTCAGGATTTGCAGAAGACTGAATCTAAATGTTTGCTGACAAAAACAGGAAGTTAAAGGGGTACTCCACTGCCCCAAGTGTTCGGAACATTTTGTTCCGAGCGCTGGATGCGGGCTGCCGGGGTCATGATGTCATAGCCATGCCCCTTGTGATGTCATGCCATGCCCCCTCAATGCAAGTCTATGGGAGGGGGCGTGGCGGCCGCCACGCCCCCTCCCATAGACTTGCATTGAGGAGGCGTGGCATGACATCATGAGAGGGTGCCCGCACCCTGCGTTCAGAACAAAATTACTTCTATTAAAAAATCTTAATCCTTCCAGTACTTATCAGCTGTTGTATGCTCCACAGGAAGTTCTTTTCTTTTTGAATTTCCTTTCTGCCTGACCACAGTGCTTTGCTGCATGACCTGCTCAGTGTGCAAAAGCAGTCTTAAAGCGGTACTCCCCTGGAAAACATATATTTTTTTTTTAAATCAACTGGTGCCAGAATGTTAAACAGATTTGTAAATTACTTCTATTAAAAATTTGTAATCCTTCCTGTACTTATCAGCTGTTGTATGCTCCACAGGAAGTTCTTTTCTTTTTGAATTTCCGTTCCGCCTGACCATAGTGCTCTCCGCTGATACCACTGTCCATTTTAGGAACTGTTCGAAGCAGGATAGGCTTTCTATGGGGATTTGCTCCTACTCTGGACAGTTCCTAAAATGGACAGAGGTGTCAGCAGAGAGCACTGTGGTCAGACAGAAAGGAAATTAAAAAAGAAACGAACTTCCTGTGGAGCATTCAACAACTGATAAGTACAGGAAGGCTGAACATTTTTTAATAGAAGTAATTTACAATTTTGTTTAACTTTCTGGCACCAGTTGATTAAAAAAAAAACAAACATTTTTCCAGGGGAGTGCCCCTTCAAGACGGCTTTTGCACACTGACGGCTCATGCAGCAACCCAGAAGTAAGCAATGATGTTGACTGTATCACTGGGAAGGGTGCTCTGTGCCCAGCTTAGCAAATGTTAACTGAGCAGTGAGTCATACAGTACAGTATGTGTCTTGCCACTCAGTGAATGAAGAGTCCCTGCTCCTGTAGGCATTGCACTTTCTGTGGCATCCGCCACTAATGGATTTTTGCACCGAGCCCAGCAAATGTAAACTGGGCAATGGGACACACAGTATATGCCTGGCTGCTAAGTGTACCGGAGCAGGGAATCCTATTTCACGGGAGTACTTGCTCCTGAACAAATCCAAACACGACATCAAATTCAATTCAGATTTAATGGCCAATTCAAGATTATCCTAATTTGGCAGCCCTCGCTCATCTCTATAGATGATATCCCCTTTCCTATTTAGAGTGCTACCCTATAAGCTCTTTCTCCATGGAAATAATAATGTTACCTAAAAAGATAGAGGAATTTGCAGAATACACACACAGTATGGGACTGGCGTTACCCACAATCGATACAGTACAAGGGCAGATCCACTTTTATTAGCTTTCAAACATCTTATAAGCATTTACACTTAGGATGTACCATAAGGTCTAATAGGTTATTTGTGATTCATCCCATAAGAGATAGACCCTAGTGGCAATTGTAGCGATAGTCACCTCCAAATGGGGGTAGTCAAATAAGGGTCCATTGTTGTAAGAGCCTGGATGCAGCAAAGGATCCTTTAGTGGTTACGTTAACCTTGGTTTTTCGGCTACAATGGTTGCCACAATGAGCCACTTCCCTTGATTCTAGGGTATGAGATAGGTGTTTTGGTGATAACCCCCTCCTAGATGGCCCTTTTCTGATTTTAGCTAGGGAAATTCTTAGGCTACATATATATCTTTATATAGTTCCTTAAAGGGGTACTCCGCTGCTCAGCGTTTGGAACAAACTGTTCCGAACACTGGAGCCGGCGCCGGGAGCTCGTGACGTCACGGCCCCACCCTCTCATGACGTCATGCCCCCTCAATGCAAGTCTATGGGAGGGGGCGTGACGGTCATCACGCCCCCTCCCATAGACTTGCATTGAGGGGGCGGGGCTATGACGTCACAAGCTCCCGCTGCCGACTCCAGCGTTCGGAACAGTTTGTTCCAAACCCTGAGCAGCGGAGTACCCCTTTAAATTTAATATTCTATTTTCATTGACTTACAACCAGAAATAATGTGGCGCCTTCACCTTTTTTTGTCTTTTTGCACATAATCCACCTCCAAGGTCATAAATAATGAACATTCTTTTTATAACATTAAAACCTAATATTCTTTCCAGTGCATTCATTGATGATGCCGAAAAGGACAGAGTTCGTCTGCGGAGCATTAGCATTCCCATAAGCACAACACATGGATAGCATCAGACAATTTCACTCTGGAGAGGCTTGGAAATTGTCACAGTCCTACGAGCAGCAAAATATCAAATCAAATGAATCATTGAGAATTCAGGAATGAATTGGATGAAGATTTAAGATTGATATATTTCGCAAAACATGACTCTGTAAGCATGAAAGTCACTTGCTGCCCAAGATCGGTAATGGCATTTTACATATTAGGCGGCGGGAACAGCGGTGGGTCAATCAGGGAGATGCATAAGTATACATTTATGTGAGGATAAAATCATTAGGCCATTTGTTCCCATCAGGTGAGTAAAGTGCTGAGTGCTGGGTTTAGCAATCTGGCTCTTCAAATCTGTTCTTCCAATTTTAGAGAGTTTTCGTCCCTTAGGTGTCAATTTAAATTTTATCCCGTGAAGACAGTAAATCAGACAATTAATTTAGCGTTATTATTACCATTTATTTTTAAAAAGTGACAGCTTCAGCAATTCTCTACCATGGGACTCCATGCAAAGTGGCTTTCAAAAAGCATTGGAGGAGTAAATGATGCCCTGTGTCCTTAAGTTATGGGGCTTATTTATAGGAGGAGTATTCCCTGGTTGCATTGAAAATGGCTGGGATGTGTAAAAGCTACGGCATTGGATGGGGGCTCCTTGGACCCACCAGAGGGGATCATTTTGAGATCCACCCTCCTTCATGAATTCAGAACATGGCCATGTCCCTCTTAACCTGACCGTACACGAAAGATAGCAGCTGACAGCTGAAGTGTATGGACAGACTAAAGGGGTTATCTGGGGAATGATACTGATCGCGTGGGAACCAACTGCTGGGACCCACTACAATCTCGAAAACAGGGTCCATCTCTCGATGCATTCCTGCCCCCACCTTCCAAGCTAGCTGGCTCCATCAATCACCAGCTGCAAGTGATATCCCTTCTCAGCCGGTGATAGGCAGAGTGGGCTGTCACTCCCGAGATCAGTTTGTTTCGGAAGGTGGGGCCCAGAATCCCCTGATGTATGAGATGGACCCTCTGGAGATTGCAGGGGGGGTCCAAGCAGTCTGACTTTCCGTGATCAGACACTTATTTCCTATCCTGTGGATAGGATATATGTATTGTTCCCTGGCTAACCCCTTTAAAGGGATAATCCGGTGAAAAATATCTTATCCCCTATCCAAAGGATAAGGGATAAGATGACTGATCGCAGGGGTTCCCCAGCTGGGGACCTCCATGATCTCCGGCACAACACCCCGGTCATCCGTGCAGGGAGCAAACTCTGCTCTGTGCCAGATGACTGTCGACTACAGCCACCACGCCCCCTCCATTCATGTTTATAGGAGGAGGAGTGACAGCTACATACTAGCCATCACGCCCCTTCCTGTAGACATGAATGTAGGAGGCGTGACATCACGAACACGGAAGCTTTAAGGTTCCGTGTTCCGGACGCTGACGCTGCCGGCTCGGAGATTGCGGGGGCTTACATACTTTGGATAGGGGATAAGATGTTTTTGCTGGAGTACACCTTTAAGGGCTAAAAACTATTGTGGAATAGTACGTTCAGAACCTTATGTGCAATATTCAATGCAATCACAAACTTAAAGACTATGGCCACTCAATGAAGTAACCTTCTAAATAGTTTACATTAAAACATTTCTTTCATTCTGCTGCTGCTCGGAGAAAAACAAGATAGTGTTCATTCTGCTGCTGCTCAGATAGTGGATAGAATAGAGAGAATCCTTGGGAGACATCTCAAAGAGACTGGAGAAAGAGAGGAGAGCAGACACAAGGAAGGTTGAAGGGGAGAATCACATGGATTGTCCACAAATGTAGAGAAAGAAAGCAGAAACTGTAGAGGGATGTAGACTGGAAACTAAAAAAAATCACTTTTAATAAAGACCTATGAACAATATTTTTGTATCTTAACAAGTTCAAAGCAGGGGTAAAAAATACCTTTCATATTGACCTGTTGTGAGTTTGTTGTTATTGTTGTACACAGGACACATTAATAAACTCTAATAGGTAAGAAAATCTTATTTATACCATGATATGTGCCTCCAAGGCTCGGATATGTCGGAAAACTGTCAAGATGACATACCAATGTATCCATGCCTACACAGTCACGGTGGCCGCTCTGTGCATGGGAAGAGTCGGGACACCAGGCAGGAAATCACGGGAATCCCAGCAGTTGGACCCTCCACAATCAGATATCCTGTGGACAGGGAATAATACTGGAGTTCCCCCTTAAGGACTGGGCTTGGGAAACACTGGCCTAGAGCTATTCTTTCAATGGGTTGTCTTCTTTGGAAATCTCTCCAGTGCCAGTATGTTGATCATACCTTGATCATACCTTGATCATACGTTGTCCTGCTCTTGGGACTGTAATCTGTCAAAGAATCTGGCAGCAGATGTTTAATTTCCCTACAGTGCCACCGCAGGAGAAACAAAGTATTACATGGTTCCTATTATAGTTTATAGTGTTCACGTAATGCATGGAAATGCTGGGTCCTCCATTGAGAGAAGCTCTTTTGTAGCTGCTCTATACCTCGAGTGATAGAGGGTCCTGAACTGTGAACTCCTTCTTTTAAATTACATACTCTAATAGAAAATATGAGCGTCCAAGCCAAACAACCCCTAGAGGCTAAGGCCTTATATGAGGTTGTAAAGGTTTATGAGTAGGATTTACACGAAGGGGCAGGTTAATGGTGGCCACAATGTCAGCCACAATGAATACTGTCTATATTTTTCACAATTTTATAGATGTTTTTAGCACATGCCTATATTTCATGGCAGAGAATATAGCTGTGATAGCTCTATATACGTTTTGGACTCATAAAGCCCAGGACAGCTCTGGTTTTGTCACCCTCATAGTCTTGTCTTGGAGACCAGTCAAAAGCCATATCCCAGTCACCTCCATCCATAAAGCCTATCGGTGATATTTCCCATTGGCCATTTCCTTTATTAGAACAATTTCATACCGTGATATTTATTACCGCTGTACCACTTTTTTGAGAATATGATGTATCCTTTCATAAAAGAGTTATAGCGGGTTCTTTATAGCCGTGCTTGGTCACTCAGCGATATCCTACCAAATATTTATCTTGTTGATAAATTACTTGCATTGAGTGAATTTTAGAGAGGAGCGTCTACTTAATATGTAAAGGTCATCAATAAATCTCTCCTAACAGGTGGTACAAACCTGCAATGGAGAGGTGGACGGCAACATTTGTCTCATAGGTAACCTATAATATCTCTTGTCACAAGATGTAGTAGTGGTGGTGGGATTGTACTGTAGAAATATTAGTTTTTTCTGTCTACAGTATATATATATAGAAATCCAAAAAAAAGCAGCACATCCGCCAGTTCACATTGAATAGTATTAAGGTGCACACAGTCATAGGAGACTTGGTTAAGGACCCCAACTTCAATAAAAGGCAAAAGGACCACAGCACACAGAAAATCTTCAGTGTAAAAAAAAGCTGGTGTTTATTCCATCTACACCAAGAAATACAAAAAAGTGCAGTGTTTCGATGCTCACGTGCCTGAAGATGGTGGTGTGAGACTACCGAAATGTTGCACTTTTTTGTATTTCTTTCTGAAGATGGAATAAACACCAGTTTATTCCAGAATGTCTGATCGCGGGGGTCCCGCTGCTGGGGACCCCCGCGATCTCCCTGCTGCACCCGGCATTTGTTTAGAGCGTTGAGTGCAGCGCCGGAGGCTCGTGACGCCATGGTCACGCCCTGCTCGTGAAATCATGGCCACGCCCCATCAATGCAAGTCTATGGGAGGGGGCATGACGGCCGTCATGCCCCCTCCCATAGACTTGCATTGAGGGGGGCGTGGCCGTGACATCACAAGCAGGGCGTGACTGTGGCGTCATGAGCCTCTGCCCTGCATCGCCAGTCATCTGGCATGCAGCGAAGTTCGCTCCGTACACTGGATGTCTGGGGTGCCGCAGCCGAGATTGTGGTGGTCCCCAGCGGCGGGACCACTGCAATCAGGCATCTTATCCCCTATCCTTTGTCTAGGGGCGGAGTACCCCTTTAACTTCCACCCAGCTAAAGATGTGTACGCATGTTTCTTATATGACAAATAAAAATATAGTAGAGTTTAAGAATGCACTAATACTGGAAGTCTCCATCTCTGCAGTCCCATACAAGTCTAAGGGACTTCTGGTACATCGCCTGGTCACGTTACTCTCAGGATGCAGAGATTGCCCAGGATTTTTTTAAATCCTGGCTCTGACAGGTGCAGAGAACAGGTAATGCAGGGGCAGGGAGAGGGGATGGTAAAGGTAGGGGAGAGAAGATTTATTGCGGGTATGGCAGCACTGCTGCAGTGAAAAGTGCATGGAGGTCAAGCAGCCTATCATTCACTGGTAAACCCCCTGTATTACTGAAGTGCATGCACTGACTGGTGTCTGGTAGCGCCCCCTACAGTACAGGGAGGTATTACATGTTCTGTACTCTTTACCTGTATTACTGAAGTGTATGCACTGACTGGTGTCTGGTAGCCCCCATACAGCACTAGTTGATACTACATGTTCTGTACTCTTTACCTGTATTACTGAAGTGTATGCACTGACCGGTGTCTGGTAGCCCCCCTACAGCACTGGTTGGTACTACATGTTCTGTACTCTTTACCTGTATTACTGAAGTGTATGCACTGACTGGTGTCTGTTAGCGCCCCCTACAGTACAGGGAGGTATTACATGTTCTGTACTCTTTACCTGTACCAGGGTTACCTGCTCCTTTGGACACCAGGTGGGGGCGGCTCCATGTTACTTTTTTAGGACACTGTATACTGTACAGGACCCTGAAGAAGCTCCTGTCCTCTACATAGACAGTGATTACAGCTCCCAGTAGATCTTTTTTACTTTTATATGTAAGGATTTGCTTTATCTGTGTTAGTTATCTACTTATTTTTTTTGAATCCTCACTTTTTCCTATTTTTGGATGACATTTTGGGGCTTCAGATCCAATTACCAGATTTCCATAGAGTTATGGTCTCAGCATACAATGGTTTCAACATACAATGGTCATCCTGGAACCGATTAATATTGTAACTTGAGGGACCACTATACTGCCGAAGAATGGAAAAAACATCGTCATGACCCTATCTGGTTACTCATTTTCTACATCATGTTCTGCACTATGATCCTATCTGGTTGTTACTAGTGATGAGCGGCAGGGGTCAGATTCTAATTTGCGATATTTCACAAATATATGGACGAATATTCGTCCTATGTTCGCGAAATTCGAATATTCGCTATGTTCATTCACTTTTTTTTCCATGCGAAAATCGGAATGAAATTCGTATAGTGCGCATGCGCAATTATATCTTTCAACTAACTAACTAACACTATACCCTATACTAGAACCTATCTGATAAACTAACCTACCCTATCTAAAGCTAAAAGAAGGGAGGGATCAGTGTCCTCTGGAAGTGCCGATATTTGTGAATATTTGCATATTTGTGTGGTGTGCCATGGAGGTGCGATGTGGTGTAAGGGGCAGATGTTGTAGCCCAGGGGCAGATGTTATTAATCCCTAAATGTTTGTGAGGCCAGGGCGTGGTTTTCCTAAGTAACCACCCAAAGGTAGCACCGCTATCCCTAGGTTAGGCAGGGTAATAAGTCCAAGGCCAGGTCAAGGTTAACAGATGTTACAGTCTTTACAGCTAGGCCAGGATCCCAGAGAGATGACAAGTAACACGGAGGACACCTGGCAGCTTGCTGGGACTTGCAGTGACTTGACAGACTTTAGGACAGCCAC
Organism: Hyla sarda; assembly: GCF_029499605.1. Taxonomy (NCBI): domain Eukaryota; kingdom Metazoa; phylum Chordata; class Amphibia; order Anura; family Hylidae; genus Hyla; species Hyla sarda. The sequence continues at coordinate 197,146,750 of NC_079196.1, read as the reverse complement.
GCTGATAGACTTGACTTGACTGAAGATAGTGACAGCAGACAGAGGTGACTTGACTTACTGACTTGTGGCTGTAATTTAGGCTTGAGGCCTCCAGATGTGCTGGACACTGGCTCTGAGACGTCTGGACTGGACTTGACCTCAGCAGAGAATGTGGTGGAAGAGAGAGATTGTAGTAATTCCCCCTCTTATAAAGGGGGCTGAGTAAGGAGCCAATAGGTCAAGCTGCAGGTCACCTGATTAGCTGGTGCTCTCTGGGTAACAAAACATGTGAATTGAACATGTGACAACATTATCATGTGACTAACTCAAAGGTCCTCAAAGGTTCTTTATACATAACACATATAACACTATGGGGGAGACGCTGCAGGAGAGCCCCTAAGACACAGAGGGACTCAACCTGACAGGGCCTAAGTACTGTATGGGACCATATCCCGTACTATGACGTCACATTCGCATATACGAAATATTCACGCTCCACACGGACTCACACAGTAAATAATATTGGAGCCTTCTTTGGACCACAAGCTGGAAGCAGGGAGGGATGATCACTTTTTTGTTACACAGTACACGTCATTGTTGTGATATATACTGTGAAGAAAAAAAAACGAATATTCGTCATTACAAATATATAGCGCTATATTCTAAATATTCGCGAGATCGCGAAGGGACGATATTTGTGGTAAAAATTAGCATTTCGAATATTCGCGTTATTACATGTTCAACAGAAGGGCAGCCACTGTTTGAAGACCCTTCATGTAGAACAGTGGTCTCCAAACTGGGCACCTCCAGATGTTACAAAACTTCAACTCCCAGCATTCCCGGACAGCTGTAGTTCTACATGACTGGTCTTCAATCAGTGCATGGACGTCTTTCGTCACCTGTATATCCCACCATGTCCTATTCATTGTTCATGTTACAGATTCCAGTAGTGATCCGATGTCCGACATTTAAGGTGACGTTTGTTCTTTTTCTCATTGGGTTTTTATTTTTGACTTTCATAGTCCGGTACCTGCAGTGTTGCATTTCTTCCATTTTATACAACTAATGCGCATTTCCTCAGTGAGCTGTCTAGCTCTCCTTCATTTAAATGCAGTCATTTAGTTAAAAAGAATCAATAGGAACCGGATCAATCACATGTCTAACATCAGAGAACTGGATCCATCATGTGTCGACCTTCTGTTCTTCATCAATACTTCCCAACAGAACTGTACAAATTCTTCTGTCATTCATATCAACCAATTAAAGTTGCCTAAAAAAATTGAAGAAAAAGATTTACTAAACTTTACATAAACATGCATTTCTTAAAGGGGTACTCCGCCCCTAGACATCTTATCCCCTATCCAAAGGATAGGGGATAAGATGTCAGATCGCCGGTGTCCCGCTGCTGGGGACCCCTGCAATATAGCAAGCAGCACCCGCCTGTAACTGCTTCCGGAAGCACTGGAGGCTCTCAGGCTAATTCCTCCCGACCACGGGGACGGAAGATTGTGACGTCACAACTCCGCCCCGTGTGACATCACGCCCCGCCCCATCAATGCAAGTCTATGGGAGGGGGCGTGACGACCGTCACGCCCCCTCCCATAGACTTGCATTGAGGGGGCGGGTGCTGCATGCTATATTGTGGGGGTCCCCAGCGGCGGGACCCCAGCGATCTGACATCTTATCCCCTATCCTTTGGATAGGGGGATAAGCTGTCTAGGGGCGGAGTACTCCTTTAAAGAGGTATTCTGACTTAAATTAAGTTATCACCTATGTTCAGGATAGTGGAGAATTGTGAGATCACAGGAGGTCACTTGGCCCCGCTTGATCTCCAGAATGGTGTCCGACTCCTATGTTTTGAATGGAGAGACGGGTGAGCACGTATGCTGCCATGCCATTCTTAACCTAAGGACCTGCCAGAGATATAGGAACTGCCAAGTACAGGGCTAGACATTGAATGGAGAACTAGCATGCCTGACACACCCCACAGATCTATTAAAAGGATCCGGGGAGCCGTTCTGGAGATGGGGGGCAATGGTCAGGCCACCCCGTGATCTCTCACTTATCCTCTATCCTGTGGATTTCAAGGCAAAAGGTCTGACATGTGAACACAACCTCATCCCAGGCCATACAGTATATAGCAATTCAAATGACTATGTATTGTATGCAGTACATGGATAAACCGGTTTCCCCAGAGTGTAAGTGTCTACTTTGGTTCTTGGAGGGGTTGGTTCCATCCATGACATCCAAAGATTCTAATAGGGTGTCCTCAAAACAAGCCCTTCACTTTCTGACATTAGACAATGGCAATGGATTTTGAACCGAATAAATTGATCAGTTAAAATACAATATCTATTTGACATTAACACAGTTAAAATACATTTGGCAATATCCATGCAGTGTAATTTGTTTCATCCCAGCTCAGCTGCATCCACACATGTTTAGCACTTTCATTAATGCAGCTGGGTCATGGGATCACCCAAATACAAGCAGGAAATTACATTCTTTCCTGTCAGGATCAGTGTCTCCAGTATATCTGACTTCTTGTGAGCTACTGGATTACATCATAACCTATGAAATGCCTCATGGCAGACTCTTTCCCTCTTCACCTAACTCTGCATTCCCTGCTTCTTCATATGTCCCCCTATGAGTAGAATGCATTCTTAGAGGTCAGGGATGCAGTGATATAGTAGGTGAGTATACAACTACTACTACTACCACTACTACTACTACTAACCCTACACAGCTGCACATCTCCTGCCTTGTCCATCATGCTCAATGCTGTACTACTATTAGCCATACACAGCCGCATATCTTCTGCATTATCCATTATGTTCCATACTATACTACTACTAGTCCTACACATCCCCACATCTCCTGCCTAGTTTATTATGTTTCATACTGTACTGCGGCTAATACTACTACAACAACTACTACTACTAATACTACTACAACTAATACTTCTACTAATACTACAACTGCTACTAGAACTACTACAACAACTACTACTACTACAAATACTACTACTACTAATACTACTACTACAACAACTACTACTTCTTCTACTACTACTAATACTACTACTACAACAACTACTACTTCTACTACTACTAATACTACTACTACTACTATAACTACTACTAATAATACTACTACTACAACAACTACTACTTATTCTACTACTACTAATACTACTACTACTACTACAACAACTACTACAACAACTACTACTTATTCTACTACTACTACTACTACTACTACTACAACTACTACAACTACTACTACAACTACTACTACTTCTACTACCACTAATACTACTACTACAACTACTACTTCTTCTAGTACTACTAATACTACAACTACTACTACCACTACTAACACTACTACTACAACAACTACTACTTCTACTACTACTACAACTACTACTACTACTACTATCACTACAACAACTACTACTAATACTACTACCACTAATACTTCTACTACTATTACTACTACTACTACTAGTCCTACATATCCCCACATCTCCTGCCTTGTCTATTATGTTTCATAATATACTGTGGCTACTACTACTAATACTACTACTACTTCTACTTGCCTATCATGCCTTATACTGTTCTGCTGCTGCTACTACTACTACTGATACTATTATTACTACTATCCCTACCCAGCCGCACATCTCCTACCTTGTCCATAATGTTCCATACTGTACTGCTGCTGCAGGGAATACTACCTTGCACTGATTGAATATAAATTTGTTCATCTCTAAAGCTGCATTTTATAGGAATAAAAAGAAAAGAGGGGATTCAGCTGAATCCCCTCTTTTCTTTTTCTTTGCATATTTACCGTGCTATGTTTTCGTGCTCCCACCACCTCTGCTACTATTGGACTTATATATTTTTATAAAGTATTGTGTTACCGGAGTTCCCATTTATTACTAAGTTGGATCTTGCATTACAATATATTTAATATTGGCACTTCATCAGCAATTTAATTTATTGAATTTGCTCTTTACCAATCATGGATAATCCTGCAGTAACTCCAGATGAACCGAAATCATATCAGGAGGTGTCCCTCTCAAACAATATACAACGTAAAAATGTGGTAGCAAATATTTTCTCCAAAAATATTTCTAATGATCTTCCGGTGGATCTAAAACAACTGATATGGACATTAGAAAAACACAAAATACAACAACTAAGAGTGTGGTGGGACGCCACCACACTGACACAATATGTAGAAAACGCAATGATTCCGCGTGGATTACGAATCCGAAAGAAATCTACCACCACATACGATGACGAGTTTACTATGCAATGGAATGACATCCTCAATGAATGTTCTTTCAAATTAATGAAACTTATCATCGACCGTGAACAAGCAAAAATTGCTACAATTGAGGAGGAGATCAGCAAAATCACGGAATCTCTAAAACAATACGAAAACTTGTCAGAGTTTGATAAATTGCATGAAAAAATGAATAATAATCTTTCACAATTGGAAGAAACAATTACCAACATAAAAAAGTCCAAATTTAAAAGGGATTTGAAAGATTATGCGGAAGATGCGGTTTATACATGGCATAGAAATAAAAGAAACAATCCCCGGTCTATACTTAAAAATTCAAATACGCACCAATTCCATAATACAACAAAAAATGTGACATTCAGCTCATCTGATAACGAGAGCACGGATAACTGTACAGATTACTCTGACAATGAAAACTATGTGAATGCTGCCACACACAGAAACAAAACGCACAGTCATTCCCACAGTTCTGCTGCTCTTCCCTCCTCGTCTTTTTTAGGAGTGGGCGCACAAAAAAAGAAAGGAAAAGAAAAACACATAGACCCACCAGAAGAGCAGGACGGAAACACAGGTACAAGAACAAGGAGCAGAAAAACGTAAACAATACAATTAACAGTGAAGAATTTTCAGTTGTCAACCTGTCAGCTACCATACTAAGTGACAAACAAATTTCTATACTGAACAAAGGACTGACGTTCGTTCCAACCAGAAGAGGGGACCTATATCAAACTATAAAAGACGTAAATAGATTCATCAGAACACTCACTGTGAAGAGACACTTTTCAAATGATCAGACAATGGACCCTTTGATCCAACAAGAGTTCACACAGCCTTTAACTAAACCTTTAAATTCTAAAGGCATTGTTACACTCCAACTGTCATCCTCGTTTCAGGATCAACTTAACTTACTCACACTTATGGAACTGCAAGATCCTCCTTTTACTAACCAGGGAGAACTAGAAATCACTGAAACAAAAGACAGCTTCAACACCAGTAATCCATTTTTTTATCCAGTTGGTTCCAGGGCGGACTCCATGGATGTTTTTCAATCCAGAGTGGAAAAGGACTTAAAATCACTATTTCAACTACCGGACACTATCACCCCCAACATCAGTAAAAAGCAGAACCAGGACTTACAAAAATTAATTAAAAATGACAATATCATCATACGACAGGCGGACAAAGGGGGTTCAGTGGTGATCCTAGATAAAATGCTATATAAAAAACTCATTCTTCAACAACTAGAGGATACCACCACGTATAGAAAAATCTCCTCCAACCCCACTGCAGTGGTCAAAAACAAGATGGAAAAATTATTGGAGGAAGGGGTACAGATGGGCATTATAGACAACAAACAAAAACAATATATGATACCGGATTTTCCTATATGTCCCATTTTCCACGGCTTCCCTAAAACTCATAAGAACATATTTCCTCCCCCGCTCCGCCCAATAGTTGCGGGTATCGGATCCCTACAGGAACATTTGGGCGAATGGTTGGATCATCTCTTACAGCCGCTTGTCCCCAGGACGATGGGATTTATTCGAGACACAAAAACCCTTTTGTCAGCCTCTAAATCCCTCACATGGAACAAACAAGACAAGTGGCTCTCATGTGATGTCACTGCCCTATACACAAGTATACCCCACGAGTCCGCCCTGTCGGCGGTGGAATTCCACCTTAACAAATACTCCAACTACAGCAATGATCTCAAACAATTCATACTTGATGTATTACTTTTTGTACTAAAACACAATTTTTTCTCTTTTGATGGACAATTCTTTTTTCAAACGACTGGATGCCCTATGGGAGCCAAATTTTCCCCGTCCCTGGCTAATTTATATATGGCTCACTGGGAGGAGGTCTACCTATACACAGCCAACAACATCTACCACCCCCTTGTGGGGTGGTATGGCAGATATATAGACGACCTCCTCATAGTGTGGCGAGGGTCGAATGAAGAAGCAGTTTCATTTGTGGATTATCTCAACCTCAATTCACACAATTTGAAATTTACATATATGTTAAACCACATAGAGACTAACTTCCTTGATGTAACTCTAACAGGAGATGCGGAGAAAAATCTGGTGCACACCAGAATGTACAGAAAACCCACTGCTGGAAACAGCATCCTACACGCTGCAAGTAACCATCCCAAACACACCATTCGCAATCTCCCGATTGGAGAATTAATAAGAGCCAAAAGGGCCTCCTCAACAACACTGGCATATGAATCCAGCTGCAAAGATATCGGTAACCGTCTCAGAAAGAGAGGTTATACGAAACCCATCTTAAAGAGAGCACAGTGCATAGTAGATTCCAAGGACAGGGAAACGTATCTAGAAGAACACACTAGTCAATCTCTAGAGACTGAATCCACACATATGATCACTTTTTCCACACCATACAGCAGTGACTTTCAGGGAATATGCAATATCTTGAGAAAACATTTACCTATCCTTTCCCAGGATGAAACCACTGCTCACCTTCTGGAACATGGCACCCGTTTTGTAGCTAAGAAGGGAGCATCCCTTAGGGACCTTCTTTCTCCCAGCGAATTTACATCTAAAGAGACCGCTAAGACTTGGTTATCAACAACGGGATGCTACAAATGTAATGCAGCTAGGTGTACATGTTGCAACCTCATGTCAAATGTATCCACTTTCTCATCAACCGCTACAAATCGGACATACCCCATCAAAACACTAGTCAACTGCAACTCCACATATGTAGTGTACCTGGTCACATGTACCAGCTGCCAGAAACAATATGTAGGCAGTACAGCGAGGAAATTAAAAACACGTATCGCAGAACACTTTCGGTGCACTACTAATACCCTCACTAGCAATCGCTCTGTGTCCGGGCTAACGAGACACCTCCGAGAGCATCACCTGAATGATCCTAGAGGTTTCAAAGTTGCAGCAATAGAAAAAGTTTTTTCATGCCGGAGGGGAGGAGATAGAACAGCCAAACTCAGGTCCCGTGAAGCATATTGGATTCTTGTACTAGACTCTCGCTTCCCCACCGGCATGAATACAAAACATGATCTGATGTATATCTACTAGATATATGTCCTAAGAGAGGGTGACATTTTTTCCTCATATTCTAACTATGATATGGGTACACCATCTTTTGATGTAGGTTACATGATGGACATAGTTCATAGGTTGCTGGGTATAGATGTGATTAGATTGGGATTGGCACTGTGCCTTTGCGTATGTATGACAGGCTCTGCATGTCTTGTTTAAGTAGAAAGAAATATTTTTTCTCTTTTTTGGGAACTGTTCACTGCTGCGGTTTCTCCATATACATATATACAAAGAGATAGTATGTGGTTCATGTTCCTTCTTACTTATAGACTTAGTTTGTGTGCACATTGCTACCTATACTATTATTTTGCATATTTTTGGTATTTGCCCCTGATGCACATGTTCTGCGTACATATAAACATACGTTAACCATCACCATCCCTATAGACCTATGAGGCCAAAGCACGAGTCCAAAAATATTTTAAGTTTGGACCAAACGGAATGTACATACATTATGTAGTATTCACACTATGCGCCCTACGGATGCGGTTTATTCCGTATAAGACCATTCTCATATATGTATAACCGGTCGGCAACCCAAACTAGGACTAAGTAATTATACCCGTATCCGGGCTTTACCATGTTGCCGGGGGTGGCACTCATGAAATTGATATGGCCTCCGCACACATAGTGTTAAATATTATGCACTTACCCAGCACATGACTATCCATCCAGTCCAGGTCTTACACTTGTTTCCATCATTGACCTACGTCATCACCCTTCCGGAACCCGGGCTCCCGGGGTTTCCGTTTGGGATCATTTGGAGTTACACTATATAAGGGGGCACTTGCCCGATATACTATGTGCCACGACTAAGAGCCAGTATAGGCTCGAAACGCGTCGGTTTCCCTTCCTTCCTTTTATTTTTCACTATGGATATCCTTTGTTTTTAACATGCAACATTAAAGGTGAAGTTTTAATTTTCTAATTGGACCTTTTTGGAGCAGCTGGAGGCCCACCCCTGCACGTGTGCTTTTTTTCTTCCATTTTATAGGAATACACTTAGACCGTATTGCAGTGTTTCCCGACTAGTGTGCCTCCAGCTGTTGCAAATCTTCAACTTCTAGCATGCTCGGACAGCCAGAGGCTGTCCGGGCATGCTGAGAGTTGTAGTTTTGCAACAGCTGGAGGCATACAGGCTGGGAAACACCGCCCTGTGCTGGGAGTTAGGTGATTCTAAATTCTAAGTCACTGATCTATCTCTTGCCGCATATAGCAAGCACAGTAATAAAACTTCACCACCTCTGTCTGTGCAAAGCCAGAGGCATCATGGGATGCATTAAAAAAGCTATATCAGAGGGACAGACAACCCATAAATGGCAAATTAATTTAAAAAAATTATAATAATAACAATACTAATAATAATCATATTAATAATAATAAATATGATAATAAAAAAATAATAAAAGTAAAATAATAATAACAATAACAGGCCAATATGCACTATTAAACCTGCATAAAAAAAAATTCCAGGGTGCTTATTTTTTTGGAATAGGTGGCTGTCAAGAAGAGAAGACATTTCATTCTCCACCGTAATACCCAGCGCATATTGGCGATGTTTATACGTCATGTACACGGTTGTTTATTGTAGCTTTTTCAGAGGCACCTTTCGCATTATTAGTTGCAGATACATAAACGCCGGCTATTGTAAATTTAATTAGAAGTTAATTAAAGAGCTGTAATTCATTTTCCCTTTATTTTCATCCTCCCATTCAGCAGACCCGGCATTATCAGCTCAGTAATGGCGCCGTTTTGTGATAGCACGCCAGTCATTCCCAGCATTTGCACATTCGCCGGCAATATGACATTTATTTATTTTTTTTAATTATTATTATTATTTCAAAGAGCCCTTTGAATTCCTTTGTATAATTGTCCTTCTCACCAACCAACTGAGAGCCGCAGAAGGTTTCCACTGATCAGATTTTGCGTTTTGTTCTCGCAGAGTAACTTTTGTTCTCTTTTTTTATTTATTTATATATATCATTTATTTTTTAACATTTTTCTTCCAACGAAATTCTTAAGTTTACAACACATACCAGGTATGGCAAAATAAAAGGTTCTCGCAAAAATCGCTCTTTGAGGCATAAAATACCGGCATTTCAGAAAGTGTATTATTTGAGAGGATTTCGGTGCCTTAAAGGATAGGGAAAAAGAAATCACTGGCTTTGGCTAATAAAAATTTATAGAATTTATGGGTCATTCAGCTCTTCAGGGGCTGGCCAGTTTTGACCATGTGACCTGTTGCTTTCCACATGGATGGCCCCCGCTTATTTCATTTTATAGATTTCACTGCAGAAACATGTTTCTTATTCTCTCTATATCTATAGAACAGTGTTTCCCAGCCAAGTCGCCTCCAACTGTTGCAAAACTACAACTCCCAGCAATTTTTATTGCTGTAATCTGGCTGTCCGGGCAGTATAATTACAGCAATACAAAATTACTAAAGGTTTTGTCATGTTTTACTACTTTTTTTTTTTAAATAATTAAAAAAGTTTTCTCTGTGCCCCTTAAAAAATGCATAATAAATTTGTCTACCTGTGAGGTCACAGTTTTTGCTGGGTGAACTGGGGTTTTTATTGCTTGCGACTTAATCCATGGTTTTTAGGAGATAACTGACCCCCCCAAAAAAACAACTATTTCTGGATTTTTTTTTTTTATCTAGTTGTTTATTTATAACCATTTTTTTCCCCACTTTTTAACATAAAAACTATTTAAAAAAAAACATATATACGAATAAAGACGTTTAATGTACAGGATAAATAGTGTTATATTTTTAAGGGAGTCTGCCAGCTGTGTTTGCTGTCAAGAGTCTGGCTCACATGAATGGAATTTCCGAACGGAATCAGATCTGCCAAAGAACGTTCACTGTTTTGGCCGATCTACTTAGGAATGCATTGCCGTCTATGGGAAAGTGAACACAGTTTACGCAGTTCTAGCGCCAACTGATGTCAGCACTGGCTACTTTCGGGATCTCCAGCCACAATTCTGGCCGGAGATTCCATTTGTGTGAACCCAGTCTTAGGACACATTTACATTGGGGGGGGGGGATCTACAGCATGTTTCCTACTGGAAGTTTAAGCCACAGAAGGTTTTTCTGCTGGGGAAAATCCTCCATGGCTTAAACTCTTAGTAGATACAACCCATGTGAAAGGTCCTCTTAGATTGTAAAAACAAACTCTGTCTGTCATGGAGCTGATGGTGCTTGCCAAACTTATACAAATTGTCTTTTTATTTCTAATCCAAGTGTCCAGAAGGCAGGGCCAAACAGCTTAAGTGCCACAGCCATGCATGCCTCCTTGCTTGTCCCAACTTCCAAGTCCCACCTTGGTTGATGTAGAGGGCTCTTTACAACAGTCAAGGAGGGTCTTGGAGGGTAGGGTGAGTGAGGAAGCATGCAAGACTGTGGCACTTGAGCAGGTTTGTGCTGCCTCCTTGACACTTGTACAATAGACCACAATGCTTCTGTATTGCAGTGTATTATGCCTTTCAGTTATGCTTTTCAATTCATTTAGATCTGCATCTGGCGCAGATCGTTAAAACGTTGTAAATTCATTTGTTTACTATTTTGCAACTTTTTTGATTTGCGGCATGGTGCAGAGGGGTGTGGCTGTTCCTGTGTGCTGAATTTACCACCGTTTACCACTAGTAGCAGGAGTCAATTGTAGATTTCTGCGGCTGCCACATGGGCAACCTCACAAGCACCTGAATTTATCCAGAGGTACGTGCCATTCTGCACTGGTAGGAATTTACTTTAAATTCCCACCACTATATTTATTTGCCTGTTGCATGTAGACCAACTTTGTAGATTCATGTCTGAATAAACTGTAAACCATAACATGAAGTATTTACTTTGATCCTGTATTCATCATAGACTTATCTTACAAGGGTATTCAGGTTTTAGCCAGTAAACATTATATGCTATGTAATGTTTCAGTATAATTTTTGGCATCAATTCCTCATGTTTTTCAAGATTTCTACCTCGACTTAACTTTCTCCAAACAAGAATAATGGGCACTGCCAAATTCCTGTAACTTTATAAAATCATAGCTTTATTAAAACCTATAACGCGTTTCTGGGCCCTTCTGGCTGCTTCCTCAGGTACAATATTACTGTAAGAGGATTTTATAAATGACATATAGGAGAGATCTTAAAAACCATTGGGGAATTTATACAAGAGTATATAAATTGTGGTTATACAGATGATAACAGTGATTTACTGCAGTAGGCGTGCCCCTCTGAGCGTGCAGTAAGGGATTATCCATTAATTGTCATCAGCCGACACTTTATTTGCTGTAATATGAACCTCCTGAAGTGCAATTAAATCACTGTCAGTCATTGCTCATATGTTGGGATGGATAGCATACTGCTGGGATCACATCCTCCAAAGCATTTGTGTCATTACAATTTATTTAATGTCATTAAACTGGGAAATTTTTCTTAAAAAAAAAAAAAAAAAAAAAACTAACGAGAAAAGAAAATGTTATCATCTCATCACAAGTATAGTATTATAATTTATTATGAGACAATAATATCCAATAGTATCTAAGTGAGTGACCTCCATTTATTATATTTGTCTTAGATGATATGGATGCACAAAAATCATTTGGTAGCCTGTTTTTTTTTTTTTTTGCACTACGAGAGACGCCATTGGGTAGAAACTTGTTGGGGTTATGTGTAAAATATGCCTTCTGAAGATCAATATATGATTCTTCATGTCAATATAATAATAATGTGAAGAAAGTGTATTGTAAGAATTTAGAAAGTTCCATGCAGAAATAAAGGGAGCCCCATTAGAGAGTTTAAAGTAGTGTCACCCTTTGGTGTTAGTCTAGATCACCTCAAACCCTTTCTTTATGACGTTATGGGCCTTGTGTTAGCTTACCCCCCTCTACTCTTTACCCCTCCTATGAAAGGTGCTGACAACATAACCATGTGAATATTTATTCTCCTTTGTGTGCAGTGAGAAAGGTGAATCTTAAGTAGATCCTGAACCCCTATTTGACAATGAGGATTGGGTCTACCCAAGGTCCCTTTTCTTCATTAGCCTCATGACAACTGCCTCTGTGGTATGTACTGTCCATCATGGGGGTCTTTTGGTAGAGCATGTACCCCAGATGATGGATGCCAACATGCCACTCAGCCTTCACCTTGACCTAAAGTGTGCTGGGCACTATACCACATTTATAAATGATGATTTTAATTTCCATAACATGGGCCCCAAGATCAGACATAAAAAATAATAACAAAAAATATTTGATCCTGACACTTCTTGTTTTCAGAACTTGGATAAAGTTGCCACATCAGATCATGGCACACAAGTAAGTACCATAGTGCACTTATGGTGGAGGAAATGTAAAAACTTCTTGCCAATGGAAAAGGTCATAAATAGTTGCATGGAGGACCCAAGTCAGGGACACATGACCTGATGCAAGAGCTGCTACACATTATCAATAGTTTTCAATGGGATTTCCATGCCCCCTCCCATAGACATGAATGGAGGGGGTGTGGTGTGACATCACTGGGGGCGTGGCTGTGACGTCACGTCCCCGTCTTGGATAGGGCATATGATGTATTAAGCCGGAATACCCCTTTAATACGCAGATTTGAACCTAGCCTAAAAGAGTTTACAGTTCTTCAGACTACACCAAAGCTTTGTAGTCTGTAGCCATGGAGACACATAGGTCTTTTTATGTGATGTATACACAGAACAGTAGGAGATTTTTTTTTTCAAGTTACTTTTGATTTAGATTGATTGAAGTGATAACAAAAATATTGTACAAATTAGTAAAACAAAAAAAAAAAAAAACACATGCTCTCACCTGAAACGGTTGTTTAGGTAAAACCATAAAATATTCAGAAAACAAAGAAAATGCAGGGAGGTTGTATGGTATATAACAATGTCACATAATGTTACATCGCTAAATCTGTCAGAACTGAGACTTCTGGAGGCAAGATAGAAGATCAGGCTGCGCCAATGGCAAAGATAGTTCAGAATCAATGAGATGGAACATTTAGCACAATAGGAGGAGGAGGAGGGAGCGCGGAGGATTAGGCATTCCTAATATTCTCTCTGTGCTTCACCGGTGAATCAACAATTGCACAATTTGATGAGAAGGTTAGGAAAATGTCATGATTGCCCCACATACCTGTCTAATTTAGCAAAATAAATCCTCCCAGCAGTCACTACCATTTAGCTTGTCATAAAACACATCGGGTACTCTCGTATAAATCACAACAAACATTAGAGAGGATTAGAGCTTAATACGGTTACATGATACGTTTAGAGGGTTGCCCTCTTGTCACGTCCCTGCATCGCAGAATAGATCAGTGCACATGTTAAACTGATTGGATTAGGAGCCAATGTTCTTTGCAGGTGAGAAAAGATTTGAGCTGCGCAGAGTACTATGTTATTACATAAAGTACGGGAGGCTGGCGAGACCAAGCAGGGGGGATACGGCGTTCTAGATCAGTCCTACTGTATGATTCCAGTAATGATAGTGATTTTTAGGTCATGTGTACTGTAATGTATGTCCATGATGAAGTTATAACTCGAAGCTCCTGGACCCCCCACTGATCACAACTTTGTAAGACTGTATTATCTTGTATGGCGTCAATGCAGGAAGACACCAAGGTATAGGGCTGACGACTACATGTGCACCACCTAGAGCTACACTCCGGATCCATGAGCAAAATGATAAAAGAATTATGAGGGCCACCAAAACATTGCAAAATAGAAAAAAATTCTTCGTAACATAAGGATACATTGCGTTTTGAAAGTCTCCAGACCCTTTCATTTTTTTTTTACATTCTGTTGTGTTAGGGTACATTCACACTGCGTTTTGCCTATACGGGTGTGGATAAAGAGCTTTTAAAGGAAGTGTTATTAATATTTATTGATTATGTATTCCCTGAGTTATTGCCATTTATAGTAATGAAGCATTTGTGCAGCTCTGTGCAACGGAGGCAGGGAGCCAAATCGCCCAGTCACATAGTGACTCCGGTCGGCTCATTTAAATGAAAGAGAAGGGGGCCGGGGCCGGCTGGGATACGGGAGTGCACGGTTTTCCCGTCCCCAGCCGGATCCGGTCCCCTTTTCTTTCATTTGAATGAGCCGACCGGAGTCACTATGTGACTGGGCGAGTTGGCTCCCTGCCTCCGTTGCACAGAGCTGCACAAATGCTTCATTACTATAAATGGCCATAAATCAGAGAATACATTATCAATAAATATTAGTAACACTTCTTTTTAAAGCTCTTTACCCACACTATTACCAAGTATATTTAGTGCAAGTGAACTAGCTTTCAATTTCTCCTTAAATGATATGCACCATATTTCCATGTGTTTTGGGCTGTGTTCACACACTGAGGCTAAAAAGCACTACTGCGCCAGTCGGAGACACTTAACATAGGCCGAATATCAGGTGAATAAGCAAATAACCTAGGAATGCTCATTTGTAAAGATCAGATCGTTGATCACATCGGTTGATCATATCTTCTGTGCAGCCAATAAAATCATTGGTATTGACCACATATCACCTGGTGTCAATGATGGTTCTAGCCTTGTGAACATCAGTAAACTAATCAAAAAATTAGACAATTTGTTAATATCTCATCCACTGTGATTAGAGATGAGAGAACTTTTCAAAAATTCCATTCTGCCGATTTGCCAAACATTGTCAAAAAGTTCTGGTTCTGACTGAAGTAGCTCTGTCCAAAACTTTACTTTACCAATAGCATTTAATTTCAAAGTTACGGCAACATTTATAGCTATGGATATATGGATAGTACTGGTGGTAACTACAGGGCTGCCATCAGAAATTTTGGGGCCCCTTACAAGGCCTAACGTGTCCACCCCCGGGACCTGCCCCCACTTATTTTTTTTATTTCTAATTTCTAACTTTTAGCAAAGTTCTAACCGAACTCTTGTTCTACTTGTTCGGTCCTATCATCTCTAATTGTGATTATAATGAGGCAACAGAAATATATCTAGTACCGAAGGTTTCTAAGTGCAACCCTCTTATTTTGGAAATGAGTGAAGGTCTGAGATCAGACTTAACCAATAGGATCTTTTGATGACATTTCAGATAATGTTTTACTATATTCCTCTTTTAACACTTGTGGACGCTACTTTCTGCACTACAATGCCCATGATTCCATGTTTGTTATATCTGATCAGGTTCCAGTCTACTCTTGCTTTTTGTCCATATGGCCATGAATCCCTCAAGTACCCCACCAAAACATCTTCCAGCTGCTAACACTCAAATTTCTTCCATAAACTAACCTACGATATTACATAACCAAAATGTCAGAAGGTGTTATGAAGAATAAAATCAATTCCAGCAAGTTACCGGCCACGTGCCTCATAGTCGAAGCATTTTTTTAGAGCTCATAAATGGATTAAATGCCCGCATGTCATTCATTATGTTTTATCTCCCCGTCTTGAGGACGGTCTTGATAGAATTGCGCGAAGCCTCCCTCATTAGACAGTGGAAACATCATTAAATCCAGACGCGTTCGGTATTTTCCATATGTAGGTTGTAAGGTAACAGACTGTTTGCACTATTTTTACCAAGAAACATTTAATTTCAGTTTCAGCTTCGCAGCTGTGACTCATAAACATCATCCTATTGCCAAGGAGAGCGCTAATCTCCGTCCCCTCGTGGGTTAATGCAGGGTAATCTGCTTGTATATGTTCCCTGAACCCTCCCCTGGTTGGAGACGTCTATAAATACCGTAGTGGTGTCACAAGTCAGACTGTGTAGGGAGCAGCAATATGTAAACACACATTAGCACTCGAAGACTTAATCCGCTTACTAATGTAACTAATTGACCACACAATAGTCGAGCCCAACACTATGCAAAACCGTCTTACATTCTTTCTTAGAAGGATTTCCTCCCTTCAGAACAGTGTAGGCCAGTGTACGCGCATATATATTGCACAATAAGGCCACGTGAGCCTGTAGGACAACATGCAAAGTCCCTAGAGATCCATGGTTTATGGAGCTGTAGGCACTCCACTTCCCACCATATGGCACTTACATATGGCACTGTATTTGTTCTCAGAAGCAATCTAGAAATACAATGGAGCATCAGATTAAAAATTCAATGGGGAAAATCCTTCATGTGCCCCAGAATAAAAAGGGGAAAGCTACCCTGTCATACACCCCCCGGCCCTCGTACAAAGCATAACCGGTTTAATAGCATGCTAGAAAAATATGATAGGACCTTTGTAGGCATGTATGACTTCTGTAGGGACTAATAAGACTTTTATTGGCACAATGATCTCTGTAGGGACTGATCGGACCATAGTAGATATGTATGCCTTCTGTAGGGACTGATATGGCCTTTGTAGGCACTTATAACTCCTGTAAGGACTGATATGACCTTAGTAGGCACTTATACCTCCTGTAAGGAATAATATGACCTTGGTAGGCACTTATAACTCCTGTAAGGACTAATATGACCTTTGTAGCCACTTATAACTCCTGTAAGGACTAAAATGAACTTAGTAGGCACTTATAACTCCTGTAAGGACTAAAATGACCTTTGTAGGCACTTATAACTTCTGTAAAGACTAAAATGACCTTTGTAAGCACGTATAACTCCTGTAAGGACTAATATGACCTTTTTAGGCACTTATCACTTATAACTTCTGTAAGGACTGATATGACCTTTGTAGGCACATATAACTCCTGTAAGGACTAATATGACCTTTGTAGACATGTATGACTTCTGTAGGGACTTATATGGACTTTGTAGGAATTTATGACTTCTGTAGAAACTGAAATGACTGTTGTAGATATATATATATATATATATATATATATATATATATATATATATATATATATGTTACGCCTAGCGCTCCGGGCCCCCGCTCCTCCCCGGAGCGCTCACGGCGTCTTTCTCCCTGCAGCTCCCCGGTCAGTCCCGCTGACCGGGAGCGCTGCTCTGTCATGGCCGTTGGGGATGCGATTCGCACAGCGGGACGCGCCCGCTCGCGAATCGCATCCCAGGTCACTTACCCGTTCCCGTCCCCTGCTGTCATGTGCTGGCGCGCGCGGCTCCGCTCTCTAGGGCGCGCGCGCGCCAGCTCCCTGAGACTTAAAGGGCCAGTGCACCAATGATTGGTGCCTGGCCCAATTAGCTTAATTGGCTTCCACCTGGTCCCTGACTATATCTATCCACCTCCTGCCAGCCGGCATCGTGACAATATATATATATTGTATATAATTTCTGTATGGACTGATGTGAATTTTATAGGAATGTCTGGCTTCTTTAGGGACTGATTCGGCCTATGTAGGCTAGTATGCCATATGTAGGGACTGACATGACCTTTATAGTTACAAATGTCTCTGTAGGGACAGATATTGCCTTTGTAGGTCTTAATGACTCCTATTGGTACCGATACAACCTTTGTAGTTACATGTGAATTTGTAAGGACTGATGGGACCTTTGTTGGTTTTAAATGACTCTGTAGTGACTGAAATAACGTTTGTGGCTCTAAATAGTTCTGTAGGTACTGATAGGACCTTTTTAGGTAAAGATCACTTCATTAGGGATTGTCATGAACTTTGAAGGCATGAATAACTTCTATGGAAACTTCTATCATTTTTGTAGGCGTGTATGACTTCTGTAGGGACTGATAGCAGCTTCGTAAAGGCAAACAACACATCTGTTGGCACTTATGTGACAATATTGGCTAAAATGACCCACCAGGGCTAGTATTCATCTGTAGAGATGATTGCAGCCCCTATTGCCATCCCTTTCCCCCAACAGTAAGTATTGGTGCTCACTTACTGGGGAGAGTCACAAACTGGTCATACACTTCATGTAGCTGTTGGCCGAATGCTTTGTAGTATAAGTAGTATATACGGTAGAAGAATACATCCACAAAATGTAATTCTTTGAAGCGTAGAACATGGAGCTGTAACATTGTTACACTATATTCTGCAGATATACAATTATAAGGCATATTCATTGGTACAATCTAAGCCTATACATTGGTCGCCATATTGCAAATCAATACAACATGAATGTAAAATTTCGCAAAAATAATTCAGCTGTTTAATAAATATGGAACACACCACCTGGAATAGGTTTCCGACACCTCCGATCCCTATAGAAACATTGAAGAAACTGCCCCATTGAGTCCAAACATATGGCCATATATAATTATGGAGAACATGGCATATCTCTGAATATCTGTCATATTAACATGAGTCAGAGCGGCTTGGACAAGGTTTACTGAAACTCCAGATGTTGTATGAACAAGTCTACAGTCATTAGCACATGACAACTTGGTGCTCGTTTCAGTATTGTGAATTTTATTTCATTAGCAATCCGTCTAACAGATAACGATTCGATCAACATGTGACCCTCCACAGATCTGGATTGCTGCGGAATGGTCTATAGGCAAAAACGGTCTCATGCCGTGAGTGGGGAAAACAGGATGCGACCTGTGGTCACATCCTGTTTTCCCCACTCACGGCATGAGGCCGTTTTTGCCTATAGACCATTCTGCAGCAATCCAGATCTGAGGAAGGTCACAGGTTGACCAAAACGTTGACCACAGGTCACATCCTGTTTTCCCCACTCACGGCATGAGGCTGTTTTTGCCTATAGATCATTCCGCAGCAATCCAGATCTGAGGAAGGTCACAGGTTGACCAAAACGTTGACCACAGGTCACATCCTGTTTTCCCCACTCACGGCATGAGGCTGTTTTTGCCTATAGATCATTCCGCAGCAATCCGGAACTGAGGAGGGTCACAGGTTGACCGAAACGTTGACCACAGGTCACATCCTGTTTTCCCCACTCACGGCATGAGGCTGTTTTTGCCTATAGACCATTCCGCAGCAATCCGGAACTGAGGAGGGTCACGGGTTTATCGAAACGTTGACCACAGGTCACATCCTGTTTTGCCCACTCACGGCATGAGGCTGTTTTTGCCTATAGACCATTCCGCAGCAATCCGGAACTGAGGAGGGTCAAAGGTTTACCGAAACGTTGACCACAGGTCACATCCTGTTTTCCCCACTCACGGCATGAGGCTGTTTTTGCCTATAGACCATTCCCCAGCAATCCGGAACTTAGGAGGGTGACAGGTTGACCCAAAAGTTGACCACAGGTCGCATCCTGTTTTCCCCACTCACGGCGTGAGGCCGTTTTTGCCTATAGACTATTCTGCAACGATCCGGATCTGAGGAAGGTCACAGATTGACTGAAATGTTGACCACAGGTCACATCCTGTTTTCCCCACTCACGGCGTGAGGCCGTTTTTGTCTATAGACCATTCCCCAGCAATCCGGAACTGAGGAGGGTGACAGTTTGACCGAAAAGTTGACCACAGGTTGCAACCTGTTTCCCCCACTCATGGCGTGAGGCCATTTTTGCCTATAGACCATTCTGCAGCAATCCAGATCTGAGGAAGGTCACAGGTTGACCAAAACGTTGACCACAGGTAGCATCCTGTTTTCCCCACTCACGGCATGAGGCTGTTTTTGCCTGTAGACCATTCCGCAGCAATCTGGAACTGAGGAGGGTCACGGGTTTACCGAAACGTTGACCACAGGTCACATCCTGTTTTCCCCACTCACGGCATGAGGCTGTTTTTGCCTATAGACCATTCCGCAGAAATCTGGAACTGAGGAGGGTCACAGGTTTACCGAAACGTTGACCACAGGTCACATCCTGTTTTCCCCACTCACGGCATGAGGCTGTTTTTGCCTATAGACCATTCCCCAGCAATCCGGAACTGAGGAGGGGGACAGGTTGACCACAAGTCGCATCCTGTTTTCCCCACTCACGGCGTGAGGCCGTTTTTGCCTATAAACCGATCCGCAATCCAGATCTGAGGAAGGTCACAGGTGGACCGAAACGTTATCTGTTAGATGGCTGGCTAACAAACTAAAATGCACAATACTGAAATGAGCGCCAAGTTGTCATGTGCTCTTGATTAAAGGAGTAGGATCCTACTTGTGCACCGTCTGTTCAAAAGAGAGTGTCATATTCTACTACTATTCAAGTCTCTAGTTATGGCGTTGTTGGCGCAGCATTCAGTCTACGGCTACAAAAACCGAAATCCAGACTTTGTGTAATTCCCAGTGCATTCTGGATCTGCTTCACCTTCCTCAAATAGATGCTGCCTAATAATCCGCGCTGGCTGAGACTCGTGCACCTGCTGTCAATCACATCCGCTTCATCTTATACCTGGAGGAAAGTTCACAGTCTCTATTTCCAAATTTGGAACAAATAAATCTCATGGTGCTGAGAGGGGAAGATGGTTCCCTGTGCTGGAGCACAATTTTTCAGATATTTTTTAATATAGTATAGTAGAGCAGTGTTTCCCAACCAGGGTGCCTCCAGCTATTGCAAAACTACAAATCCCCCGCATGCCCTGACACAGTGTTTCCTAACCAGGGTGCCTCCAGCTGTTGAAAAGCTACAATTCCCAGCATGCCCTGACACAGTTTTTACCAACCAAATCAGGGTGCCTCCAGCTGTTGAAAAACTACAATTCCCAGCATGCCCTGAAACAATGCTTCCAAACCAGGGTGCCTCCAGCTATTGCAAAACTACAACACCCAGCATGCCCTGACACAGTTTTTCCCAACAAGGGTGCCTTAACCTGTTGAAAAACTACAACTCCCAGCATGCCCTGACACAGTGTTTCCCAACCAGGGTGCCTCCAGCTGTTGCAAATCTGCAACACCCAGCATGCCCTGACACAGTGTTTCCCAACCAGGGTGCCTCCAGCTGTTGAAACACTACAACTCCCAGCTTGCCTTGACAGTGTTTCCCCAACCAGGGTGCCTCCAGCTGTTGCAAAGCTATAACTCCCAGAATTCCCTGACACAGTGTTTCCGAACCAGGGTGCCTCATGCTGTTGCAAAACTACAACTCCCAGCATGCCCTGACACTGTTTCCCAACCAAGGTGCCTCCTGGTGTTGCAAAACTACAAAACCCAGCATGCCCTGACACAGTGTTTCCCAACCAGGGTGCTTCCAGCTGGTGCAAAACTACAACTCCCAGCATGCCCGGACAGCCAACGGCTGTACGGGCATGCTGGGAGTTGTAGTTTTGCAACAGCTGGAGGCACCCTGGTTGGGAAACAGTGATGTAGAGGGTCAAAAGGAATTTAATCTCGATAGTGAGTGTATAAGTCATTGACACATCAGAAGATTTTGAGCTAGACTGCACATGGTGTGTATTGGGGATACAGATAGTTTCTTTCAATTGTCGTCTCCATTTCTATTAGCTTCAACCAAGAGCTTAGTCCATGAAGGACCATCATCAATTTAAAGCAATGTACAGTCAATGGTTGAAGCGGCTTCAAAAAACAACTACGGGCTATTGGGAAAAGAGGTGCCATGGTTGGACAACGCCTAAAGGATGAAATCTTGAGACTATAGGGGTCAGTCCGTCACTTAAACCAATAAGTGGGGTGGAAAGCTAAAGTCTAAATGACTTGAAATCATGCAAAATCTTGGTTGGAGCACTGTCAGTAAGCACCATATGGGAGCACATGGAGAGTCTAAAGGTGCATAATAGACCAGAAAGTTACACTTCTATATAAAAATATGCTGTATACTACAGAGGAATTGTGTAGTTATTTTCTGTCTGACCACAGTGCTCTCTGCTGACACCTCTGTCCATGTCAGGAACTGTCCAGAGTAGAAGCAAATCCCCATAGAAAACCTATCCTGCTCCAGACAGTTCCTCACATGGACAGAGGTGGCAGCAGAGAACACTGTGGTCAGACAGAAAAGAACAACTCAACTTCCTGTGGAGCATACAGCAGCTAGGTACTGGAAGGATTAAGATTTTTAAATCAAGGTAATTTAGAAATCTGTCTAACTCACTGGCCAGGTTGATTTAAAAAGCTGTGTTTTCCACTGGAGTACCCCTTTAACATCCCAGGCCCGGCCTGTGTCATCGATCTGTTCCGTCTACTTAGGGAGCAGATCGGTGACACAGGCTGTCAGTCATGCTGAGGGGGCCTGATTACAGCCAGAGACGACAGGGCTCTGTCGAAATGCAAATTTTTACCGCGAATATCGGCACTTCGTGATTTCACGAATATTTACAATATAGAATTTTATAGAATTTTTTTAATGCCAATTTTTAGGCCAATTTTTAGGCCAATATCGGCACTTCCAGACACGACACTGATCCCTCCCTTCTTTTAGGTGAAAGATATACAGTGATCCCTCAACATACGATGGTAATCCGTTCCAAATGAACCATCGTTTGTTGAAACCATCGTATGTTGCGGGATCTGTGTTGAGGGATCCGGCAAGGCCTCTGCTTCCCCCACATCCTCACTCGTGCACAGCGATGTGATGATGACGATGGAGAGCGCCGATGATGAAGGGGATCCCGAAGAGAACGCACCGGAGCCCCGAGGACAGGTAAGTGATCGTCAGCGGACCACACGGGACACCATAAATGGCTATCCGGTGGCAGCTGAAGCAGTACAAAAGCATTGTATGTTGATGCTGCCTTCAACATGCCATGGCCTCTGAGAGGCCATCGTATGTTGAAATGATCATATGTCAGAGCCATCGTAGGTCGGGGGGTCACTGTAATTGCGCATGCGCACTATGCAAATTTCATTACGAATTTTGCATGAAAAAAAAAGAGAACGAACATATCAAATATGCATATTTCGCGAATATAGGATGAATATTCGTCCATATATTCACGAAATATCGTGAATTTGAATATGGCCGCTGCCGCTCATCACTAGACAGGACTAGGTGAGTATAGCTCCCAGCCCAAGGGGACTGCTTATGGGCCGATGAGGGACACTTTTCAAACTTCATATCTTCACCATTGTTGCTGGCAGGTCTCCTGGCCATGGTTAGGCTATGTTTACATACAAATGTGCATTCCGCAGAAAATCATGACGATGGGAAATGTGCCGTCTGCGGCAGTGCATTTCTAAGTTGATTCCACAGAAAGAATTGTCAATTCTATCTGCGGAGGCCGGAATCAGAATTTCCGTGGTAGATATTCCCGCCAAGTGCATGTCGCGGCAAATTCCCATTGAAAACAAATCTAAGGCGTCTTTCACACTGCCATTGTGCCCGTCATGAACGGCCGTCAAACTCTCTTTATTTTTTAGTTTGACGGGACACAACGGGCAACAACGGGTCCTGATGGACCCCATTATAGTCAATGGGGTCCATCGGGCGCCGCTGTTTATCATCAAGAGTAGCTGGAGAAAAAGACGGCGCAAGCAGTATTTTTTCTCCCACTATTCTCCCCGGCGGCCCCAATGGTAGTCATACTACCATGTGACAGCGGTAACGTAAAAGGGGCCTATGCTAAATTTTTTATACCAGATTAGGCTCGAAACTGCCATCACGTGCATACAGCCTAAGGGTGCGTTCACACGCTCTTTGTTTTTGTGGGTTTTCCGCTGCGTATTTGAAAGGGTGCGGGCTCTTCTCGGCTGTTCATAGCAGAATTTCGGCGGTGGAATTTACGCTGCGGAAAATCCGCCGCAGTCCCTACTGACTTCAATGGGGCTTGCGGCGGATTTTTTTCCCAGCGTAAATTCCTCCGTGCAAAATGTGCTGTGGAAAGCCAAGAAGAGCCCGCAGCGGAAAACCCGCAAAAACAAAGAGCGTGTGAACGCACCCTAAGAAAGAAAATGTTACCATACATAACGTGTCGCCATGCGCTGTATTGGGTAAACCTCTGATGTCAGGGAAAGAAAAAAAAGAATCCATCTCTTATCTCCGACTTCCCGTAATATTCCTTCTTGATTCGCATCCATAATGAAGCGATTACTCTCCGTCGTCTTTGGATGGTTTCATAAATTCTGGTAGGATTTACAGCAATACGAAAAAAAAGGTAGGATGGGAGGAAAAAATAAATAAACAAATAAATAAAAAAAAAAGGAAAAACAAGCCATAAATCAGCGTATAACTCAATATGGCATGGAAAGTAGCAATCTGATAGTGCGGAGAGTTAGAGCGGCCATCTTTTGACGAATGATTGGTGTTTATTCAATCCCTTTGACATGCCGCCCCCTCATGCTGATATCTGTTATGATATCAGCTTTGTCTCAGCCATGCTTGTGATTTTTATCCTCTCTTCTTCCCTCATTCATCTTTTGACTTTTAGCATATATATTTATGCGTCGCTCTCTCTTCTCCGTAATCGTCTCCGTGGCAATGCTAGGGGAAGAATTATTGTGATTTATTGCCGCGTTCCGAGGCCGCTGTGGCTTGTTGAAAGGTCCTCTTTTTATGTATATTAAAAGGTCTGATGGTTTTATTTTTTCCGATTTAACGCCTTGATTTAAAGAGACACCGTCAAGTAAATTGTGTAGCGTTTTATTTTATTTGTAGGTAATCAAATTCTATCTAAACTAGTCTTCCTAGACTGTAAAATGTGCGCGCGTACGAGCGTTTAACTAATCATCATACTCCTCACCCAGTGTTACTCAACTAGGGCGCCTCCAACTGTTGCAAATCTACAACTCCCAGCATGCCCGGACAGCCTGAAGGCTGTCCGGGCATGCAGGGAGTTGTAGTTTTGCAACAGATGGAGCCACCCTGGTTGGAAAACACTGCTCTAACCAATACACATTTCAAGTACATTTTCTATTTTCTAAGTCCATGTTCACACACGGTGTCAAGGTGGATTTCAGTGAATTTTAATGTCTTACTCTTTAACTGGTGCCAATCCTTTTCTGTGTTTCATTTTTGTTATGGCTCCTAATTCTGTTGCTACACTACATGCAGTTCACTGAGGAGGAAGGGGCTTTCTTTTGCTTGCCCTCACATCTCATGTGGGAACTTCCTTTCTTGCTGCTCAACATAGAAATTTTTTTTTTGCCATAAGGTATATACATGTTACACCAATGTTTATTAAAAATATACATATAATGTTATTATCTACATCATATAAAACATTTTTGCAATTGACAGTGTACATGTAAAGTATGGTTTTAATAAGTGGGGGTCTCAGTGCTAAGACCGCCTCTGATCGGTAGAGCAAGCAGGAAGAGGTGAACGGTAGCATGCTTCATGGCTCCAGCAACCTCTGTCCAGCTTCTCTGGACGGCCCCATAGATTTATATTAGGACCACCTAGAGAAGCTGGACCGAGGCTGTTGTGCGTTTCTCCCCAGTCCTAGCATTGAGACACCGACCGATCAAAACTTTTGACATATCTGTAAGACTGTGGTAAGTATGACATAAACATATACTCAACTCAGCACTTCTGAGAAGCCCTTCTGGTCCTTATATTGGCTAGAGCACTTGGCACATAAGAGCTCTCAGGCTTTATCATTATTTTGGGGAAGGCTATGTTTACACGGTGGAATTCCGCAAACGAAAATGGGAATGGGAGTGCGGAATCCCATAGAAGTCTATGGACTTTAATTTGAGGCGGAATCCTGCAAGCGGAAATTCTGCCGTGTGAATAGACCCTTAGGCTGGGTTCACACTGCGGAATCTCTGGGCAGAATTTCTGCCAGAGATTGAGCTGGCGGCACTAAGACCACGCGGACTGCATTGCCGTCCCCATAGATGTCAATGCATTTATGAGCAGATCTCCCAAAAGATCCATCCGGAAATGCATTGCCGTCTATGGGGATGGAAATGTAGTCCATGCGGTCTTAGTGCCGCCGGCTAAATCTCCGCCAGAAATTCTGCCCAGAGATTCCGTAGTGTGAACCTAGCCTTAGTCTAATCCTAAAAATAAATAAATTGTATCCACCATAAAACTACTGCGGCGTCTGCCCGCCATTCTAGTACACGTTAGGCCAAAAAAAAAAAAATTTTGTCCAAATAGGTCAATGCAAGATTATCGTGGGGGAAAAGTAAGAATTCGAGGCGGGCGATCATCAAAAACCACTTAGTTTCCGAATTGAAGCCGGTGAAGTTTAATCATGTGTTCTTCACATTCCAGCCGGCAGAATTGCACCTAAAACTATTTATTTGTGAAGCCAAATGGTCCTGAACTACTTTCACATCGTAGACAACCGGCAATTTTAAAATTATAGGGAAAAAACAATAAATGTACAAATAAAGTATTTACTCTCATAGCCCGCACCCGCACTGTGCCATCAAGATGACATTGTTTTTTCTGCAGTCGGTGAAGTTGTGTTAGGGTGAACCGGTCTATATGTAACTGCACATAGAGGGGTCATTGTATGCATGTGCCATATGGGTCCAATGGAGCCGTATTGTTATGTGAACCCTTATGTATATGCATTATTAGGACATATGGGTCCAATGGAGCCGTATTGTTATGTGAACCCTTATTTATATGCATTATTAGGACATATGGGTCCAATGGAGCCGTATTGTTATGTGGACCCTTATGTATATGCATTATTAGGACATATGGGTACAATGGAGCCATATTGTTATGTGAACCCTTATGTATATGCATTATTAGGACATATGGGTACAATGGAGCCGTATTGTTATGTGAACCCTTATGTATATGCATTATTAGGACATATGGGTACAATGGGGCCGTATTGTTATGTGAACCCTTATGTATATGCATTATTAGGACATATGGGTCCAATGGGGCCGTATTGTTATGTGAACCCTTATGTATATGCATTATTAGGACATAAGGGTCCAAAGGGGCCGTATTGTTATGTGAACCCTTATGTATATGCATTATTAGGACATATGGGTCCAATGGGGCCGTATTGTTATGTGAACCCTTATGTATATGCATTATTAGGACATAAGGGTCCAATGGGGCCGTATTGTTATGTGAACCCTTATGTATATGCATTATTAGGACATATGGGTACAATGGAGCCGTATTGTTATGTGAACCCTTATTTATATGCATTATTAGGACATATGGGTACAATGGAGCCGTATTGTTATGTGAACCCTTATGTATATGCATTATTAGGACATATGGGTCCAATGGGGCCGTATTGTTATGTGAACCCTTATGTATATGCATTATTAGGACATATGGGTACAATGGAGCCTTATTGTTATGTGAACCCTTATGTATATGCATTATTAGGACATATGGGTCCAATGGAACCGTATTGTTATGTGAACCCTTATGTATATGCATTATTAGGACATAAGGGTCCAATGGGGCCGTATTGTTATGTGAACCCTTATGTATATGCATTATTAGGACATATGGGTACAATGGAGCCGTATTGTTATGTGAACCCTTATGTATATGCATTATTAGGACATATGGGTCCAATGGGGCCGTATTGTTATGTGAACCCTTATGTATATGCATTATTAGGACATAAGGGTCCAATGGGGCCGTATTGTTATGTGAACCCTTATGTATATGCATTATTAGGACATATGGGTACAATGGAGCCGTATTGTTATGTGAACCCTTATTTATATGCATTATTAGGACATATGGGTACAATGGAGCCGTATTGTTATGTGAACCCTTATGTATATGCATTATTAGGACATATGGGTCCAATGGGGCCGTATTGTTATGTGAACCCTTATGTATATGCATTATTAGGACATATGGGTACAATGGAGCCTTATTGTTATGTGAACCCTTATGTATATGCATTATTAGGACATATGGGTACAATGGAGTCGTATTGTTATGTGAACCCTTATGTATATGCATTATTAGGACATATGGGTCCAATGGAGCCGTATTGTTATGTGAACCCTTATGTATATGCATTATTAGGACATATGGGTCCAATGGGGCCGTATTGTTATGTGAACCCTTATGTATATGCATTATTAGGACATATGGGTACAATGGGGCCGTATTGTTATGTGAACCCTTATGTATATGCATTATTAGGACATATGGGTCCAATGGAGCCGTATTGTTATGTCAACCCTTATGTATATGCATTATTAGGACATATGGGTACAATGGAGCCGTATTGTTATGTGAACCCTAATGTATATGCATTATTAGGACATATGGGTCCAATGGAGCCGTATTGTTATGTGAACCCTTATGTATATGCATTATTAGGACATATGGGTACAATGGAGCCGTATTGTTATGTGAACCCTTATGTATATGCATTATTAGGACATATGGGTCCAATGGAGCTGTATTGTTATGTGAACCCTTATGTATATGCATTATTAGGACATATGGGTCCAATGGATCCGTATTGTTATGTGAACCCTTATGTATATGCATTATTAGGACATATGGGTCCAATGGAGCCGTATTGTTATGTGAACCCTAATGTATATGCATTATTAGGACATATGGGTCCAATGGGGCCGTATTGTTATGTGAACCCTTATGTATATGCATTATTTGGACATATGGGTCCAATGGAGCCGTATTGTTATGTGAATCCTTATGTATATGCATTATTAGGACATATGGGTCCAATGGAGCCGTATTGTTATGTGAACCCTAATGTATATGCATTATTAGGACATATGGGTCCAATGGGGCCGTATTGTTATGTGAACCCTTATGTATATGCATTATTAGGACATATGGGTACAATGGGTCCGTATTGTTATGTGAACCCTAATGTATATGCATTATTAGGACATATGGGTCCAATGGGGCCGTATTGTTATGTGAACCCTTATGTATATGCATTATTAGGACATATGGGTACAATGGGGCCGTATTGTTATGTGAACCCTAATGTATATGCATTATTAGGACATATGGGTCCAATGGGGCCGTATTGTTATGTGAAGCCTTATGTATATGCATTATTAGGACATATGGGTACAATGGAGCCGTATTGTTATGTGAACCCTTATGTATATGCATTATTAGGACATATGGGTACAATGGGGCCGTATTGTTATGTGAACCCTTATGTATATGCATTATTAGGACATATGGGTCCAATGGAGCCGTATTGTTCTGTGAATCCTTATGTATATGCATTATTAGGACATATGGGTCCAATGGAGCCGTATTGTTATGTGAACCCTAATGTATATGCATTATTAGGACATATGGGTCCAATGGGGCCGTATTGTTATGTGAACCCTCATGTATATGCATTATTAGGACATATGGGTACAATGGAGCCGTATTGTTATGTGAACCCTTATGTATATGCATTATTAGGACATAAGGGTCCAATGGGGCCGTATTGTTATGTTAACCCTAATGTATATACATTATTAGGACATATGGGTACAATGGGGCCGTATTGTTACGTGAACCCTTATTTATATGCATTATTAGGACATATGGGTCCAATGGAGCCGTATTGTTATGTGAACCCTAATGTATATGCATTATTAGGACATATGGGTCCAATGGGGCCGTTTTGTTATGTGAACCCTTATGTATATGCATTATTAGGACATATGGGTACAATGGGGCCGTATTGTTATGTGAACCCTTATGTATATGCATTATTAGGACATATGGGTCCAATGGAGCCGTATTGTTCTGTGAATCCTTATGTATATGCATTATTAGGACATATGGGTCCAATGGAGCCGTATTGTTATGTGAACCCTAATGTATATGCATTATTAGGACATATGGGTCCAATGGGGCCGTATTGTTATGTGAACCCTCATGTATATGCATTATTAGGACATATGGGTACAATGGAGCCGTATTGTTATGTGAACCCTTATGTATATGCATTATTAGAACATAAGGGTCCAATGGGGCCGTATTGTTATGTTAACCCTAATGTATATACATTATTAGGACATATGGGTACAATGGGGCCGTATTGTTATGTGAACCCTTATTTATATGCATTATTAGGACATATGGGTCCAATGGGGCCGTATTGTTATGTGAACCCTAATGTATATGCATTATTAGGACATATGGGTACAATGGGGCCGTATTGTTCTGTGAACCCTTATTTATATGCATTATTAGGACATATGGGTACAATGGGGCCGTATTTTTATGTGATTATGTGAACCCTTATGTATATGCATTACTAGGACATATAGTCTTCATTGGCATAGACCTTGTATATGAGAATAGATCCCTGTATGAGAATAGAAAAAGAGAGACTGGAGGACAGCGCCTCGGGGGTATTACACCCCCTGCTCAGGGGTCCACACAGATAGAAGCCTCTGTAAGATGGCCGCTCACCTTTTAGATGAAAAAAACCCTATCACCCCTATTAAAGGGGTACTCCCGTGGAAAACTTTTTTTTTTTTTTTATCAACTGGTGCCAGAAAGTTAAACAGATTTGTAAATCATTTCTATTAAAAAAAAAATCTTAATCCTTCCAGTACTTTTTAGGGGCTATATACTAAAGAGAAATCCAAAAAAGAAATGCATTTCCTCTGATGTCATGACCACAGTGCTCTCTGCTGACCTCTGCTGTCCATTTTAGGAACTGTCCAGAGCAGCATATGTGTTACGCCTAGCGCTCCGGGTCCCCGCTCCTCCCCGGAGCGCTCACGGCGTCTCTTTCCCTGCAGCTCCCCGGTCAGTCCCGCTGACCGGGAGCGCTGCTCTCTCATGGCCGTTGGGGATGCGATTCGCACAGCGGGACGCGCCCGCTCGCGAATCGCATCCCAGGTCACTTACCCGTTCCCGTCTCCTGCGGTCATGTGCTGGCGCGCGCGGCTCCGCTCTCTAGGGCGCGCGCGCGCCAGCTCCCTGAGACTTAAAGGGCCAGTGCACCAATGATTGGTGCCTGGCCCAATTAGCTTAATTGGTTCCCACCTGTTCCCTGCTTATATCTAGTCTCCTCCCTTGCACTCCCTTGCCGGATCTTGTTGCCCTAGAGCCTAGTGAAAGCGTTATTGTGTGTTTAATAGTCTGTGTACCAGTACCTTTGCTATCTCCCCTGACTACGAACCTTGCCGCCTGCCCCCGACCTTCTGCTACGTCCGACCTTGCTACTGCCTACTCCTTTGTACCTCGCCTATCTTCAGTATCTTCAGCAGCCAGAGAGGTGAGCCGTTGCTAGTGGATACGACCTGGTCACTACCGCCGCAGCAAGACCATCCCGCTTTGCGGCGGGCTCTGGTGAAAACCTGTAGTGGCTTAGAACCGGTCCACTAGCGCGGTCCTCGCCATCCCTCTCTGGCACAGAGGATCCACTACCTGCCAGCCGGCATCGTGACAGTAGATCCGGCCATGGATCCCGCTGAAGTTCCTCTGCCTGTTGTCGCCGACCTCCCCACACTGGTCGCCCAGCAAGCCCGACAGATTGCCCAACAAGATCACCAGCTGTCGTACTTGACCACCATGACTCAGCAACTCCAGTCGCAGCTACAGCAGATTCAGTCTCAGCTACAGCAGCAGCAACCATCTCCTCCGCCAGCTCCTGCACCTCTTCCGCAGCGAGTGGCCACTCCTAGCCTCCGCCTGTCTTTGCCGGACAAATTTAATGGGGACTCTAAGTTTTGCCGTGGCTTTCTTTCCCAATGTTCCCTGCATCTGGAGATGATGTCGGATCAGTTTCCTACTGAAAGGTCTAAGGTGGCTTTCGTAGTCAGCCTTCTGTCTGGAAAAGCCCTGTCATGGGCCACACCGCTCTGGGACCGTGATGACCCCGTCACTGCCTCTGTACACTCCTTCTTCTCGGAAATTCGAAGTGTCTTTGAGGAACCTGCCCGAGCCTCTTCTGCTGAGACTGCCCTGCTGAACCTGGTCCAGGGTAATTCCTCCGTTGGCGAGTACGCCATACAATTCCGTACTCTTGCTTCTGAACTTTCCTGGAATAATGAGGCTCTCTGCGCGACCTTTAAAAAAGGCCTATCCAGCAACATTAAAGATGTTCTGGCCGCACGAGAGACTCCTGCTAGCCTGCATGAACTCATTCATCTAGCCACTCGCATTGACATGCGTTTTTCTGAGAGGCATCAAGAGCTCCGCCAGGAAAAAGACTTAGATCTCTGGCCACCTCTCCCACAGTCTCCACTGCAATCTGCGCCTAGGCCTCCCGCCGAGGAGGCCATGCAAGTGGATCGGTCTCGCCTGACCCTGGAAGAGAGGAATCGCCGTAAGGAAGAGAATCTTTGTTTGTACTGTGCCAGTACTGAACATTTTCTGGTGGATTGCCCAATCCGTCCTCCACGTCTGGGAAACGCACGCTCACACTCAGCTCTCGTGGGTGTGGCGTCTCTTGATGCCAAGTCGGCTTCTCCACGTCTCACGGTACCTGTTCGGATTTCCACTTCAGCCAGCTCTCCCCTCTCAGCCGTGGCCTGTCTGGACTCTGGAGCTTCTGGAAATTTTATTCGGGAGTCCTTTGTGAATAAATTCCATATTCCGGTGACCCGTCTTGTCAAGCCACTCCGCATCTCCGCGGTCAACGGAGCCAGGTTGGACTGTACCATACGTTTCCGCACGGAGCCCCTTCTTATGAGCATCGGATCTCACCACGAGAGGATTGAACTTTTGGTCCTCCCCAATTGCACCTCGGAAATTCTCCTTGGACTTCCCTGGCTTCAACTTCATTCCCCAACCCTGGATTGGTCCACTGGGGAGATCAAGAGTTGGGGGTCCTCTTGTTCCAAGAACTGTCTAAAACCGGTTCCCAGTAACCCTTGCCGTAACTCTGTGGTTCCTCCTGTATCTGGTCCCCCTAAGGTCATTAAGGACTCTGCCTGCCACAGGAAATGCCCCTCCCCCCCTCCCAGTTCCATCAGGCAAGCTTCTGTGTCCCCTCATGGCCCTCCTCCTGGTGTCACACTGCCCCGTGCCAGGTCCCGCCCTCTGCCCTCTCTCCCCATTCCTACTCCTGCGGTTCTGCCTGCCGTTGAGGAATCCCTCCATCCTTTCCCGGTGTCCTCATCCCAGGGGAGGCAGTTACCCGATAAAGAGAAGGGGAGACCTAAGGGGGGGGGTACTGTTACGCCTAGCGCTCCGGGTCCCCGCTCCTCCCCGGAGCGCTCACGGCGTCTCTTTCCCTGCAGCTCCCCGGTCAGTCCCGCTGACCGGGAGCGCTGCTCTCTCATGGCCGTTGGGGATGCGATTCGCACAGCGGGACGCGCCCGCTCGCGAATCGCATCCCAGGTCACTTACCCGTTCCCGTCTCCTGCGGTCATGTGCTGGCGCGCGCGGCTCCGCTCTCTAGGGCGCGCGCGCGCCAGCTCCCTGAGACTTAAAGGGCCAGTGCACCAATGATTGGTGCCTGGCCCAATTAGCTTAATTGGTTCCCACCTGTTCCCTGCTTATATCTAGTCTCCTCCCTTGCACTCCCTTGCCGGATCTTGTTGCCCTAGAGCCTAGTGAAAGCGTTATTGTGTGTTTAATAGTCTGTGTACCAGTACCTTTGCTATCTCCCCTGACTACGAACCTTGCCGCCTGCCCCCGACCTTCTGCTACGTCCGACCTTGCTACTGCCTACTCCTTTGTACCTCGCCTATCTTCAGTATCTTCAGCAGCCAGAGAGGTGAGCCGTTGCTAGTGGATACGACCTGGTCACTACCGCCGCAGCAAGACCATCCCGCTTTGCGGCGGGCTCTGGTGAAAACCTGTAGTGGCTTAGAACCGGTCCACTAGCGCGGTCCTCGCCATCCCTCTCTGGCACAGAGGATCCACTACCTGCCAGCCGGCATCGTGACAATATGTTTGCTATGGGGATCTTCTCCTACTCTGGACAGTTCCTAAAATGGACAGCAGAGGTCAGCAGAGAGCACTGTGGTCATGACATCAGAGGAATGCATTTCTTTTTTGGATTTCTCTGCTTTTTTGGTTGGTGGCTTCTACAGCTATAGAAGGTTCTGCCTTTTTTTTTCCCGTAACAGCCCCACTCTTGTCTATAGGTTGTGTCTGGTATTGCACTTCAGCCCCTTCCACTTGACCAGACACAGCCCGCTATGGACATAAGTGGTGCTGTTACTTGAATAAGGAAAGAAAACACTATTATTAGTATAGGCCAGGGATCTCCAAACTGTGGACCGCCACATGTTGCAAAACTACAACTCCCAGCATGCCCGGACAGCCATTGGCTACATCTGGATCTTCACAGTTTGGAGATCATTGGTATAGACCAGTGGTCTCCAACCTGCGGACCTCCAGATGTTGCAAAACTACAACTCCCAGCATGCCCGGACAGCCGTTGGCTGTCCGGGCATGCTGGGAGTTGTAGTTCTGCAACATCTGGAGGTCCGTAGGTTGGAGACCACTGGTATAGACCATCAATATCATATAGATTGGGTCAAATTTTCAGCAACCCTCCCCCTCCCGATTGGTTGACTGAAGAAACTGTAACGCACCAGTAAGCATTGCTTCTCCTACAGCAGTTACCAGGCACAGCGCCATTCTTTTTATAGTGGTTGTGACTGGAACTGCAGATTACTGAAGCTTAGTCCCACAGAAGTGACTAGAACTGAACTGCAATACCGGCACACAAAATAGGCAGCCGCCTAGAGCGCATTCTTGATGCAGGCGCCGATCTGTCCGCAGCAAAAAAGTTAGCCAGCACCCGAAGCACCTACCCATCCAGCTAAACCCTGCCATGTGACCCCAGTAGTGAGGAGATTACATGAGGAGGTTTGTTACAGTGTATCACCCCAGTAATAAGGAGATTACATGAGGAGGGGGTTTGTTACAGACTGTCACCCCAGTAGTAAGGAGATTACATGAGGAGGAGGTTTGTTACAGTGTGTCACCCCAGTAGTAAGGAGATTGCATGAGGAGGGGGTTTGTTACAGTGTGTCACCCCAGTAGTAAGGCGATTACATGAGGAGGTTTGTTACAGTGTGTCACCCCAGTAGTAAGGAGATTACATGAGGAGGTTTGTTACAGTGTGTCACCCAGGTAGTAAGGTGATTACATGAGGAGGAGGTTTGTTACAGTGTGTCACCCCAGTAGTAAGGAGATTACATGAGGAGGAGGTTTGTTACAGTGTGTCACCCCAGTACTAAGGAGATTACATGATAAGGTTTGTTAAAGTGTCACCCCAGTAGTAAGGAGATTACATGAGGAGGGGGTTTGTTACAGTGTGTCACCCCAGTAGTAAGGCGATTGCATGAGGAGGATTGTTACAGTGTGTCACCCCAGTAGTAAGGAGATTACATGAGGAGGTTTGTTACAGTGTGTCACCCAGGTAGTAAGGTGATTACATGAGGAGGAGGTTTGTTACAGTGTGTCACCCCAGTAGTAAGGAGATTACATGAGGAGGTTTGTTACAGTGTGTCACCCCAGTAGTAAGGTGATTACATGAGGAGGAGGTTTGTTACAGTGTGTCACCCAGGTAGTAAGGTGATTACATGAAGAGGAGGTTTGTTACAGTATGTCTCCCCAGTAGAAAGGAGATTACATGAGGAGGAGGTTTGTTACAGTGTGTCACCCCAGTAGTAAGGAGATTACATGAGAAGGTTTGTTAAAGTGTCACCCCAGTAGTAAGGAGATTACATGAGGAGGGGGTTTGTTACAGTGTGTCACCCCAGTAGTAAGGAGATTACATGAGGAGGATTGTTACAGTGTGTCACCCCAGTAGTAAGGAGATTACATGAGGAGGTTTGTTACAGTGTGTCACCCCAGTAGTAAGGTGATTACATGAGGAGGAGGATTGTTACAGTGTGTCACCCCAGTAGTAAGGAGATTACACGAGGAGGAGGTTTGTTACAGTGTGTCACCCAGGTAGTAAGGTGATTACATGAAGAGGAGGTTTGTTACAGTGTGTCACCCAGGTAGTAAGGTGATTACATGAAGAGGAGGTTTGTTACAGTGTGTCACCCAGGTAGTAAGGTGATTACATGAGGAGGAGGTTTGTTACAGTGTGTCACCCAGGTAGTAAGGAGATTACATGAGGAGTAGGTTTGTTACAGTGTGTCACCCAGGTAGTAAGGTGATTACATGAGGAGGAGGTTTGTTACAGTGTGTCACCCAGGTAGTAAGGTGGGACATGTCAAAGGGCGGAGGCAATTGGCAGGGTCAAGGGGCTGCAAAATTAGCTTTTGCCTAGGGTGGCAAAAATCCTTTCCCCAGGCCTGCGGGCACAGCCACTACAGAATTTTCCCGGTGCCCGGTTGTAAGACGCCTCCTATCAGATGGACTATCTCAAGGGTAGACCAACAGTTTCGCGGTCCAGCAAGATCCCGTTATATAGAAATATTGATGTTTTAATGTAAGTGAGATGGCTCTTGTAGGCGCGATGTGTCTACAATACTGATATCTTCCCAATCTCCTGGACTTCCAGACAAGCTTCTCTTTGGCAGATGAGTCTATTGGGAGAAGGTTGTTGGTCTGATATTTGGTTGCCAGGCTAGGCAGCCTATAAAGGGGGCACTGATGCGGAAACCTAGTGTTTTGCGGCGCGTAGCATGTAAGCTTCAGAAGTGAAGGATTATTCCTTTTTGTCCGTCTAGAATCAAGGCGGCTATAGAAAAATATATTGATTCTTTCTTAGGTGTTCATGAGAGATTTCCCAGGAACTAGAAGAAGTTGCTGTTTCTATGAAGTTGGACATATAGGGGATAATATACACCCTGACCTGACTGTAAATTATACCAATGTTAGAAGTCCACCAAGGACTGCCAACAGATCGAAATGTGAGGCCGCAGCTCAAGTCACTGAACATTTAGGCAACTTCCTTAAAGGGGTACTCCGGTCAAAAACTATATATTTAGTTTTTAAATATTTTTTTTAAATCAACTGCTGCCAGAAAGTTATACAGATTTGTAATTTACTTCTATTGAAAAATCTTCATCCTTCCAGTACTTGACAGCTGCTGTATGCTCCTGAGGAAGTTCTTTTCTTTTTGAATTTTTTCTCAGTCTGACCACGGTTAACTGGTAAACTTTCTGGCACCAGTTGATTTAAAAAAATAAAATAATAAATTCACCGGAGTACCCCTTTGGATTTATATCGTCTTATTCTATATAATCCATATAATCCATATCTTATGCTTCTTTTTGAAGAGTAAGAAAGAGCTTTGTATACCAGCGATTCTTTTCAGTAGGAAAGTCTGCAGTATTGTGTGTGTGTAGTGATGCTCTGCAGCTGCTGAAGAACCTCTTTGAAAAAAGAGTAGGAGCACTATATACCAGTCAGACGATGTTTCGAAGACAGTTGTTTCTAGGGGGTCCAGTCCTGAGAGGAGATGGGCATAAAATGTCGTTCTTGGCCGGTCTCCTCTTAGGACTGGACCCCTAGAAGCCAAATGAATTCACTGTTGATTCCTTTACATTTTTTAGACCCCCATATACATTAGTCAAGTGTCAGATTAACTCATTTTTGAACAATGTAGACAAGAAAAACAGGGATTACACTCACCATCCGTACAACGTTTTATGGATAGATGTCAGGCATTACAAGCTGGTGTCAGAGCGGAGGCGGGAAACGTAACCGGGACAGACTGTTTCACGTTTAGTAAAGCTTCTTCCAGCCGGTGTGGAACACCGGCTGGAAGAAGCTTTACTAAACGTGAAACAGTCTGTCCCGGTTACGTTTCCCGCCTCCGCTCTGACACCAGCTTGTAATGCCTGACATCTATCCATAAAACGTTGTACGGATGGTGAGTGCAATCCCTGTTTTTCTTGTCTACATTGTTCGTGCATTCTACTGGATTTGTGCACCACCCTATCCGACATCATGCTCCGTAAAATCCTGTACGCCATCCACATCAAGTTACCTGTCTAAATTGAAGCCTTAGTCTTGTAGTGCCGGACTACTTGTCTCTCACTATCTACAGTTGAACTCCTTTTTGGTTGACCCTCCAACCATCTAACTTGTACCCATCCCTGGACAGAGTATGTCACGGAAGAGAAGGGTCGGGCATGGTGGATTTCAACTACTTGACCCTTTTGTTTTAAAGGAGATAAGCTGACTCCATGTTCAGAACAGATGAACATTCGGCCAACCAAGATCAAGTGAGATGGCTGATGGCCAACAAACGTTAGGCTGACAGATGTTAAAGATGTATGGGCATCTTTGGGCAACCATGAGATTCACAATTAATTCTTTCACTACCCTAGACCACCTTGGAGTTTTAATTTAGGGGAAGAGCACTTTGCATGTTGCCTCAGGCCCCAGTGTCCATGAAATTGTCCATGCCCTTGTCTGCCCTTATGTAGCATCACTCATCTCTGCCCTTATATAGTGCCACTCATCTCTGCCCTTATGTAGCATCACTCATCTCTGCCCTTATGTAGTGCCACTCATCTCTGCCCTCATGTAGTGCCACTTATCTCTGTTCTTATGTAGTGCCACTCATCTCTACCCTTATGTAGCACCACTCATCTCTGCCCTTATGTAGTGCCACTCATCTCTGCTCTTATGTAGTGCCACTCATCTCTGCCCTTGTGTAGTGCCACTCATTTCTGCCCTTATGTAGCGTCACTCATCTCTGCCCTTATGTAGTGCCACTCATCTCTGCCCTTATGTAGCGTCACTCATCTCTGCCCTTATGTAGTACCACTCATCTCTGTCCTTGTGTAGTGCCAATCATCTCTGCCCTTATGTAGTGCCACTTATCTCTGCCCTTGTGTAGTGCCACTCATCTCTGCCCTTATGTAGTGCCACTCATCTCTGCCCTTGTGTAGTGCCACTCATCTCTGCCCTTGTGTAGTGCCACTCATCTCTGCCCTTATGTAGTGCCACTCATCTCTGCCCTTCTGTAGTGCCACTCATCTCTGCCCTCATGTAGTGCCACTCATCTCTGCCCTCATGTAGTGCCACTCATCTCTGTCCTTGTGTAGTGCCACTCATCTCTGCCCTTGTGTAGTGTCACTCATCTCTGCCCTTATGTAGTGCCACTCATCTCTGCCCTTATGTAGCGTCACTCATCTCTGCCCTTATGTAGTGCCACTCATCTCTGCCCTTATGTAGCGTCACTCATCTCTGCCCTTATGTAGTACCACTCAGGTGCCTGTTAAGAAGAACATGGTTTGGACTATCAGTCAGAACTGGGATTATCTCAAACAGTATTATGCAACCAATGTTCTTCCAGCTGTTGCAAAACTACAACCCCCAGCATGCCCGGACAGCCAAAGGCTGTCTGGGCATGCTGGGAGTTGCAGTTATGCAACAGCTGGAGGCAGCTCTGTTGGGAAACACTGATTAAGAAACTCTTTGGAATCAAGTCTCCCCTGCTGGTTATCATCACTGATAACACAATTTTGCCAGTGATGATAAGTTTCGGAGTTCGCCGCGCTCTTTTTCTGACTCATTTCCAAGAGGAAGACATCTTTTGTTTCTTCCTTTTAAAGGTTACGCTTTTTTTTTTTTTCTCAATTTGACATATGTGCGTCGAGGAAGTGGTATGGAAAAATTGTCATTTCTGTCTGTCATCGGCCTTCACGCCTTCTTTTTAAGATCATTATTTCTCTTGCCAGGCATTACCTTGTAAGTACTCTTCCTGTCAGTCTACATATCCTTATGGAGGATCTGTATTCATGAGCTCTGCGCACACACATAATGTACACTGCTCCAAAACATAAAGGGAACACTTACACAACACAATGTAACTCCAAGTCAATGACACTTCTGTGAAATGACACTGTCCACTCAGGAAGCAACACTGATTGACAATCAATTTCACAACAGGTGGAAATTATAGGCAATTGGCAAGACACCCCCAATAAAGGAGTGGCTCTGCAGATGGTGACCACAGACCACTTCTCAGTTCCTATGCTTCCTGGCTGATGTTTTGGTCACTTTTGAATGCTGGCGGTGCTTTCACTCTAGTGGTAGCATGAGATGGAGTCTACAACCCACACAAGTGGCTCAGGTAGTGCAGCTCATCCAGGATGGCACATCAATGCGAGCTGTGGCAAGAAGGTTTGCTGTGTCTGTCAGTGTACTGTCCAGAGCTTGGAGGCGCTACCAGGAGACATGCCAGCACATCAGGAGACATGGAGGAGGATGTAGGAGGGCAACAACCCAGCTACATCCGTCTTTGTGGAAGGAGGAGCAGGAGGAGCACTGCCAGAGCCCTTCAAAATGACCTCCAGCAGGCCACAGATGTGCATGTGTCCACTCAGACAGTCAGAAACAGACTCCATGAGGGTGGCATGAGGGCCTGGCGTCCACAGGTGGGGGTTGTGCTTACAGCCCAACACCATGCAGGAAGTATGGCATTTGCCAGAGAACACCAAGATTGGCAAATTCTCCACTGGCGCCCTGTGCTCTTCACAGATGAAACAGGTTAACACTGAGCACATGTGACAGATGTGGAGACACCGTGGAGATCGTTCTGCTGCCCGCAACAACCTCCAGCATGACCGGTTTGGCAGTGGGTCAGCAATGGTGTGGGGTGGCATTTCTTTAGGGGGCCACACAGCCCTCCATGTGCTTGCCAGAGGTAGCCTGACTGCCATTAGGTACCGAGATGAGATCCTCAGACCCCTTGTGAGACCATATGATGGTGCGGATGGCCCTGGGTTCCTCCTAATGCAAGACAATGCTAGACCTCATGTGGCTGGAGTGTCAGAAGTTCCTGTAAGAGGAAGGCATTGATGCTATGGACTGGCCGCTCGTTCACCAGAACTGAATCCGATTGAGCACATCTGGGACATCATGTCTCGCTCCATCCACCAACGCCACGTTGCACCACAGACTGTCCAGGAGTTGGCGGATGCTTTAGTCCAGGTCTGGGAGGACATCCCTCAGTAGACCATCCTCCACCTCATCAGGAGAATGCCCAGGCGTTGTAGGGAGGTCATACGGGTACGTGGAGGCCACACACACTACTGAGCCTCATTGTGACTTGTTTTAAGGACATTACATAAAGTTGGATCGGCCTGTAGTGGGGTTTTCCACTATGATTTTGAGTGTGACTCCATATCCAGACCTCCATGGGTTGATAAATTTGATTTCCATTGATAATTTTTGTGGTATCTTGTTGTCATCACATTCAACTATGTAAAGACGAAGTATTTAATATGATTAGTTCATTCATTCAGATCTAGGATGTGTTATCTTAGTGTTCCCTTTATTTTTTTGAGCCGTGTATTAACTCCGAGCTCTCACATTGTGGGACGAGCCCTGGACGCGGGGAAGAAAGAATAAAAATGCTGTCATGAAATGGGAGCTTGAGGAGTTCTCAATAATTAAGCCTGACGTGAAGTGACAGCTCTTAAAGCTACAGTACACCTAGTTGAGTCTGCATTAAAAGGGTACTCCATTCGAAAAAAATTTTTTAATTCAGCTGGTGCCAAAAAGTTTAACTGAATTGTAAATTACTTCTAAAAATCTTAATCCTTCCAGTACTTATCAGCTGCTGTATGCTCCAGAGGAAGTTGAGGTGTTCTTTCCAGTCTGACCATAGTACTCTCTGCTGACACCTCTGTCCATGTCAGGAACTGTCCAGATTAGGAGAAAATCCTCCATAACAAACCTCTCCTGCTCTGGACAGTTCATGACATGGACAGAGGTGGCAGCAAAGAGCACTGTGGTAAGACTGGAAAGAACTACACAACTTCCTCTGGAGTATACAGCAGCTAATAAGTACTGTAAGGATTAATATTTTTATATAGAAGTAATTTACAAATCTGTTTAACTTTCTGGCACTAGTTTATTTAGAAAAAAAATATTTTCCAGTGGAGTACCCCTTTAAGCCTATGGTACATGGTTGCCTATTGACTCCGGCTGCCCCTTACTTTGAATCAAAGGGCACAATACTTGAAGGGGTTCTCCAGCATTAGAAAAACAGAGCTGATTTCTTCCCAAACCTGCACCACATTTGTCTGCAGGCTGGTTATGGTTTTGCAGCTCAGTTCCATTGAAATGAATGGAGCCAACTCGTAAAACCACAAACAACCTGTAGACAGGTGTGGTGCTGTTTCTTTCTATTGCTGAATAAACCTTTTAAACCCTTAAAGGGGTACTCCGCCCCAAGACATCATATCCCCTAAGGATAGGGGATAAGATGTCTGATCGCCGGCTGGGACCCCTGCTGGGTCTGATCACAACCAGGCTGCAAATATTAAAAAGCAATCTTTAACTTACCTTCATCCTCCGTTCCCCCGTTGCTAAGGAACCGGCCCCGCTGTCCTCCGCTGTTCTCGCTCGCCGGCCGGCTTCTTACATGACAGTCGGCTCAGCCTATCATCGGCCAAGGCGGGACATCGCTGCGGCCGATGATAGGCTGAAGGCTCTGAGACGTCACTACACCAGGAAGCAGCAAGAACATGGGACCATGAGGCCGGTGACTTAGCAACGGGGGAACGGAGGACGCTTTTTAATATTTGCAGCCCGGGCACAGGAATAGATACAGCGCAGCGGCTGATAATTATTTGGCAGGGGGGGAGAGAAGCTGCGCTCGCGGGTGACAAATGATCAGGATGTGGGGATTGTGGGGTGCAGCGCTGGGCTGATAAACTGGCGGGGGTGGGGGGGTTAGGGACGTTGGGGGGCATTTACACCCCCCATTATCATCATGTGATATCACATGATGATAATGGGGGGGGGGGGTAAATACCGTGGAACCGCCATGTTGTTCAATGTGCATACCATAGATAAATAAGCCCTACCCTGAAAATTAGCCCTAGTGTGTTTTTTGGGGCTAAAATTTATATAAGACCCGGTCCTATTTTCGGAGAAACACGGTAACAGTAAAACTGGCATGTTCTCTTTATTCTGTGAATCAATATGATTAAAATGATAACCAAATTTATATCGCTTTTCTAATACTGTACCCTTTTCAGAGGTCATTCCACAGGGAGGGGAGGCTGATCTTTGTTGTGAATGGTGATGGATCCAGTGTTATCTATATGCTAGTATGGACTTTTCAGACATTACTGAAAAATGATCTGTAAAGAACAGAAAGCCTCTGTTTAGTTTTAGCCCTAGTGGTCAGAATGAGATTTCAGGATAATTATAAAATATAGATAGTAAAATAAAAAAATTAGGAAAAATATCACCAATAACTCTTACAATATCTAGTTAACATGTAAACTTGTTTTAAACACTTGGGGGAAATTTATCTAAACCTGTGCAAAGGAAAAGTTGCCCAGTTGCCCATAGCAACCAATCAGATCGCTTCTTTCTTTTTGCAGAGGCCTTGTTAAAAACAAAAGAAGTGATTTGATTGGTTGCTATGGGCAACTGGGCAACTTTTCCTCTAGAGTCTACTGACCAAGACAATCCCATAGACTTACCGGGAAGTTTAGTCTCACTTAGTCTCTTCTCCCAGCTAGTTCTATCGGTCACAGTCTGATCCCGACCGATCAAAACTTTTCAAATGTTCCTTTTTTTTTTTTTTTTAAAGGAAAACAATCTATAGAAGACTGGGAGAAAAAGACGGGTATTCCTGGGCGCATGCCAATTCCACAAGGGACCGAGCTCGTGCCACAATGAAAACAAAAAACAGAAATTATTAACATGCAAGAACAATGCATTTTAAAAGGAACCCCCCCCCCTCCCCTTTCTTCATCAGATCCCATGATAAATATCATTAGACCTGATGAATAAAGGTGGGTCTCTTTCGAAACGCGATTAAAAGTACCGTATTTTTTGCCCTATAGGACGCACCTGCATATAGGACGCACCCAATTTTAAAGGTGCAAAATCTAGAAAAAGAAAGATTCTGAACCCAACAGTGATCTTCAACCTGCGGACCTCCAGATGTTGCAAAACTACAACTCCCAGCATGCCCGGACAGCCGCTGGCTGTCCGGGCATGCTGGAAGTTGTAGTTTTGCAACATCTGGAGGTCCGCAGGTTGAAGACCACTGGTATAGGAGGTAATACTCACGTGTCCCCGCCACTCCGGACCCGTCACCGCTCGTCACCGCTGCCCTGGATGTCGCTCCATCGCTGTCGCCGCGTCCCCGTGGTGTCCCCGTCGCTCCGGATGCCTTCTTCCCCGGAATCCACGTTCTCCGTTGCCGTCATCATGTCGATACGCACGCCGCTCCTATTGGATGACGGGACAGCGTGCGCGACGATGTGATGACGTAGAAGGAGATCGCTGCCATGC
Source organism: Hyla sarda (assembly GCF_029499605.1). Taxonomy (NCBI): domain Eukaryota; kingdom Metazoa; phylum Chordata; class Amphibia; order Anura; family Hylidae; genus Hyla; species Hyla sarda. The sequence continues at coordinate 197,102,574 of NC_079196.1, read as the reverse complement.
AGGGGATCCCGGCACGGAGCAGACACCGAGGAGGCAGGTAAGGTCCCTCCCGGTGTCCTGTAAGCTGTTCGGGACGCCGCGATTTCACCGCGGCGGTCCCGAACAGCCCAACTGAGCAGCCGGGTTAGTGTCACTTTCCCTTCAGACGCGGCGGTCAGCCTTGATCACCACGTCTGAAGGGTTTATACAGGGCATCACCGCGATCGGTGATGTCCTGTATTAGCCACGGGTCCTGGCCGTTGATGGCCGCAGGGACCGCCGCGATAGGTGTGTATTCGCCGTATAAGACGCACCAACTTTTGGGGAAGAAAAAGTGTGTCTTATACGGCGAAAAAATACGGTAACTGCGTTTAGTAACATGCAAGGACTACACATTTTGAAAAGGGACAACTTTTTCTTAACCAAGTCCTATATTTATCATTGGACCTAAAAAAGAAAGGGGTCCCTTTTAAAACTTGTTGTCTATATATGATGATAAACACAGTTTTCGAACTACGCGTTTCGAAAGTGACCTACCTTTCTTCATCAGGTCCAATGATATTTAACATTAGACCTGATGAAGAAAGTGGGGGGGGGGGGGGTCCATTCAAAAAGCTTTGTCCTTGCATTTTAAGTTCGGTCTCTTTTGCATGTCTGATTGATAAATGTTGTTTTAAAGGGACAGTGTCCATTTAGGATCCTTATTTCTACCGGGACCCCTCCCCAAGGTTCTGCTGAACTAGACTTAAAGGGGTACTTTGGTGGAAAACTGTTTTCTTTAAATCGACTGATGACAGAAAGTTAAACAGATTTGTAAATGACTTATTAAAAAATATTAATCCTTCAGGTACTTATCAGCTGCTGAATACTACTGAGGAAGTTCTTTTCAAATTTCATTTCTGTCTGACCACAGTGCTCTCTGCTGACACCTCTGTCCATGTCAGGAAATGTCCAGAGTAGAAGCAAATCCCCATAGCAAACCTCTCCTGCTCTGGATAGTTCCTGACATTGACAGAGGTGGCAGCAGAGAGCACTGTGGTCATACAGAAAAAAATAACTCAACTTCCTGTGTAGTATACAGCAGCTGATAAGTACTGGAAGGATTATGATTTTTAACACACCAGATACATTTGTGTCTTCAGCAAGTTGCTGGAAAATTTACTTTTCTATCCAAAACTCAACACGATATCAACGCAGGAACCTACTGCTGGGAACAGATGCATCAATGCTTATAATGGCTCCTAATACTGACACCCCCCGAGAGACGGAACTTAGAGACGGAACGCGCGAGACATCGAGTTGCATATATCAATAAATGATTCTGTCGCCTATGAAAATATTTGCATCGTCGAACGTGTAGCGGTAATTCAGTAGGCTTAGATGTTGCACGGAAAATAGAGTGAGACAGCTGCTGCAATGAATAGGATTTGCATAAAATACTATGGTAATGTGCTTTACCGGAGCCAAAGGTTAGCTAGTGAAATGAGCAATATTAAATACAGTGAGCGAAATGTGAATATCATTGTAAATGGAAACAGAAGTACTTAAAAGGATTTACAGGAGCAGGAAACAAAAAAATAAATAAATAAAAAAACAGCTGCTTTCTTTCCAGAAACAGTGCCACCCTTGCCTGCAGGTTATGCGTGGTATTACAACTCAGCTCCATTCATGTAATACCAGACACACTTTATGTGGGCATGCTTTAGTTTTGTACCTGTACAACAGTGGTCTCCAAACTGCGGCCCTCCGGATGTTGCAAAACTACAACTCCCAGCAACATATAACATTTTTCATTTATTTATTTATTTTAATGGAATATCAAAGGTACTCTTTAATAATGGTGAGCGAAATGCGTCGGTTTTTAATATATAACAATAAGAAAGAATAGATGCCAGCACTCACCATTCGAAGATCTTTATTGAAAATATTGGTGCATTTGTATAGCTCCGGGGGGCACGGACATTAAAAGCAGGAGCCTCGGGACTGCACTGTTTCACGCAGCTCGCACGCTTCCACAAGCCTGTTGGACTTCCTCAGCCAGGCCCATTTTCCAATGTAGGATTTAAAGGGGTTATCCAGGAAAAATAAAACAAACCAAATTTCTTTCAAAGACCGCTCCCTGTCTGTCTCCACTTTGGGTGTGGTATTACAACTTGACTCCATTCACTTCAATGGAACTGAGTTGCAGAACCACACCCAACCTGGAGACAGACAGGGAGCAGTCTTTGAAAAAAAATTACCTCTGTTTTTCAATTCCTGGATTCCTTTAAAGGGGTACTCCAATGGAAAACATTTTTTTTTAATCAACTGGTGGCAGAAAGTTAAACAGATTTGTAAATGACTTCTATTTTAAAATCTTAATCCTTCCAGTACTTATCATCTGCTGAATGTTCCACAGGAAGTTCTTTTCTTTTTGAATTTCCTTTCCGTCTGACCATAGTGCTCTCTGCTGAAACCTCTGTCCATTTTAGGAACCGTCCAGAGTTGGAGCAAACCTCTCCTGCTCTAGACAGTTCCTAAAATGGACAGAGGTGACAGCAGAGAGCACTGTGGTCAGAAAGAAAGAAATTCAAAAAAGAAAAGAACTTCCTGTGGAGCATATAGCAGCTGATAAGTACAGGAAGGATTAAGATTTTTAAATAGAAGTCATTTACAAATCTGTTTAACTTTCTGGCACCAGTTGATTTAAAAAAAAAATGTTTTCCAGGGGAGTACCCCTTTAAGCAAAATAGTTTTAGAATAAACCTCAATGTGTCTTTGCCGAAAAATAAGGCTTGCGGAGATCTGTTTTGGGTCATAGTCATGGGATGTATTATGACTACACAGATCCACAATACCGCCAGCCATGGAGTCTCAGGCGGACTTGACCTCCAAGAGTTTCATAAATCTGGGTGACAAACCCTGAAACGCGTTATAGCAAACTACCTATATTTCACCTTTTAAAAAAAATACAAAAAAAAAACAAAAGGAAAAAAAAAACCATTAGAAACCGCTGAAAATAATGTTTGACCACTTAACACAAGGACAAGTCAAGGACTTCTAATGACTGTGAATGCACTCCTATCCATAGGTTCCTATTTGTCCTTATATAGAGGTAATGCTTATATTGTCGGAGCAGGTTACTAAATATAAACTCTAAAGAATGCACATTTCATAGGAGCGGAGGATTCGGGAAAATATTCATACAGTGTCTGAGCCGCAGCAACTATCCAATTCTCCGCCAGATTCCATTAAACGTCTTTGTTCCTTTTTTTTTTTTTTTTTTTTTTTTTTTTAGAAGATTAAAATATTTTCAACAAATGTTCATTTAGACGTTAGCTCACTTCCAGGAGAAAATATAAACAAAGATTTTTTTTATTTTTTAAATTGTTCAACATGTTTAGTAATGTTTCCATAGACCAGTTTTTTTCCAAACAGGGTGTCTCCAGCTGTTGAAAAACTACAACTCCCAGCATACTCCCCAATACACACCATGTGCAGTCCAGCTCAAACTCTTCTAATGTGTCAATGACTTATACACTCACTCACTACATCACTGTTTCTCAACCAAGGTGCCTCCAGCTGTTGCAAAACTACAACTCCCAGCATGCTCGGACAGCCTTCGGCTGTCCGGGCATGCTGGGAGTTGTAATTTTGCAACAGCTAGAAGCACCCTGGTTGGGAAACACTGTGTTAGGGCATGCTGGGAGTTGTACTCTTGAAACAGCTGGAGGCACTCTGGTTGGGAAACACTGTGTCAGGGCATGCTGGGAGTTGTACTTTTGCAACAACTAGAAGCACCCTGGTTGGGAAACACTGTGTCAGTGCATGCTGGGAGTTGTACTTTTGCAACAGCTGGAGGCACTCTGGTTGGGAAACACTGTGTCAGGGCATGCTGGGAGTTGTACTTTTGCAACAGCTAGAAGCACCCTGGTTGGGAAACACTGTGTCAGGGCATGCTGGGAGTTGTACTTTTGCAACAGCTGGAGGCACTCTGGTTGGGAAACAGTGTCAGGGCATGCTGGGAGTTGTAGTTTTGCAACAGCTGGAGGCATCCTGTTTGGAAAACACTGCCATGGACCCGTCTGGCCCAGATACAGTGGAAAAAAAAAATCACCTGATTGTTGTAAGGTCCACAGTATATGATAACACTACATTGCCTGGGGCAGGAAGTGTTATCATAGGGTTGCAGACATAGACCTTTAAAGGGGTACTCTGAAGATTAAAAAAAAAAAATTCTAATCAACTGGTGCCAGAAAGTTAAACAGATTTGTAAATTACTTCTATATAAGAATCTTAATCCTTTCAGTCAGTACTTAGCAGCTGCTGTCTGCTCCAGAGGAAGTTGTGTAGTTCTTTCCAGTCTGACCACAGTGCTCTCTGCTGACACCTCTGTCCATGTCAGGAACTGTCCAGAGCTATGGGGGATTTTCTACCGCTCTGGACAGTTCCTGACACGGACAGAGGTGTCAGCAGAGAGCACTGTGGTCAGTCTGGAACGAACTACACAACTTCCTGTGGAGCATACAGCAGCTGATAAGTACTGGAAGGATGAAGATTTTTATATAGAAGTCATTTACAAATCTGTTTAACTTTCTGGCAGCAGCTGATTTGAAGAAAAAAAAATGTTTTCCAGTGGACTACCCCTTTAATTTATTTTAGCACTGAATTAGGAGTTGTTAAAATATGAGATACAAAATATATACTGCAGGACTATGGTTCATATGATGTGATTATCTCCGCTCCTGAATACTGGTTTCTGATCCTGTCCATTTTCTTACATGAAATGACACCAGTCAGTGACAAGACGACATCCGGAATCCAAAGATGCATGGCGCTTGATGTGGAGATTATCTGTCTCCTGTAGATTGACGGCATAGCCGCGACTACACTCCTAACCAGACACTTCCCAAGCCTGACTTGTAGTAGAACGCCGACTGTACTGACTTTCTGTAGGGCGGTGGAGATTGAAGGTCCAAGGAAGATGTTTGGTGTTCTTCTCTACATTATACTGTACTATATATTACAGATGCACCGAAAGGGAAATTTTGGCTGTGCTTAGCCGAAAACAGAAACCAAAAATGCATTGCCATGCCCCCTTTTTTTTACATAGTTTTTGTTACATTTCATTATTTTTTTGGGGATGTGATGTGACCAAAATCAGCAATTTTTGGGTTTGGAATTTTTTTTAGCATTCATGCCGTTCACAGTGCAGGATCAGAAACATAATAATTTAATAGTCGGGACAATCTCGCACGTGGCCATACCAAATATGTTAATTTTTACTTTTTTTTTTATATGGAAAATGGGAAAAGGAGGGTGATTTAAACTTTTAATATGTAAGGGGTTAATGGTTGTTTTTAACTCTTTTTTAAGCCACACACCCCAAAATCATTGGTGGAAAATTCCCTCAGCCGAAAAGGCTCGAAAGGGGAGATAATTTTCGGCGGCGAAATTTCCAAGCATCCCTAATGTAATATATATATAAATAACCAAAAATTTGCAGCACTACTCTATTTGCAGTGTGCGGGTGGTGCCAGCACCCAGAACCCTTATTAAAGTTCATCCAGATAGGTACCGACAATGGCGCAGTACTCCAGCTCAGCTTCATAATGGCTCCATAGAGGGCAGAAACTTGATATGATTGAATAAATTCACATTTTCCTGAGTTGGAGTGCTGCGCCATTGTAAGGTACCTGTAAATATGTATCATGCTGACTATTTAATGCGTAAACCATGCATTATATAATACTAACAAAGGAAGTCTTACTATACAGAAAAAAAAGAAAAAACTTAAATGTTTTGGGTCGGGCTCCTCAACCTTCAGGGTCCATAGTACTGGACTCCATGGCTCAGGGGTCTCCTCCACCTGCTTCACTGAATTGCTTTGCACAGATTCCCAACAGCAACGTATAGTTGTTGGATCATCTTCCTCTACACTTGGCGCTCCCTTATCCCGTCTGCCTGGACTGCCAACCAGAAGTCAAAATTTTGGGTGCCATAAGGAAAAAGTAGCTGAAACACACCTTCACCTTTGCGTTCTTGTGGGGGAGGGGGGGGGGTAAAAAAATAAGGCATGAAAACTTACGTCACACCCGATACTTGTTTTCTTCAACAGAAAACAATGGGTAAAGTTGAGTTGCTCCCATACACATTCTACTTTCTGCGTATCCTGCTGAGACCTGTGATCTGTCGAAAACCAGGTTACACCAATCTGTTGAAGATTAGATGACACCAGGTATGTAGCTATAGGAGCGTAGTTAAAAAACTTTCAACTTCCCGTAATAGTGCTGCTGAGTGCCAGATCCTATTACCTTCGGAGGCCCAAAGGTCTCTTGGCACATAAGAAGAGACAAGTATTACAGACTGAGACGTAGAATGTAGAACCTTTACATTGGGCTTCTAATTTTCATTCATTCAACTCCCCGTAATAGTGCTGCTGAGTGCCAGATCCTATTACCTTCGGAGGCCCAAAGGTCTCTTGGCACATAAGAAGAGACGAGTATTACAGACTGAGATGTAGAATGCAGAACCTTTACATTGGGCTTCTAATTTTCATTCATTCAACTCCCCGTAATAGTGCTGCTGAGTGCCAGATCCTATTACCTTCGGAGGCCCAAAGGTCTCTTGACACATAAGAAGAGACAAGTATTACAGACTGAGACGTAGAATGTAGAATCTTTACATTGGGCTTCAAATTTACCTTCATGGCTATAGTAACGTCCATGAGACAAAATGGCCTATATAGCAATAGTCTTCTAATAACATTGTGTGAATAGTATGAGGCAGGTAGGGTAATGAGCATACAAAAATAGAATGGCACTACTACTTCTGTATCTGAGAGTATATGGGCTGCAGCAGAGAGAAGTGTATACATGCGAAAATGGAGGTTCTTCAGCTTTGTACGTGACAAATAGAAGTATACAGGAGGCACTACTGATTCCCCAAACACGAGTACCAGCACATTCCAGGTTCCCCGCTAAGCTAGGTAGAGACGCCAATCACTATACATAGTCCAGCGGCAGTGCTATGAAGTATGAATAATACAGACTTCAGTATAGCATCACATCAAACAAAAGAGGATATCCTGCACTCACCGCGATATACTGGACTCGATGCTCCTTCATGGACGATATCGATGGACCGGCTTCCAGAACCTCCTTGGGCGCTCAGAGGCGACTGCCGGCGGTTTCGCGCATATGCGCGAAACCGCCGGCAGTCGCCTCTGAGCACCCACGGAAGGTCTGGAAGCCGGTCCACCGGTATTGTCAATGTAGGTGCATCGAGTCCTGTATATCGCGGTGAGTGCAGGATATCCTCTTTTGTTTGATGTTCTCCAGCTTTGGGCAACAACGTTGAGCAGCACTCACCGGCTCTGAGGTCAAACTTCAAGCTTTATTCTACAGACATAAGAAGCAAGTGGAGTCTCTCCAGGGGGCTGTACGAGGGGCTTACTCACAGGTCAGGTAATGGGGCAACAGAGTCCTCCAGGTAGAAGCCCAAAACATATGACAACTTTTCCCATTCATGTAGGATTGAAGCTGGAGTCGAAGTCATTTGGTTTGCTGCCTAAGTTGAACTTTGATGTATGTTCACATTTGCCAGTCTCCCTCCAAGCTGAAAAGCACATTAAAGAACTTTCAACTCCCCGTAATAGTGCTGCTGAGTGCTGTTATTGTATTATGTTTTATATCGAGAAGCCAACACATTTTACAGCGGCATTCGGCATCATTTAGAAAATTACCTTTATGGTTTTGTTAGTGTTTTGTGGATGTGTACTAGTAATGACAGTAATTATTATTCAGCTTTTAATATACTTACAGCCAAGAAGCAATAAATTCTCCTGACGTAACAGCCATAGGGAACACACTCCAACTCTTCAAATAAATAAATCCTAAAGCTAAATCAGACTAAGCACAAACTATTAGTATAGGAAGGAATGTTTTGTTACTATTTTGTATAGTTTGCTTTGATATAAAAGACCTTTAGGATCCTGAATAAAAACAGTACTTGGAGACGAGGATGTTGACGCAGAACGTTATGTGAAGGGACTTGGGTAAATCACTGAGATTAAGTTTTTAATAAAAGTTTTGGGTAAATAATAGGCCTGTTTTAATGATTCTGTTGCCAGTAGGTGGCGACTCTAGCTCTCTATGATCCAATGGGAGCTGGGGGAACATGTTGGCTGGCAGCGGGTGACCTGTAGAGCTGAGGTCTAGGTTTGAATCTGGCCAAGGGCAACATCTTCATAGTGATCGAATGTCCCCTCCTGGTTCTCAGAATCTGCCCAAAAACATATTCATGGGTTAACCTAGAATTTAGAGTATGAGCCCAAAGGGGAAAAGAACTGATATGAGTGACAACAATGCTCTGCAGTATATGTTGGCACTATATAATTGAATACAAATAAATATTAGTGAATTAAGTGGGCACTGTCAGAGACAAAAACTTTTCATATGTTGTAAAGCATGCAAAAACAATATGTTTTGCAATTGCTTTCATCAGAAAATTTTCAGTATTTCATACTGGAAAAGCCAGTCAAAAAAAGTGGCCACTGGGGTCCCCCTGCCTCCTGGGATACATACCAGTCCGGCAGTGTCCAGTGGTCATCGACAAGTCACGGACACCATGAGTGATTGACAGGGCTGTAGGCAGGTCCAGGGCCCTCTGTGGGGGAGGGGGAGAAGTCATCACAGTGAGGAGAAGAGAGGGACACACCCCATGCCTCTGCATGGACAGAAACCTCACTGAGCAATGATGGCAAGAAAATAAAGGTAAGTCTGAGAGAAGTATATGTCGTAGACACATAAGAACTATATGTACATGATCAAGATGAGGTACTGAGTAACATATAACAGCTTTTTTTTTTTTTTTTTTTTTTTTTGGGGGGGGGGGGGGATTTGACAGGTACTACAGTGGAAAAAAATCCAAACGAACTGGTGCCAGAAAGTGTGGTGCCAGAAACAGATTTGTAAATTACTTCCATTTACAAATCTTACTCCTTCCAGTATGCTACAGAGGAAGTTGTATTTCTTTCTGGAGTTCTTTTAAGGTTTGCTATGGGGATTTGCTCCTACTCTGGACAGTTCCTGACATGGACAAAGGTGTCAGCAGAGAGCACTGTGGTGAGACTAGAAAGAACTCCAGAAAGAAATACAACTTCCTCTGTTGTATACAGCAGCTGATAAGTACTGGAAGGATTACGATTTTTAAATAGAAGTAATTTACAAATCTGTTTAACTTTCCGTCATCAGTTCTTTTGAAAAAAAAATAGTTTTCCACTGGAGCACCCCATTAATGTTCACCATTTGCCATTCATAACAGCAACAGTCAAAAGAGGAAGACGACCACCAGTCCCCCGTGAGGTAAAGAGCGGTCTACCAGCTATGCAACCCCTTATTATATTCTTCATAAAGCCCTTATAAGATGGTTACAAGATATACTATAAAATCCTTTCCCTTGTAAAATATTTATCTTCATATACCAATTCTACACCACAAAATTAGAGAAGATATCATTTTTTTCCATTGAATGCCTCTACAATAAGTTTCTGCCTATCTCATATCCTTCTAAAGAGCTTGTCTCAAGAGGACATCCATTTTCTGAATCCACCATTGGATTATTAGATCATATGGACCTAACCGAATGAAGTCCCACCCATCCTGTTAGCCAAATGGAGAGCTTCGTTGGTCCAAGACTGGCCACTATACACACAGTAGTTGTCCATTCACTTCTCCAGCGATAACAGGCTTCTAAAAGTTAACCCACAGTGATCAGCTGATCACTCAGCAGACGTGATTGTAAAACAGACGTTGTCTTTACGTAAAAACATTTTAAGCCCCTGAGGCCCAAGGCATGCTCTATATAAGCAGGGGTCAAGTCCTGGGAAAAAAGTGTGTGAACTCATGCAAGGGCTGGGTCTGCAGGACTCCTGCTAATGGGAACAGTGTTCCTGCTGTGGAAAAAGTGCAGGAACTCCATTCCCATGCCTTCCTGCAGGACTTAAAGGGGTACTCCACTGGCCCAGCATTTGGAACATTTAGTTCCGAATGTTGGGTGCGGGGGTCTTGATGTCACAGCCATGCCCTTGTGACATCACGCCTCGCCCCCTCAATGCAAGTCTATGGGACTCCCATAGACTTGCATTGAGGTGGCGTGGCATCACAAGGGGTGTGGCCGTGATGTCATGACCCCTGCAGCAGTGGAGTACCCCTGAAGAATTATAATACTGGAACCTTTGGGTATCCTTATGAAACCAAGACTCAGTGATTGTATCCTCTGCACCCCCATATATCTAAATACCAAGATACTGTATCTATAATTCACAGTTGGTGCGTCAGTGCGGAACCTATAGCTTCCCGATGTGTGTGTGTTGAGATTTGTAAAATCCTTGACAGGTTCCTTGGCAGGCTCCTGGCAGATGTCACCGTTTCCTATATCACCTTCGACTCTTCCCTTTGATGTAAGCTTTTGAGGTATCGTTGGCTCGAGTCTGAAATGTGGCATCGGTGTGCGCGCTCGTCTGTCACCTCTCTGGGATCGGTAACATGATTCTCAGATGTATAATTCATTGTTTTGAAGTGATTCCTGACGAAAACTTATCTCGAATCTTTTCCAGCCCTTTGATTTATCCTTTCTGACTTGGCAGTCCACCTACTGACTTAGGCCTCTGATGTTTCTGCCTTTGTCCTATCCATCTGCTCGGTGTCTGATTAGCTGTTTTGATGTCTGATATTATTAAAGCTGATCTTGTATTGTGCATTACTATCTGACTGCCCTTTATACAGCTGCTTAATCCCCATTGCCCTGAGATCTTTTCCAGTTACCAGCGGTGAACAATGGTTATGACATCCCTAAGCCCAGCGAAGACGTTACTTTCCTAATACCCCGATGTGATTATGCCTTTTTTGTCTCGTTTTATTTTGTAGTTTGCGTTCTGGATTTGGAGTCTTAGGCTGTAGACTTCTCTACACAATGACAGGCCTTCTTTCATTGAAGACTTTTGTATCTGGCACAAGGATTCAGATTTAATAACTGAAGTACAACCTTGTAGTATCTGCTAACAGAGGCAAACTCTACGAGGTAATGATCATAGTCTTGTTTTTGTACTTTTGATGTTTTTGATGTTGACATCAACTTTGATACTATGACTGAGGCTTCGGTGATCTAATAGTAGTGATGGGATTGTATGAGACTTCATTCTTGTCTCTGTGTTTTGGTGTCTAGAGATATTAATGTTTTTGCTAATTTTCCTTTAATCCTTTGTCATATTGAAGTTAACATGGCTGTATCTTTAACAAGGGGGCATCCTCTACATCTAGAGGAAAGAAGGTTTCTACACCAACACACTCCATATTTGGAGTCAGGAAGGAATTTTTACCTCTAGTATGAGGGTTTTTTGCCTTCCTCTGGATCAATTCAATTCAGTAGGGACTCATTAGGGATATAGGTTGAACTTGATGGACTCTGGTCTTTTTTCATCCTTATGAACTATGGGGGGAATTCATCAAGAGTGGAGTCGGTGAACGTCTTTTTACCCATTAATTCATGTTTGGGAAACATCAAAGGTACGGAGCTAAAAAGTATGGATATCTTATGGTGACGTGTGTACAGAACGTTCTATATCCAACAAAACGTAAAAAGTGACTGCAGCAGAAGAAGAATGTGCTGATCCTGTGAATGGCAGTGACTTGATGTTGTTATGTTTCAGGAGACTTTGGTTTAAATGGGTACCTGCCAGACAGTAATGGACATGCTTAAGAAGGATCTGCGCTTGTCTTGGGGCTAAATGGCTATGTTGTGAGATTACCATAACACTGTGGCTAACTTTTTGTGAACTGGTATTTCTTGTTTGAATTTCCTTCTTTGCCTATAAATCCCATAATTCCATTTTCCTCCTTCCCACACATCAGCCACCCCACTCATTGAAACATAAATGAGCTGCATCCATTCAGAAGATCTGTGGTTTTCAATCAGGGTGCCCACAGCTGTTGCATTAGTTGCAGAAACGATCGCTCCATCCATTGAAGCAGAAAGGCTCCCTGTCATCAGCTGACTAGTGAGTCAGGTCTTGGCCGCATTGCAACCTGGGAAAAATCTCCACGGTGTCTGCCGGTACTCAATTATTAGGGGGATAGATAGGGCGATCTGTCACAAAGATCGGGATCGTCAAACAGTGTGTTGTCTTCCTGGCGCTCGAATTCGGCACATAGCGGATCAGGTTGACAAGTTGCTGGGTGGGGCTGGAGAGGACCCAGCGGTCATGGTACATATTGGCACCAATGACAAAGTAAGAGGTAGGTGGAGTGTCCTTAAAAATGATTTTAGGGACTGAGGCCGCAAGCTTAAGGCAAGGACCTCCAAGGTAATATTTGCTGAAATATTACCTGTACCACGAGCCGCACCAGAGAGGCAGCAGGAGATTAGGGAGGTAAACAAGTGGCTCAGAAGCTGGTGTAGGAAGGAAGGGTTTGGGTTCATGGAGAACAGGGACGACTTCGCTGTCGGATACCGGCTCTACCGTAGGGATGGGCTGCACCTCAATGGGGAGGATACAGCTGTGCTTTGGGAGAAGATGGCTAGAAGGGAAGAGGCGTGTTTAAACTAGGGACTGGGGGGAGGGAGCCTTCAACATAGAGGGGAAAGATAGAGTAGATAGAGAGGGGAGACTTATTAATGTACCTAGGGGTGGAGCGGAGGGGGGGGTTAAAATAGTTAATAGGGATCGGCTTCATAGGAAGAAAAAAACATTGAATTGAATGATGACTAATGCCAGAAGTCTGACCAATAAAACTGAGGGACTGGAGGGGTTGATGTCTGAGGAGGATTATGACATAGTGGGTATAACAGAGACTTGGTTGGATGATAGCTGTGACTGGGTGGTCAACATACAGGGATATAGTCTATTCAGGAAGGATCGGAACTAACAGAAAGGGGGAGGAGTTTGTCTTTATATAAAGTCCAGTCTGAAGGCCGAACTGCTGGAGGATATCTGGGAGAGAAACGATAATGTTGAGTTATTATGGGTAGAAATATATGGAGATAAAAATAAAAAAATTCTGATAGGGGTTTGCTATAAGCCACCAAACATAATGGAAGAGGCAGAAGATCAATTACTGAGGCAAATAAACAAAGCAGCAAATAAGAATGAGGTGATAATAATGGGGGACTTTAACTATCCTGATATAAACTGGGAGACTGAGTCCTGTGAATCATAAAGGAAACAGGTTTCTGACTATAGCTAAAGACAATTATCTGTCCCAAATGGTACAGGGCCCTACCAGAGGGGGCGCCCTACTAGACTAAATGTTAACCAACAGACCTGACAGAGTAATTAATGTGCAAGTAGAAGGACACCTGGGAAATAATGATCATAATATAATACTGTCACGATGCCGGCTGGCAGGAGGTGGATCCTCTGTGCCAGAGAGGGATAGCGAGGACCGTGCTAGTGGACCGGTTCTAAGACACTACTGGTTTTCACCAGAGCCCGCCGCAAAGCGGGATGGTCTTGCTGCGGCGGTAGTGACCAGGTCGTATCCACTAGCAACGGTTCACCTCTCTGGCTGCTGAAGATAGGCGAGGTACAAGGGAGTAGGCAGAAGCAAAGTCGGACGTAGCAGAAGGTCGGGGGCAGGCGGCAAGGTTCGTAGTCAGGGGAGATAGCAGAAGTTCTGGTACACAGGCTTTAAACACACAAAACGCTTTCACTAGGCACAAGGGCAACAAGATCCGGCAAGGAAGTGCATGGGAGGAGGATAGATATAGTCAGGGACCAGGTGGAAGCCAATTAAGCTAATTGGGCCAGGCACCAATCATTGGTGCACTGGCCCTTTAAGTCTCAGGGAGCTGGCGCGCGCGCGCCCTAGAGAGCGGAGCCGCGCGCGCCAGCACATGACAGCAGGGGACGGGAACGGGTAAGTGACCTGGGATGCGATTCGCGAGCGGGCGCGTCCCGCTGTGCGAATCGCATCCCCAACGGCCATGACAGAGCAGCGCTCCCGGTCAGCGGGACTGACCGGGGAGCTGCAGGGAGAAAGACGCCGTGAGCGCTCCGGGGAGGAGCGGGGACCCGAAGCGCTAGGCGTAACAAATACATTACAACTTGTTCTTCAATAAGGGAATCTCTCGATGGGCCACAAAAACAATGAACTTTAGGAAGGGAAAGTTCGATCAACTCAGAGAAGCCCTTAACAATATAAAATGGGATAATATCCTCAAAAACAAGAATACTGACTAAATGGGAGACTTTGAAAAATATTTTAAACTCTCACTGTAAGATGTATATACCTTATGGAAATAAAAGGGTCAGAAGAAAAGAAAACCAAAATGGATGAATAAAAATGTTAAGGAGACAATAAATGACAAAAATAAAGCATTTAAGCTACTAAAAGAGGACGGCAGTGAAGAAGCATTAAAAAGCTATAGAGAAAATTATGTAATGCCAGGTGAAATACAGCGAGATAAGGTAAACTCCCCAGTACAGGTCACCTGTCTAACCCAGGAAGAAGCACAGTTCACCTGTCTAACCCAGGAAGAAGTACAGGTCACCTGTCTAACGCAGGAAGAAGTACAGTGCCGCCTACAAAAAATCTAAATAGACAAATCACCAGGTCCAGATGGCATTCACCCCCGTGTTCTAAAGGAATTAAGTAAAGTAATAGACAGACCCCTATTTTTAATATTCAGGGACTCTATAGCAACAGGGACTGTTCCCCAGGACTGGCGCATGGCAAATGTGGTACCAATATTTAAAAAGGGATCAAAAGGGGACCCCGGGAACTATAGACCTGTTAGTTTAACCTCCATTGTATGTAAATTGTTTGAGGGTTTTCTAAGAGATGCTATTTTGGATATCTTGATAAAAATAAATGTATGACCCCATATCAGCATGTCTTTATGAGGGATCGGTTCTGTCAAACTAATCTGATCAGCTTTTATGGTGAGCTCCAGACTGGACCAGGGGCAATCGCTGGATGTCATATATCTGGATTTTTCCAAAGCATTTGATACGGTGCCACATAAAAGGTTGGTGCATAAAATGAGAAGGATTGGGCTGGGGGAGAATGTGTGCAAGTGGGTTAGTAACTGGCTCAGTGATAGGAAACAGAGGGTGGTTATTAATGGTACTTATTCTGATTGGGTGACTGTTACTAGTGGGGTACCACAGGGGTCAGTCATGGGTCCTGTCCTATTTAATATATTCATTAATGACCTTATAGAGGGATTTAATAGTAAAGTAGCAATCTTTGCAGATGATACTTAACTCTGTAAAGCGGTAAACACAATAGAGGACAGTGCACTGTTACAAATGGATGGCTTGGGCTGGGAAGTGGCAGATGAGGTTCAACACTGATAACTGTAAGGTAATGCACATGGGGATGGGATATAAGGACAGAATATAAGGACAAGATATGAGGACAGAATATGAGGACAGGATATGAGGATAGGATATGAGGACAGGATATGAGGACAGGATATGAGGATGGGATATGAGGATGGGAAATAAGGACAGAATATGAGGACAGAATATGAGGACAGAATATAAGGACAGGATATGAGGACAGGATATGAGGATTGGATATATGGACAGGATATGAGGACAGGATATAAGGACAGGATATGAGGACGGGATATGAGGACAGAATATGAGGACAGGATATGACCTAATAACTATGTATAAATATATCAGGGGACAGTACAGAGATCTCTCCCAGGATCTATTTATACCCAGGACTGTATCTATAACAAGGGGGCATCCTCTACGTCTAGAGCAAAGAAGGTTTCTACACCAGCACAGACGAGGATTCTTTACTGTAAGAGCAGTGAGACTGTGGAATTCTCTCCCGAAGGAGGTGGTCATGGTGAACTCTGTAATATAGTTCAAAAAGGGTCTGGATGCATTTTTGGAGAATAATAACATCGCTGGTTATGTATATTAGGGACAGAACGTTGATCCAAGGATTTATTCTGATGCCATATTTGGAGTCGGGAAGGAATTTTTACCTCTAGTATGAGGGTTTTTTGCCTCCTCTGGATCAACTCAGTAGGGACTCATTAGGGTTATAGGTTGAACTTGATGGACTCTGGTCTTTTTTCAACCTCATGAACTATGTTACTATGTTACTATCCCCTCCAGGGCTTCCTGCTTGTCTTCAGTGCAAAGAGCCCTGCTTGTCCTCAGTGTACAGAGCCCTGCTTGTCCTCAGTGTGTGGAGCCATGCTTGTCCTCAGTGTACAGAGCCCTGCTTGTCCTCAGTGCACAGAGCCCTGCTTCTCCTCAGTGTACAGAGCCCTGCTTGTTCTCAGTGTACAGAGCCCTACTTGTCCTCAGTGTACAGAGACCTGCTTGTCCTCAGTGCACAGAACCCTTCTTGTCCTCAGTGTACAGAGCCCTGCTTGTCCTTAGTGCACAGAGCCCTGCTTGTCCTCAGTGTACAGAGCCCTGTTTGTCTTCAGTGTACAGAGCCCTGCTTTTCCTCAGTGTACAGAACCCTGCTTGTCCTCAGTGTACAGAGCCCTGCTTGTCCTCAGTGTACAGAGCCCTGCTTGTCCTCAGTGCACAGAGCCCTGCTTGTCTTCAGTGTACAGAGCCCTGCTTGTCCTCAGTGTACAGAGCCCTGCTTGTCTTCAGTGTACAGAGCCCCGCTTTTCCTCAGTGTACAGAGCCCTGCTTGTCCTCAGTGTACAGAGCCCTGCTTGTCCTCAGTGTACAGAGCCCTGCTTGTCCTCAGTGTACAGAGCCCTGCTTGTCTTCAGTGTACAGAGCCCTGCTTTTCCTCAGTGTACAGAGCCCTGCTTGTCCTCAGTGTACAGAGCCCTGCTTGTATCAGTGTACAGAGCCCTGCTTGTCCTCAGTGTACAGAGCCCTGCTTGTCTTCAGTATACAGAGCCCTGCTTGTCCACCCTCACTTCCTATAATTGGACTCCTCACAGAGATAAGCAGACAATAGCTGTAGGGACAAAAATATACACATTTTTTAACCTATGTATTATACTAATATATATATTTTCTACATTAAATAAAATGTTTTTGTTAATGACAGTTACATGCTTCTATACAAGACAGCCCTCAAAACGAATACACTTTATACTGTTCTTATGTTATTTTTATGCACAGTAGTGAACTGTAAGTTGTAGTTTCCAATTCAGATGCCATTACCAGAAATAGACTGACACACGATGAAATTTTTATTTTTCATTTTTTTGTGTTTTCCTACTGCAGCCTAAAAGTTGTTTGTTCCAGAATTGGCCATTATACTTGTTCAGTAATGTGTTTATCATTTTAATAACATAGTAATGTATTTTGCGTAGGATTAGAAAATGAGTAATCTGTTATAGAAACTCCGGAGAGTGCAGAGAGTAGAAAATACATAGGAAATTATAATTTGCCATCATGATGTTGTGTTGAGACAGCTGTAACTCAATATTTCATTATGGTTTTTTCCCCCACGTTTGTGTAAAGAAAGATACTTTTTTTTTGCTAAAGTTATGCAAGGAAAATAAATAGCTTATGACACACAGAGAACAGTGGAACAGACCAGTAAGGCCTCCTCATTCACACTACGGAAATTCTGCCCTCCAGAATCGGGGCATGTATGCCGCAATCTGTCCTGAACAGTATGTTCCGTCCTGTTCACTACAATGTAGTCATGGGACTTCGGGGCAAATTCCCTCTAGAAGATTGAACAATATGTGGCATGGGATATGAGGATGGGATATAAGGACAGAATATAAGGACAAGATATGAGGACAGAATATGAGGACAGGATATGAGGACAGAATATGAGGACAGGATATGAGGACAGGATATGAGGAAGGGATATGAGGATGGGATATAAGGACAGAATATGAGGACAGAATATGAGGACAGAATATAAGGACAGGATATGAGGACAGAATATGAGGATTGGATATGAGGACAGGATATAAGGACAGGATATGAGGACAGGATATGAGGACAGAATATGAGGACAGGATATAAGGACAGGATATGAGGACAGGATATGAGGACGAGATATGAGGACAGGATATGAGGACAAGATATGAGGATAGGATATGAGGACAGGATATGAGGACGAGATATGAGGACAGAATATAAGGACAGGATATGAGGACAGAATATGAGGACAGGATATGAGGATAGGATATGAGGATGGGATATAAGGACAGAATATGAGGACAGAATATGAGGACAGAATATAAGGACAGGATATGAGGACAGGATATGAGGATTGGATATAAGGACAGGATATGAGGACAGGATATAAGGACAGGATATGAGGACAGAATATGAGGACAGGATATAAGGACAGGATATGAGGACAGGATATGAGGACGAGATATGAGGACAGGATATGAGGACAAGATATGAGGATAGGATATGAGGACAGGATATGAGGACAGGATATGAGGACGAGATATGAGGACAGAATATAAGGACAGGATATGAGGACAGAATATGAGGACAGGATATGAGGATAGGATATGAGGATGGGATATAAGGACAGAATATGAGGACAGAATATGAGGACAGAATATAAGGACAGGATATGAGGACAGGATATGAGGATTGGATATAAGGACAGAATATGAGGACAGCATATGAGGACAGGATATGAGGACAGGATATGAGGACGAGATATGAGGACGAGATATGAGGACAGGATACGAGGACGGGATATGAGGACAGAATATGAGGACAGGATATGAGGACAGGATATGAGGACAGGATATGAGGACAAGATATGAGTATAGGATATGAGGACAGGATATGAGGACGAGATATGAGGACAGAATATAAGGACAGGATATGAGGACTGGATATGAGGATGGGATATAAGGACAGAATATAAGGACAGGATATGAGGATAGGATATGAGGACAGGATATGAGGACGAGATATGAGGACAGAATATAAGGACTGGATATGAGGATGGGATGTAAGGACAGAATACGAGGACAGAATATAAGGACAGGATATGAGGGCAGGATATGAGGTCGGGCTATGAGGACAAGATATGAGGTCAGGATATATGAACGGGATATGAGGTCAGACTATGAGGATGAGATATAATGATGGGATATGAGGGCAGGATATGAGAATGGGATACAAGGATGAGATATGAGGACAGAATATAAGGACAGGATATGAGGACGGGATATGAGAATGGTATATTAGCTCAGGATATATGGAAGGGATATAAGGATGGGATATGAGGACGAGATAAAAAGGCAGAATATGAGGTCAGAATATGAGGACGGGATATGAGGTCAGGATATATGAATGGGATATGAGGTCAGAATCTGAGGACAGAATATGAGGTCAGGATATATGGACAGGTTATAAGGTTGGGATATGAAGACTGGATATAAGGGTGGGATATGAGAACGGGATATGACCATGTCTGAATGAAAGGAAGACACAACTTCAGCAGCTGATAAGTACTGGAAGGATAAGGATTTTAAATAGAAGTAATTTACAGATCTGTATAACTTTCTGGCACCAGTTGATTTGACAATATTTTTTCTCTGGAGTACCCCTTTAATTAAGTTATGTTTGTTTTCAGTTAACAAAATAGAATCTCCTTTCACTTAAGGAGTTGTCTGGTGTAGAAAACATTCTCATACACCATATTAGGAAACTCCAAATGAATATGGTGTGGGGATGTTGTCCCTGGTCATACCCTGATCTCTTGGCCAGAGTTCAAAGTGGGTGCAGAGAGTGTGCTGGAGGACATTACTCGTCTTGCATTACACAGTAAACCCATTGATTTGCATGGGCACAATGTAATACTTCATTTCCCCTGTGGTGGCGCTGCAGGTAAATTGAACACTTACTGGCAGCCTTCCTCATAGATTACAGTCAATACTGCGATCCACTTATTGCCAAGAAACCCTTCTAAGAGGTACAGATTGTCCAAAGTGGACATCCCCTTTAAGAGAGATATTTGCAGAAGCTTGAATATACTTTTTGTGAGTTAAATTACCTATAAAATAAAGGACAAGTCCCAACTGTTTCTGGATAAAACTGGGTGAGTTGATTATTTGTCTCGCTTGCCCATCAGCAGAAATAGAATTCAATTATTGTCTACATGGCACCTTGTGGAAACTATTGCTGGATTCTGTTTCAGCGAGACGATGTAGTATATTAAGGAAGCCTCCTGCGGTTCGCACCGGCTGGACATTCATTACCGTTCACAGCGCCTGTTGGATGAAAGTACCGATCACCAAAGTTGTTCAGGTTTAGACCTTTATATAGTGTATATTTTTCCATTGTGCAGACAAGTGTGGTGAAGTGTGTAACAGGAGATGTCAACAGTTAAAAAAACACCGCCAAGATTATAGTCATTTTACTTAGCCCCTCAAGCAGACGCAGTAAGGCATTGTTTGGTACTTTATTTTTTGTTGTGTTATTACATTATATTCGTTGTCATTATGACTGTCATAGCCCTCCTACGCTTTTTACCATTTGGAATATAACATGTTGATGTTTTAAAATTTAAACCTGGGTGGTCATTTTAATATAGTGAATGTATCTTTGCTGTACTTTAGGGGGGCTACAGCTGTGGTTTGAACTGGTGGTAGTGTTTGTTTTTATTCATGACCAGCTGAGTACCCGGTGCTGCCCGGTTTTGCCTACCTTATCCTTGTGGGGGAGGAAAAGCAACAAAGGAGGAAGCTTTTGTCCTCATATCCCATCCCTAAATCCTGACCCCATATCCCCTCCTCATATTCCAACCTCATATCCAGTCCTCATATTTTTTTCTCATACTTCGACACCATATCCCGTCCTCATATCCCATCTTCATATGCCATCCCTATATCGTGTCCTCATATCCCATCCTCATATCCCGACCTCATATCCCATCCTCATATCCCATCCTTATATCCTGTCCCTATTTCCCGACCTCATATCCTGTCCTCATATCCCGTCCCTATATCCCAACCCCATATCCCGACCTCATACCCCGTCCCTATATCCTGTCTCTATATGCCGACCTCATATCCCGTCCCTATATCCCAACCCCATATCCCGTCCTCATATCCCGTCCCTATATCCCAACCCCATATCCCGACCTCATATCCAGACCTCATATCCTGTCCTCAAATCTCGTCCTCAAATCCCGTCCTCATATCCTGTCCCTATATCCCGTCCCTATATCCCGTCCCTATATCCAGACCCCATATCCTGTCCTAATATCCTGTCCTCATATCCTGTCCTCATATGCCGTCCCCATATCCCGACCTCATATCCCGACCTCATATCCTGACCTCATATCCCCAGGGTTAGGCAGCCCACATTCTACCATCATTTGATTAACATTGGATACAGTGAATTAGAGTAGATGAGCTGGCGACCCTGGGCCTTTTCTATGCTGGGGAACACCCCCTGGGCACTTGAGAATCATTTACATATCAACACACAGGCCTATATCATAGCAACTGAAAGGACCATGGTGATTAAAGGAGTACTTCGCCCCTAGAAATCTTAACCCCTATCCAAAGGATAGGGGATAAGATGTCTGATCACGGGGGTCCCCCCGCTGGGGACCCACACATTCTCCCTGCTGCACCCAGCGTTCATTTGGAGCATTGGGTGCAGCGTCGGAGGCTCGTGACGTCACGGCCACACCCACTCATGATGTAATGGCCACAAGCCCGACATTGCCAGTCATCCAGCACGGAGTGATGTTCGCTCCGTGCACCGGAAGTCTTGGGTGCCGCAGCCGAGATTGTGAGGGTCCCCAGTTGCAGGACCCCCACGATCAGACATCTTATCTCCCATCCTTTGGAGAGGGGATAAGATGTCTAGGGGCAGAGTATCCCTTTAAATAAGTTTGCCTGGAATCCTGATAAGAAGCCCCATCTTGCTCAGGCTTATACAGCTTCTGACAGATGATATGTAAATGATTAATTTTAAGTTCCTTAGGCCATTAATGTCTGATCATTGGAGTCCGGAGCAACTTACTGTATTAAAGGGCAACCACAAGCATAGCGCCAAACATATCAGTGTGGCTGTGTCTAGTACTACACCTGAGTCCTGTATGGTCAAGCCATTATGCCTGTGTTAACAATGAAATATGAAGGGACACTTCACTTTGCTCATGGGTGTTGATTAAGCCATTGATGGGTTATCTTTTGTAGGAAACCCATTCCACGTACTCTATTAGGGAATCCAGAGTTAATAGAAAAAGGTCCTCCATCATCCCTTGCCTGGGGAATAGAAAGGTAATAAAGATAATTTCTCTCTGGGGACCTGCCTTGTCCTGCATTGCATAGACAACCCTTTTAATTTGAAAAACACTGTGTAATGCAAAATTTCACCTGTGGTGGCGCTGCAGAGAAATCGAATCCTTACCGCCTGGTTTACCCACAGATAACCCCTTTTCATTGGTGATTCCAGTAGGGGGCAGTTTGTGATCTGTTTGTTATCAAGGCACCTTACTGTCAGATAAGGATTATCCAAAAGCGGAGAACCCCTTTATACCATGGAAAACCAGCCATAGTTAAAGGGGTATTCCAGGAAAAAACTTTTTTTTTTCTTTTTAGATCATCTGGCTCCAGAAAGTTAAACAGATTTGTAAATGACTTCTATTAAAAAAATCTTAATCCTTCCAATAATTATCAGCTGCTGAAGTTGAGTTGTTCTTTTCTGTCTAAGTGCTCTCTGATGACACGTGTCTCGGGAGCTGTCCAGCGTAGAAGCAAATTCCCATAGCAAACCTGTTCTGCTCTGTGCAGTTCCGATGGGAATTTGCTTCTACTCTGGACAGCTCCCGAGACACATGTCATCAGAGAGCACTTAGGCAGAAAAGAACAATTCAACTTCAGCAGCTCATAAGTACTGAAAGGATTAAGATTTTTTAATAGAAGTAATTTACAAATCTGTTTAAATTTCTGGAGCCAGTTGATATATATATAAAAAAAAGCTTTTTCCTGGATAACCCCTTTAAGTATAAAAAACCTGTTTAGACTGCCTGGTAATTGCCAGGTATTATGCATGCAATGACTGAAGGGCAGATATTGGCATAAGATATTGTTGTGTCTTGAGCATATTTATATTTTAAAAGCCCCTTTTCACATCGTTTTAATTTTCTTCCGCTACCGAGCGTGTTCTGCAGAAGAATGAGCCTGAAGCACTAGAAACGCACTGCCTTTCTTAACTTTACATAGTGTATTGTATAATAATTACATAATAGGTGGATTATTTGACATTTATTTCCATGACTATTACCAACAAGGATTTTTTTAAACATGAAACTTCAGAAAGCAGCAATTTTCCATCAAAAGGAGAAAACGGCGCTGCGGCATGTGAAAGAAGAGGTTTTGTGTTCTAGGTACTGTAGAGAGGGCTGCGCTCACAAACCTTCCGCGCATATATTATGAATGGCTTTTTGGGGATGTTGCTAGGCAACCAATAAACATATCTAATTAAAGTAAACGTGAAATATATTTATGTAGCTTTTTAGTGTTCGCTTCCATGTTATGTCATTTTCCTACATTACATAACTCCGGTCCTGCCTACAGGGACTAAGCATTATAATATTGCCGCATGGTGGTAACTAAACTTTTATATTGTGATTATTTTTTTTAGTGCATTTTCCTTTATTCCGTATTTTCTACATTGACTAGAAAAGTTCTCCCTTTTTTTGGACTAAATTTTTTCAAAAGTTACAACGTACTCCGACTAAGTATTATTCTGGTATTTTGTACTAGACCATAAGAGAACAAAAGCTACAGGTATTTATCTAATCAATAAAAATAACATATACACTAGGCCATTAGGGAACAACATATTAAAGGGGTACTCCGGTGAAAAACTTTTTTTTTTTATATCAACTGGTGCCAGAAAGTTAAACAGATTTGTAAATTACTTCTATTAAAAAATCTTAATCCTTCCTGTACTTATTAGCTGCTGAATACTACAGCAGAAATTATTTTCTTTTTGAAACATAGAGCTCTCTGCTGACATCATGACCACAGTGCTCTCAGCTGACATCTCTGTCCATTTTAGGAACTGTCCCGAACAGCATATGTTTGCTATGGGGATTTCCTAAAATGGACAGAGATGTCAGCAGAGAGCACTGTGGTCATGATGTCAGCAGAGAGCTCTGTGTTTCAAAAAGAAAATAATTTCCGCTGTAGTATTCAGCAGCTAATAAGTACTGGAAGGATTAAGATTTTTTAATAGAAGTAATTTACAAATCTGTTTAACTTTCTGGCACCAGTTGATTAAAAAAAAAAAAGGATTTCACCGGAGTACCTCTTTAACTGATATACACTAAACCATCAGGGGGAAAAAAAAATATTAATTTATATATGTTAAATCACCAGGGAGTAAAATATTACATTTTATACACTAGACCACCAGGAACAAAATATTAAATTATATATACGCCAAAGCACCAGGGAAAAAAATTGAAAAATATTAACTTATATACACACCACACCACCAGGGGAAAAAAAATTAAAATATTAACTTATATACACACCAGACCGCCAGTGAGTGAAAAAATAAAAAAATAGTAACTTAAGTACGCGCCAGACCACCAGGGGGAATACCTTTTATATATTAGACCACAAAGAAAAAAAAATATTAACTTTATAGATTAGGTCACCAAAAAACAAAATATTGACTTATATACACACACTTGACCACCAGGAAAAAAATATTCACTTATTTAAACACACTAGGCAACCAGTATATACACTAGACCATTAAAAAAATACTAATGAACTAATACACAATAGAATGGTACAATATACAATAGAATTAACTAATACACAATAGAAGCGGGGTACAAAATATTAACTTACCCGTATTAATTGGCGTATAACACGCACTTTTAAAACTTAAATTTAAGGCAAAAAGTCTGCCTGTGTGTTATACGCCGATAAATCTTCTGGTCACTGATTTAAAGCGGCCGCAGCAGCGACAGCTTGTTGAGTATTAGCAACACGGCTGCGGCCACTTTAAATCAGTGACCAGTGGCGGCTCCTCCCCGCTCTGCTTTTAATTTTTCTTACCTCCCCCTCCCTCATCATTCCCCCTTTTCCCTGCTTTTCATATATATATATATATATATATATATATATATATAATTATTTTTTTTTTTTTTCCCTTACCTGGCTGTGCTTCGGCAGGCCAGGTCAGGCGGGGGGTCTCGCGGGCTGTGGTCAGTGAAGCAGATGAATGACGTCCTCTCCCGGCTTCTCTGTGCGGCATCAGGGACGTCACTTTTCATTTCCTGTAGTCGCCGCACTGCAAACTCTGACTAGCGGCAGTTACAGGAAATGAAAAGTGACGTCCTTGATGCCGCGCAGAGAAGCCGGGAGAGGACACCACTCATCTGCTTCACTGACAGCAGCCCGCATGACCCCCCGCCTGACCTGGCCTGCCGAAGCACAGCCAGGTAAGGGGAAAAAAAAAAAAAAATATATATATATATATATATATATATATATATATATATATGAAAAGCAGGGAAAAGGGGGAATGATGAGGGAGGGAAAGAATAGCATAGGAGGAACATGATGGGGGGATGATGAGACAGGGTGGGGGATGATGAGACAGGGTGGGGGATGATGAGACAGGGGGAAATGATGAGGGGGGGATGATGAGGGAGGGGAAGAATAGCATAGGAGGAACATGATGGGGGATGATGAGACAGGGTGGGGGATGATGAGACAGGGTGGGGGATGATGAGACAGGGGGAAATGATGAGGGGGGGATGATGAGGGAGGGGAAGAATAGCATAGGAGGAACATGATGGGGGATGATGAGACAGGGTGGGGGATGATGAGACAGGGGGAAATGATGAGGGGGGGAATTATCAGGGGCATGATGAGACAGGGTGGGGGATGATGAGACAGGGAGAAATTATGAGGGGGGGAGTGATCGGGGGCATGATGAGACAGGGTGGGGGATGATGAGACAGGGGGAAATGATGGTGGGGAGGCACTAAAGGCTTAATGTCTGTATGGCTAGTGGTGGTCTATGATAGGGGGAAATGATGAGACATGGGGGGGTGATGAGACATGAGGGGTGGCAATGAGAGGGGTAAATGTGGCACAGGGACTGATAAAATGATGTGGCACAGGAGGGGACAGGACCAAACTGAGGTGTAGAAGATAACGAAGTTGGGGGGATGATGTGGCATTAAGTCCAAGTCATTTACTTTACATTTTATTTTTTTTTACTTAAAATGGGGGTGCGTGTTATACGCCGATAAATGCCGTATATACATAAGACCACCAGGTGTAACCCTCTGATTAGACTGCAGGGTATTAGCTCTGTATGTTACCACAGTCTACTAGGTATTCATTCTCTATTATACCCTAGACCAGAAGAAAAACAAACATGTAAACCCCCTCATCTACCCCAGATCACCAAGGAAGAAGGGCACTACCATGGGCCACCAGTGGTAGATCTCTAACATTAATCTTTACCCTAGACCACCAGGGAATTTTTTTTTTCTTATTTTCTCTTATACAATCCTAGGTTCATCCTATATTGTCTGAAACAAACAGAGTTTAATCCCATATCAGTTTGTAGCTGCTGTATCTATCTCCCATCATTCCTTACACTCTATGCACGCTGCAGTATGTTGCTGCCATAAGCTGCCATAAGCTGCCATGTTTCTAAAAAAAAAAAAGCGTGCATTTACATGACAATTTTGCTATCGAGCAGATACATTTAAATGCATGAAAAGTGTTTTCTTTTGACTATTTTTGCCTTGTTTATGCCTGTACATTTTTTGTAGAATAGAATGATGAAGGATACTACACCTTTCTATCTGTATACTCGGGGTATGCATTTTATGCATAATTAAATATATAGGTACAATAATACATGTATGTTAAAAAAAAGTCATGACATTTGCATAAAGTTGTATACGGTTGCATATGTTTTTTGGTATACAGAATATATTTCATGTATATGCAAAATGCTCATTAAAAATGTGATGTGAACCTGGCCTAACTCTGTAAAATTGTGTCTGATAGAAGATGCTATGATTTTTTTTTTTTTGGGGGGGGGGGGATGTTCTAGATCAGGCATAGGCAACCTTCAGCACTGCAGATGTTTTGGACTACATCTCCCATGATGCTTTAGCAGTATTTTGTCTGTAAGAGCATAATGGGAGATGTAGTCCAAAACACCTGCAGTGCCGAAGGTTGCCTATGCCTGCACTAGATGATATATTGGCTATAGTGTCATTGTACACCTATGTGCATCAGATATTGGGGGAGTTAGTTTTAGTAAGATGGGGGTGATCTCAAATTCTCCAAAATTCTTCTTACTTGCTGGCCGTGATCTTTGGCCCGGCACCCCTGTCATTCGGGTAAGGGAGCGAACTGTGCTCTGTGCCCGAGGACTGGCGATGCCGGCTGCCACATTCCCTCTATTCAAGTCTATTATGGGAAGATGCATGATGGCTCTGTACTAACCATCACGCCCCCTCCCATAGACATGAATGGAGTGGGTGTGGCATGACATCACAAACGCAGAAGCTGCTAGCTTCCATGTTCCAGACGCCGTATCTGCTGGCCCGGAGATCGAGGGGTCCTTAGTGGCGGGACCTCCGTGATCTAACATCTTATCACCGGTCCTTTAGATAGGGGATAAGATGTGTGTGGCGGAGTACCTCTTTAAATTGTACTTATTTTTTGGACATGGTCCGAAATCTCTGAGACACATGTTGGGCTGTAGAGTTATTGGTCAGATGCACTCATCATATTCACTAATATAATTTCCCTCGACCATAAAATATCATTGTCAAAGTGCAGTATTCCTAGCACCATTCGTGTTCATAGGAACCAACATGGCAGAAACTGCTGGTAAAAGTCAGGAGCACATAAAAAAGATGAAAGAGAGTGGAAAAGTGAGCAATGGGACTGACACCGAGAGGGCCCGCAAGGAAATAGAGTGTGATGGAGATTCACAGAGCTGACATTTACCCAGAGACCCTTTCGGTGCTTCCCATAGAACAGTGTCATCGCTGTCACATCCAATACTGCCGGCTCCCCTGGATACACAGGGGCAATTTCACATCATTTAAATGCAACATC
The DNA here is from genome assembly GCF_029499605.1 of Hyla sarda. Taxonomy (NCBI): domain Eukaryota; kingdom Metazoa; phylum Chordata; class Amphibia; order Anura; family Hylidae; genus Hyla; species Hyla sarda. The sequence goes on along the minus strand of NC_079196.1, from coordinate 197,074,545 downwards.
CTCTAAGTGTCCAACATGAGACATTCCTTAGTTTCAAGCAGATTAAGAATGAGCAATGCGCTCAGGCATGTGAATCAGGAAATGTCAGCGCTAAGCGTGCGGACAGAAAATCCCTCAGTGCATTTACCTAAGTCCTGACAATAGTTTTTTTTGTTTGTTTGTTTTATTCGGTAAACCTCTATTGTGTTCTTCATAGAATCTATGACGGTGAAGTCAAAACCTTGATGGACAGTCATCACCAAAAATGTTTTACTCAAAACCTAAATTAAAAAATTAGGATTAAGAATGGAAAGACAAAATTTCTAAACACTTTGACTGATCTAAAACTTCAGTTTATTAACATTTTATGACCAGTTAAACAATAAAACAATTTAAAAAATGCTGTCAAGGTAAAAGCAACAGGGAATTCAGACCGGATCCAGATAAAACCATCTCCTTTATTAAATTACCTTAAAACATAATCCACACGACATGGAGATGTGCGAAGCAAACATCATGATAGCCTATGGAAAAGATCCAGCTGTTATATTAAACCTTTTCCAGTAATCACTGTATATTTACAAATGGTTAAAAAATGTTTGTCTTGTCCCTGCAGCAATTTCCTGTGTGTCTCAGCTGACAAGTGTGGGCGGGTCAAGCAGGGCTCTGTACACTGAGGACAAGCAGGGCTCTGTACACTGAGGACAAGCAGGGTTCTGGGCACTGAGGACAAGCAGGGCTCTGTACACTGAGGACAAGCAGGGCTCTGTGTACTGAGGACAAGCAGGGCTCTGTGCACTGAGGACAAGCAGGGCTCTGTACACTGAGGACAAGCAGGGCTCTGTACACTAAGGACAAGCAGGACTCCTTACACTGAGGACAAGCAGGGCTCCGTACACTGAGGACAAGCAGGGCTCCGTACACTGAGGACAAGCAGGGCTCTGTGCACTGAGGACAAGCAGGGCTCTGTACACTGAGGACAAGCAGGGCTCTGTACACTGAGGACAAGCAGGGCTCTGTACACTGAGGACAAGCAGGGCTCTGTACACTGAGGACAAGCAGGGCTCTGTACACTGAGGACAAGCAGGGCTCTGTACACTGAGGACAAGCAGGGCCCTGTACACTGAGGACAAGCAGGACTCCTTACACTGAGGACAAGCAGGACTCCTTACACTGAGGACAAGCAGGGCTCTGTACACTGAGGACAAGCAGGGCTCGGTACACTGAGGACAAGCAGGGCTCTGTACACTGAGGACAAGCAGGGCTCTGTACACTGAGGACAAGCAGGGCTCTGTACACTGAGGACAAGCAGGGCTCTGTACACTGAGGACAAGCAGGGCTCTGTACACTGAGGACAAGCAGGGCTCTGTACGCTGAGGACAAGCAGGGCTCTGTACACTGAGGACAAGCAGGGCTCTGTACACTGAGGACAAGCAGGGCTCTGTACACTGAGGACAAGCAGGGCTCTGTACACTGAGGACAAGCAGGGCTCTGTACACTGAGGACAAGCAGGGCTCTGTACACTGAGGACAAGCAGGGCTCTATACACTGAAGCTTGTGCCACACAGAGTCACACATGCAATAGCTGCAGGGACAAGACAGCATTTTTCATTCATAAATATAGACATTTTTAACCAATATATATTACAAATATACATATAATATTATTATCTGTATAATATAAAAAAGTGTTTGCAAATGAAAGAGGCCATTTAACTTATTTAAAAAAAAAAATGTTTTCCAGAAATTTTCAAAACGCAGGAGAGGGTTAATTGAGATTTGCTGAAACATACAATGTGTGCAACTTTCTTGGACGCTTAAACTTAAACAGCCTCGGGAGCCCTGAGACATATTGATTACAATTACATGATCTCGCCGAGTTTGATTCGGATGACTCAATTGCTTTATGTTTCAGGGCATACAAAGCACAGCAAGAGACGAGGAAGCTGACTGTAGATTTGCAGCAGTGTTAGAGAAAAAACATTTTTATGTTATGTTACTGTTTTGTGTCCTTTGATTTTTTGAGAGTTGGCTTTAGTTATTAGAAACATTTTACAACTTTTTATGTAATGCAGAAGGCGGCCAGGTCAGTCTATGGGTTTGATGCATTAACAGCGGTCAATAAAATCAGGGTAAATGAGGATGGGACATTCATTAGCAATCCTACAAATCTATATGCTTAGAGGATCCAGATATAACCACAGACAGGTACAGATTGATCATTAGATGTAAACCTGCGGTTACAAGAAGCAATTGTGAGTTTATAGGGATACTCTGCCCCTAGACATCTTATCCCCTATCCAAATTTGGTGGCCCAGTACGGGAGGTGTTACCCCGTACCCTTGCTGCCTTGTCCAGCAGCCCCCCTTCAGTGTCCCCTGGGCTCCCTTGTACTTGTTTCCCCCCTGTACATATGTTCTGCATTGTAATGTACCGTATTTTTCGTGGTATAAGACGCACTTTTTCTTCCCCAAAACTGGGGGGAAAAAGTCGGTGCGTCTTATACGGCAAATACACCCCTATCGCGGCGGTCCCTGCGGCCATCAACGGCCGGGACCCGCGGCTAATACAGGACATCACCGATCGCGGTGATGCCCTGTATTAACCCTTCAGACGCGGCGATCAAAGCTGACCGCCGCGTCTGAAGAGAAAGTGACACTAACCCGGCTGTTCAGTCGGGCTGTTCGGGACCGTCGCGATTTCACCGCGGCGGTCCCGAACAGCCCGACTGAATAGCCGGGTTAGTGCTTACAGGACACTGGGGGGGACCTTACCTGCCTCCTTGGTGTCTTCTCTGTTCAGGGATCCCCTGTATGCCGGTGCTCTCCTTCCTCGTCATCACGTTGTTGCGTACGTGCGTTGGCGTGCATAACGACGTGATGACGGCGACGGAGAGCGAGGATACCCAGCCGGCAGCAGAGACGTTCCGGAGCGACGGGGACAGCGATGGAGCGACATCCAGGGCAGCGGTGACACGTGAGTATTACCTCCTCCTGCAGTGGTCTTCAATCTGCGGACCTCCAAATGTTGCAAAACTACAACTCCCAGTTGGCTGTCCGGGCATGCTGGGAGTTGTAGTTTTGCAACATCTGGAGGTCCGCAGGTTGAAGACCACTATTGGGTTCAAAATCTTTATTTTTTTAGATTTTGACCCTAAAAGTTGGGTGTGTCTTATACGCCGGTGCGTCCTATAGGGCGAAAAATACAGTATTATAAAATGTCCTGTTGCTTTAAGAGTTATACCATGTGATAGGTCATGTGATTGTTACCCAGGAGGTATCAGTGACCAGGAGACCCCAAGAGTCACCTATGGGCTCCCTGCTAGTCTCCCCCATATAAGCCCTGGGAGGAGCTAGCTCACTCTCTTTTCTTTTTGGAGATAAGTCTTTGCTGAGGTCAGTCGTGCCTAGTGTGTGTGTCCAGAGTGTTGGAGGCCTCAAAGTCAAGTCCTGCAGCCACCATCAAATGCAAGTAAGCTACAGTCATAGCTTTGTCAGTCTTCATTCTGTCAGTCCCTGTCATCTGTCAAGGCAGCGTGGCCTGCATTACATTGTCCAGTCCTACTACAAGTCCCGGCAAGCCCTTAAGGTCTCTGAGTCACTGGTCATCTCCGTGGTCCCTGGCTGAACTGTATAGACTTTACCAACTGTCTACCCTCGTTATCCGTAACTTGGCGTTGGAGTTATTATTGCCCCCGTGCCTAGCCCAGGATACCTTTGGGTGGTATCGAGGATAAACCACGCCCTGGCGTCACAAATACAAGGGGCTAATGCCATCTGTCCCTAGGGTAATTCCATCTCCCCTGCATCACACCCCGTTACCACAACTTTTGCCGTCCTACGAACAGGATACGGGTTTGCGCCTTATGCCACAAGTCCTCCTCCCTAGTCTGGACTGTGTCTGTTCGCCTCCTCCCATAGACTTGCATTGAGGGTGGCGTGGCCGTGCAATCACGAGCCTCTGGCACTGCACCCGACGCTCTAAGCAAACACCGGGTACAGCAGGGAGATCGCAAGGGTCCTTTAGATAGGGGATAAAGAGTACCCCTTTATTAGCAACCTAATCTACAGCTTGGTAAACACAGGAGAAACCAGAAGGTCTGTGCCTCTAAAGTGCTTCCTTTATAATTGTTTTGCAATGTTTTCCACTCCACTGTGGTCTGTATACAGCCGAAACTTTTAGATCTTATCAGAAAGTAAAAGGGTTATCTTGAGAAAAATATAATGCATAAAAAGATGTACTCACCTGCTGCCAATCCCGCACTGGTGCTGATCCCACTGATCAGGGTTTTCTATGCTCTGTCTATGCCAAGGAAGTACCCAACACTTCTAAATGTGATCATTTTTCTCCAGTGTCAGGAAATCTCTTCAACACCGGGGCCTAATTTTGTAGGAGAAATCATCTCCATTATGTCATAAGGATAATAATACCATAACTCTGTTATCAATTATTAGTTATAGTCAACAAAAATTATGAAAATATTATGACCTTTATTTGCCAAAAATATACAATATACAAACAATGCAATTCACCCTCCCTATGCCCAACTATTTACCCAGATTTGAGTTCTATAGTGTCAGTTGTGCTAGGAAATAACTTTTGCAATATTATAAAATATATATATATATATATATATATATTTGACACATCGATATGTTTTTTTTTTAGTAACTAGGCAATTCCCTAAAAGGCTGGGGTAAAAGCAAAAAAAAAAAAATTATCTTCCCTGAATTCCTGCAACCATTGCGATGGAACCCGGTCTTGTTCTGCTATACTTTGCAGATCAGACACACCATGTTTAATTCAACTGAGGAAACTCAGCATGTGACTCTAAACGCTTCATTTATTTGTTTTTTTCTTTTAATAAATAGGTATTGTCCTTTTAAAAAAAATGTTACACAAATCAATAGAGCAAGTGAATGTATCTCAGCAGAGAAAAATATTAATACTTTTCCTCTTGAGGAAAGGTCAATCCATCTTGAGAGACAAGAAAAGTAGTCAGCCCACTAGGGTATAGGTAACATGCTGCACATAGGGAGATGGAGAATTTGCAGAGACAGAAGAAGAGAAAGACACATATAGCTCTAGATAATGTTAACACGGACATAAGTGCGCCCGTCGGAAGTGCTGTGCTGCTGAGCTTCAGACAGTGTGGAAGGTAGGCCTAAAACTCGTATTGACTTCAATGGGCAGTGACAGTGGTAGTGACAAATCACCAGGCCCAGATGGGAATTAAGTAGTGTAATAGACAGACCCCTATTTTTAATATTCAGGGACTCTATAGTAACAGGGACTGTTCCCTAGGACTGGTGCATGGCAAATGTGGTGCCAATATTTTATATATATATATATATATATATATATATATATATATATATATTTTTTTTTTTTTTTTTTTTTTATTTATTTATTAATTCTTTATAACATTATAAAAGTTGACACAAAACCAACTTTTCCATCAAAAAGAAAATTGAAAATTATATCCCCAAACCCAACCAACAATATCCATTAATCAACCTTTAAAATCAATTCTACTTTAATCTTCCCATTACAATATTCCTTATTTAACTTACTACTTGAGGCCTGCAGTCCTCCCTTCGCCTTCATCCCTCCCTCCCCCCACCTCCCCCCTCCTAACTGTCTTTTGTCGCTTCCCCTACTGTTCACACCCTTTCCACCCCTATGTCATCCCCTATTTCTATTACCTTAGCAACAGGAGCGAGTAAGTTAAGAAATAAATCAATTAACCAGAAACACAGATTTGGGGGTACCAACCCCCCATAAAGAGACAGGATCAAGGAGAGGAGGGAGGTAGGAGGAGAAGGAAAAAAAAACAACACACATACATCACTCCCATCACCTCTTGATTTTTAATATTTTTTCTTTTATTATTTTCCTTTTTACCTCTTATTTTTTCCTACCCATTTCTCCCCCGACTTGCCGAACCTAGGCTGCCCCCTTTACTGGTTGCAGCCTCTGGCCGACTACCCCCCAACCCCCCAGGGCGGTATTTAACTCACCCCGGACTGTCAGGGTGGTGAGGAATCATAGGTATTTGAGGCTATTTAGTTCTTTAAATTCCACATTCCTCTTCCTTCTACAACTATCAACCATACAAAAAAAAACAACCTTTCCTTCCTGGTGCCAAAATTTAAAAAGGGGTCAAAAGGTGACCCAGGGAATTATAGACCTGTTAGTTTAACCTCCGTTGTATGTAAATTGTGTGAGGGTTTTCTAAGGGATGCAATACTGGAGCATCTTAATAAATATAAATGTATGACCCCATATCAGCATGGCTTTATGAGGGATCGGTGCTGTCAAATTAACCTGATCTGCTTCTATGAGGAGGTGAGCTCCAGACTGGAGCAGGGGCAATCGCTGGATGTCGTATATCTGGATTTTTCCAAAGCATTTCATACGATTCTACATAAAAGGTTGGTGCATAAAATAAGAAGGATTGGGCTGGGGGAGAATGTGTGCAAGTGGGTAAGTAACTGGCTCAATGATAGGAAACAGAGGGTGGTTATTAATGGTACTTATTCTGATTGGGTGACTGTTACTAGTGGGGACCACAGGGGTCCGTCTTGGGTCCTGTTTTATTTAATATATTCATTAATGACCTTGTAGAGGGGTTGAATAGTAAAGTAGCAACCTTTGCAGATGATACTAAACTCTGTAAAGCGGTAAGCACAATAGAGGACAGGGCACTGTTACAAATGGATCTGGATAGGTTGGAGGCTTGGGCTGGGAAGTGGCAGATGTGGTTCAACACTGATAAATGTAAGGTAATGCACATGGGGAAGAAAAGTCTGGGCTGGGATTATGTATTAAATGGGAGAACACTTGGGACGACTGACATGGAAATGGATATAGGAGTCTTAGTTAATAGTAAATTTAGCTGTAGTGACCAGTGTCGGGCAGCTGCTGCCAAGGCAAATAAAATCATGGGGTGCATCAATAGGGGCATAGATGCCCACGACAAGGAAATAATTCTACCACTGTACAAATCACTAGTCAGGCCACACATAGAATACTGTGTAGAGTACTGGGCACCAGTGTACAAGAAAGATATAGTGGAGCTGAAGAGGGTTCAAAGACGGGCAACCAGAGTAATACGGGGAATGGGAGGACTACAGAACCCAGAAAGATTATCAGAATTGGTGTTATTTAGTTTAGAAAAAGAAGGCTTAGGGGAGACCTAATAACTATGTATAAATATATCAGGGGACAGTACAGAGATGTCTCCCATGATCTATTTATACCCAGGACTATATCCATAACAAAGGGGCATCCTCTACGTCTAGAGGAAAGAAGGTTTCTACACCAGCACAGACGGGGGTTCTTTACTGTAAGAGCAGTGAGACTGTGGAACTCTCTCCCAGAGGAGGTGGTCATGGGGATGCATTTTTGGAGAATAATGACATTGCTGGTTATGTATACTAGATTTATAGGGACAGAAAGTTGATCCAGGAATTTATTCTGATGCCATATTTGGGGTCGGGAAGGAATTTTTTCCTCTAGTATGAGGGTTTTTTGCCTTCCTCTGGATCAACTCAGTAGGGACTCATTAGGGTTATAGGTTGAACTTGATGGACTCTGGATTTTTTTCAACCTTATGAACTATGTTACCCTGTTGCAGGGGTCGGTTAAAAAAAAATTTCCCTACTTGCCGCGATGGACGCCCATGGTGTAGTGCAGTGTTTCCCAACCCAGTCCTCAAGGCACACCAACATTACGGGTTTTTTTCAGTTACTCCATTGGAATAGAACAGGGAAAATTTTTAATCCTGGACTGTTGGTGTGCCTTGAGGACTGGGTTGGGAAACACTGGTGTAGTGCATTGTGGAAAATTATTTTATCTATAATAATCAAATAAAATGATTGCCAAGTAAAGGGAAAGCGCCAAAAAAGTTTTTACCATGTGAATTCCCAAGAACAGCTCCCAGTTTGATCTAAGCGGTGGTGAGGGTATGCTAGGAGTTGTCATTTCACCCATCATCACTGCAGAACTTACAAGTAACTACAGCTCTGGTGAATACACCATGATATTAATGATTCACAAGTTATGTCTTCTCTGTTTTCTCTGTTCATCAATGGTTCTTCACTTTGTCAACAGATCCTCATCCTGTAATTATAGACAATAATTAATATAACCCTGTTACGCATTGTACCCCCTGAATACATCACTGCCAGACACTGTACCCCTGTGTATAATACTGCCAAACTCTGTGTCTTCTCAGCTCAGCAGAATCCCATCCCTGCACTGTCCCACTCCAGGAACCTCTGTCCCTTTCTAAATCTCTCTGTCCCCCCTAGACCCCCTCTGTCTCCTCTGCCAGACCACTCTGTCCTCCTCTAGACTCCTCTAACCCATAGACCCCTCTGCCACCATACTCCTCTGCCCTCCCCGCCACACCCCTCTGTCCCCGTCTAAACCCCTCTACCATCCCAATCCCCTGCTCCCCCTTGTAGATCCCTATATCCCCCCTCAAGTCCCCTCTGACTCTCTGCAGATCCCTCTGTCCTCCTCTAGACTCCTCTGCCCCTCAGCCATTGTGCTGCTGAGACCACCCAGTCCTGTAATCCTTTGCAGCCACAGCAAAAATTAAGAATGCTGCTGTAACCGGGAACTCCTGTTGCTGTTGATAGTGCACCTATTACAGCAGGGCAGCAAACCGATGCAGGAAACTGCTTCTCCCAAGTTACACAAACCATCTGGGATTTTAACAACCAGTTCTTGGGAACCGGGGGAACAAGCTGAATCCCACCTCTTCTAAGCTGTATTAGATGCCCATGTGAACAGAACATAATAAGTTTTACATCTTACCCCAGTACTTGAGTTACAGCTTACATTTCTCAGTACTGCTCTATAATGTTCTCTATGCAGCTGTTGCATCTGAGAGTGTTCTATAGAGATATGGGGAGCAGGATCTCTTCATCTTTGTGTCCACCCATTTTAAATATATGTTTAGGAAACCTGACAATTAGGGATGCAGTTGGGTACAAGTCAAATAATGGCCATAAATATCGCTCATGACACACTTGACAACCTGAAATGGTAGATACAGAAGTAGGGGCTGCTAAGTGGCATATTACTCTATGTCCATGGCATGCTATACAGCTAATATAGTGTGCCACGAAATGTATGTGCAGGAGCACGCTGCATACATTTAAGGTGCTGTATGCAGCTCACCTGTCAATCTCTAAACCCTGGAGAATATATTAGGACATTTAAGGGGTTGTCCATTAAGATTAACCCTGATTCCATGGCCTATTATGTCAATACATTATTAGTCTCATTGTTGGTATAGGATGGCATGACCTCCTTCACTACAACCAAACTAGACCCTTCTGCCTGGAGGTCATAGACATCCTTGAAGCCAACACCATCTTCCCGCTGACTTTTAGGCCATTTATTGCTCCAAATTCTTTTACAACTCGTGTATATACATGTATGTCAAAGAAAGTTACAGTAACTCTATGAAAAAAATACAGTAGACTTTAAAACAAAATTTTGGGCACATTTAAGAATTCAGCAACATGCCAGAGGGAAACATTTATCAAAGCAATGGAAGAGCTGTCAGAAAAGGTCACACTTTGTAGCTTTGACTATGACAGACTCCATGGGGAAATCCATGGAAGTGTTATATTAGAGTTTCTGGATTTGCCAAATAAGTTCCCGACTGAGCGAGTTAAATTTGTTACCGTGCTGAGGAGCGAAAAGAGACTGTAAGGTAGAAGAAGAGCAGTTCAAGGGGAGAGAAGGGTTAATTCCACAACGTAATCCGCAAAGTGCTTCCATTAAATCAGGTAGACCTTCAGTGCATATACTGCCGGTAGAACATACATCTCTATAGTAGAGACGAGTTTAACATGTGGCCCAAACCATTGTGATATTATTGTATTATCTTCGATCCATCAGATTGCTAGTGAACTTGCAAGTAATAGAACGAGTTATCAGGAAAAACAGGAAAATTACAAATTCAACTCTGCCGCATCTGCAAATCCAAACACCATATTATTATATGAATTAAACTTGAGAAAAAACAGACTTGGTCGCACATACACAACATGCACCTTGATCTTATGCTTCTCAGCAATATTTATTAAACTAACAGGTCTTTAGTGTACTTTATGATCATGAAGTGCAAGATCACTAACCACCTGTAAGTAGTCGGTCCCTAGTGTTACGCCTAGCGCTCCGGGTCCCCGCTCCTCCCCGGAGCGCTCACGGCGTCTTTCTCCCTGCAGCTCCCCGGTCGGTCCCGCTGACCGGGAGCGCTGCTCTGTCATGGCCGTTGGGGATGCGATTCGCACAGCGGGACGCGCCCGCTCGCGAATCGCATTCCAGGTCACTTACCCGTTCCCGTCCCCTGCTGTCATGTGCTGGCGCGCGCGGCTCCGCTCTCTAGGGCGCGCGCGCGCCAGCTCCCTGAGACTTAAAGGGCCAGTGCACCAATGATTGGTGCCTGGCCCAATTAGCTTAATTGGCTTCCACCTGGTCCCTGACTATATCTATCCTCCTCCCATGCACTTCCTTGCCGGATCTTGTTGCCCTTGTGCCTAGTGAAAGCGTTTTGTGTGTTTAAAGCCTGTGTACCAGAACTTCTGCTATCACCCCTGACTACGAACCTTGCCGCCTGCCCCCGACCTTCTGCTACGTCCGACTTTGCTTCTGCCTACTCCCTTGTACCTCGCCTATCTTCAGCAGCCAGAGAGGTGAGCCGTTGCTAGTGGATACGACCTGGTCACTACCGCCGCAGCAAGACCATCCCGCTTTGCGGCGGGCTCTGGTGAAAACCAGTAGTGTCTTAGAACCGGTCCACTAGCACGGTCCTCGCTATCCCTCTCTGGCACAGAGGATCCACTACCTGCCAGCCGGCATCGTGACAGTAGATCCGGCCATGGATCCCGCTGAAGTTCCTCTGCCAGTTGTCGCTGACCTCCCTACGCTGGTCGCCCAGCAAGCTCGTCAGATCGCCCAACAAGATCACCAGCTGTCGTACTTGACCACCATGACACAGCAACTCCAGTCACAACTACAGCAAGTACAGTCACAGCTACAGCAGCAACAACCATCTCCTCCGCCAGCTCCTGCACCCCTTCCGCAGCGAGTGGCCACTTCTAGCCTCCGCCTGTCCTTGCCGGACAAATTTAATGGGGACTCTAAGTTTTGCCGTGGCTTTCTTTCGCAATGTTCCCTGCACATGGAGATGATGTCGGATCAGTTTCCTACTGAAAGGTCTAAGGTGGCTTTCGTAGTCAGCCTTCTGTCTGGAAAAGCTCTGTCATGGGCCACACCGCTCTGGGACCGCAATGACCCCGTCACTGCCTCTGTACACTCCTTCTTCTCGGAAATTCGAAGTGTCTTTGAGGAACCTGCCCGAGCCTCTTCTGCTGAGACTGCCCTGCTGAACCTGGTCCAGGGTAATTCCTCCGTTGGCGAGTACGCCATACAATTCCGTACTCTTGCTTCAGAACTATCCTGGAATAATGAGGCTCTCTGCGCGACCTTTAAAAAAGGCCTATCCAGCAACATTAAAGATGTTCTGGCCGCACGAGATACTCCTACCAACCTGCATGAACTCATTCATCTAGCCACTCGCATTGACATGCGTTTTTCTGAGAGGCATCAAGAGCTCCGCCAGGAAAAAGACTTAGATCTCTGGACACCTCTCCCACAGTCTCCACTGCAATCTGCGCCTAGGCCTCCCGCCGAGGAGGCCATGCAAGTGGATCGGTCTCGCCTGACCCTGGAAGAGAGGAATCGCCGTAAGGAAGAGAATCTTTGTCTGTACTGTGCCAGTACTGAACATTTTTTGGTGGATTGCCCAATCCGTCCTCCACGTCTGGGAAACGCACGCTCGCACCCAGCTCTCGTGGGTGTGGCGTCTCTTGATGCTAAGTCGGCTTCTCCACGTCTCACGGTGCCTGTTCGGATTTCTACTTCAGCCAGCTCTTCCCTCTCAGCCGTGGCCTGCCTGGACTCTGGAGCTTCTGGGAATTTTATTCGGGAGTCCTTAGTGAATAAATTCCGCATTCCGGTGACCCGTCTTGTCAAGCCACTCCACGTTTCCGCGGTCAACGGAGCCAAGTTGGATTGCACCGTGCGTTCCCGCACGGAGCCCCTCCTAATGTGCATTGGACCTCATCACGAGGAAATTGTATTTTTGGTCCTTCCTAATTGCACTTCTGAAGTTCTCCTTGGACTACCCTGGCTTCAACACCATTCCCCAACCCTGGATTGGTCCACTGGGGAGATCAAGAGTTGGGGCCCCTCTTGTTCCAAGGACTGCCTTCAACCGGTTCCCAGTACTCCCTGCCGTGACCCTGTGGTTCCTTCTGTATCCGGTCCCCCTAAGGTCATTAAGGACTCTGCCTGCCACAGGAAATGCCTCTCCCCCCCTCCCAGTCCCATCAGGCAAGCCCCTGTGTCCCCGCATGGCCCTCGTCCTGGTGTCACACTGCCCCGTGCCAGGTCTCGCCCTCTGCCCTCTCTCCCCATTCCTACTCCTGCTGTTCTGCCTGCCGTTGAGGAATCCCTCCATCCTTTCCCGGTGTCCTCATCCCAGGGGAGGCAGTTACCGGATAAAGAGAAGGGGAGACCTAAGGGGGGGGGTACTGTTACGCCTAGCGCTCCGGGTCCCCGCTCCTCCCCGGAGCGCTCACGGCGTCTTTCTCCCTGCAGCTCCCCGGTCGGTCCCGCTGACCGGGAGCGCTGCTCTGTCATGGCCGTTGGGGATGCGATTCGCACAGCGGGACGCGCCCGCTCGCGAATCGCATTCCAGGTCACTTACCCGTTCCCGTCCCCTGCTGTCATGTGCTGGCGCACGCGGCTCCGCTCTCTAGGGCGCGCGCGCGCCAGCTCCCTGAGACTTAAAGGGCCAGTGCACCAATGATTGGTGCCTGGCCCAATTAGCTTAATTGGCTTCCACCTGGTCCCTGACTATATCTATCCTCCTCCCATGCACTTCCTTGCCGGATCTTGTTGCCCTTGTGCCTAGTGAAAGCGTTTTGTGTGTTTAAAGCCTGTGTACCAGAACTTCTGCTATCACCCCTGACTACGAACCTTGCCGCCTGCCCCCGACCTTCTGCTACGTCCGACTTTGCTTCTGCCTACTCCCTTGTACCTCGCCTATCTTCAGCAGCCAGAGAGGTGAGCCGTTGCTAGTGGATACGACCTGGTCACTACCGCCGCAGCAAGACCATCCCGCTTTGCGGCGGGCTCTGGTGAAAACCAGTAGTGTCTTAGAACCGGTCCACTAGCACGGTCCTCGCTATCCCTCTCTGGCACAGAGGATCCACTACCTGCCAGCCGGCATCGTGACACCTAGCATCCCTAGCATAAAATGGTGCAGCACTGAGTGGCGACCACCACCGCCCCAACACCAGTGCCCACAGGGGGAACAACCCAACTTGCAGAGCAGCCCCAATGCCACTCGAAACAGTCAATGGGCCGCGCCACCCCACAGACACAGTGCCGGGGCGGCAACGGACGCCAAACAGCACCGCACCAGGAGAAGCATTAGATCAAGGTGCATGTTGTGGAAGTGCGACTGTTTTTTCTCAAGTTAAATTCACATTGTGTTTTCTTTCCCCTCTTTTTTCTTTTTTTTTTTTTTAGCTTGGTCTTCCCTCTGCCCCTCCCCATCAGCCCAGGCCTATATAATTGTCAGGAAGCTGCATTAGGGCCCTATTCCTCCTTGAAGCATCCCAGTTCATACTGGGAGCACATGGTGAGTGAGCTTTTTACATCTGTTCCTCCTGGTGCGGTGCTGTTTAGCGTCCGTTGCAGCCCCGGTGCTGTGCCTTGTGGGGTGGTGTGGTCCAGGGACTAGTTTGAGTGACATTGGGGCTTCTCTGCCAGTTGGGTCATTCCCCCTGTGGACACTGGTGTTGAGGCGGTGGTGGTCGCCGCTCAGTGCTGCGCCATTTTATGCTAAGGATGCTAGGGACCCACTACTTACAGGTGGCCGTGACATGGCTAGTGGGCTTGCACTTCATGATCATAAAGTACACTAACGACCTGTTAGTTTAATAAATATTGCTGAGAAGCATTAGCTCAAGGTGCATGTTGTGGATGTGCGACCATGTCTGTTTTTTCTCAAGTTGAATTAATTTTATTATTATATTATGTGTAATTTTAAACGTGTGACATGATGTTTTGGGTTTATAAAGCTCTTGCATAAGTCTAGTATATATGTCTTACGGTTGACTAAACATGTGAAGGTGGATAACTTTAAAGGGGTTATCCAGAAATAGAAAAACAGCTAATTTCTTTCAAAAACTGCCGCCTGTCTGTCTCCAGGTTGGGTGTGGTTCTGTAGCTCAGTTCCATTGAAGTGATGGAACCAAGTTGTAAAACCACACCCAGCCTGAAGACAGACGTGGAGCTGTTTTTGTTTCTATTCCTGGATAACTCCTTTAAAAGGGCTGCACTGCAGTTCTCATTGACCATAACCTTGGGTTTGGAGCGGCATACACCACCAAAGACCCTTTGTTCTAGGCAGAATAGGAATTCCAGAAGTTGATGACTTGGGATGCAATGGGTCTGCCAAATGAGATGCCATTATGCAGCATCCTTACTATCGATGGAGATCCTGATCGCTGGACCACACTTGGTAATGTATATAGGCTCTAGATGAGTGGTCTTCAAACTGTGGAACTCCATATGTTGCAAAACTTCAACTCCCAGCATGCCAGGACAGCCGTTGGCATGCTGGGAGTTGAAGTTTTGCAACATGTGGAGGTCCATAGTTTGAAGATCATTGTTCTAAGCCAACATTTAGTTATAGAAAATATTGTCTATCATATTCCAATCCAAACATAGAATTTCTCTAGTTGAGTTAAGAACATTCTTCATCCCACCAAAATTGATGACAAATTAGGGGATTTTCCTACTAGGTAGTATGAGCATAAGAAAGAGGGGTCTCCTCCTTGGAACGTTCCACTTTAGGTGTAAGATTCCAATAGCAGTAACAACACTGGCGGTATACAAGAAACAAGGTGCAGTCAAAGGTTGGTTCAGATGTAGCCTATTTTTATCCCTGGAACTTCAGAAGTGTAGTATGATATCATAACATGGTATACAAACCTAAGTTTAGCATTACGCCTTATATTATTATTTTATTTTATCATTACTCCTGAACAGTCTTATTTTAAAGCCTGGTGCATGAGGATATTCCAATAGACAACACTTGTACATTGGGTAATGCACTCAAGATAACCATGGCTTTATCTGTACACTAGTATCAGCAACAGCAGTATCGGGACCTGACCATGCGCCAGAAGCGAGATACGGTCTGTTGCCCGTACATCCCTACCTTCTGTGGTTTGTCCGCCTCCCTATACTGCTTCTTGTATGTCCATGCCAAAATGAAATAAAGGATTTTACTTTTGCAAACTACAGAGGGTGAGTGCTCCCCTCCTGAGCTATTTCGATTTGATTTGTTGAAGCACTGTTATGTGGTGGCGGCTCACGATTAGAAATGATCCTGTTGATGACACCAAGATTTTGTGGTGGCGGCTCGCAGTTAGAAATTATCCTGTTCGTGACGCCAAGATTTGTGGTGGCGGCTCATGAATAGAAATTATCCTGTTTGTGACACCAAAAGTTGTGGTGACACGGGTGTGCAAGGTATACTTGTCAATTTGTGACGCCAGGGCACTGTTAGCCTATACACGGTCCGAGGTGGAGACAGCTTCTTCTGAGAAAGCAAGGGGCAATGAACACACTGATGCCGAGTTACAGATAACTGTCTTTTACTGAGGCAGGTGTAGATGATACAACACTCACAGTACGGAGCAGAAGGGATGCAGTGTAACCCTTGGGAGCCCTGTTCCTTTGCTGGTACTTATGGTGCTTTTCACCCACTTGAATTAGATAGACTTGAGACTTGGAGCTAAAGAGATATCCCATGCTAACTAGGGTTCTGCTAGGGCCCAATTTCTGACACTGCCAGGGTATGACCTGAATGGGGAACACTTGCAGAATGGCGGGGCTGATTTGATTGGGAGCTTTTCTTCATTCTTCTCTTGGAATCACCTCACACTTCTTCCAAATCCTTTCCACACTGTAGCTCACATGGGGCTCTGTTCAGAACAAGGTCTTAACTGCAACTGGGGCAACTCCCCCCCC
The DNA here is from genome assembly GCF_029499605.1 of Hyla sarda. Taxonomy (NCBI): domain Eukaryota; kingdom Metazoa; phylum Chordata; class Amphibia; order Anura; family Hylidae; genus Hyla; species Hyla sarda. Next base: position 197,058,429 of record NC_079196.1, on the reverse strand, counting down.
CCCTACACTTTATACAGGGCAACTTGGGGGTTCCCATTTGGAGGACAGGGTCACCTGGTTACTCTGCATATCCTTTTTAAGGATACAGTACACAGATAATAAAATAATACAGCAAAGTGCATTAACACAGTAAACAGTAGAACAGTGGGCCCATCACAGGAGCAGCAGGCATGACTGAGGAGATCCACAGCCCACAGGACAGCCTTTGGTGCTGGGACACCACAATCATCTGTATGAGATGCAAGCGCTGCACCTCCTAAGTGGGAGACTCCTTTATCCGACTGTGGAATCAGTAACAGTAGGTAGATTAGCTGTGCTGAGAATTGCTTTTTCTCTATAAGATTGGGACTTTTCAAGTTCACCTGTCATCAAAAAATAGCTTTAGAGAGTCAGGAGAAGTGTGCGCTTAGTGTCTTCTATCCTGGCTTTGTGTCACATGACCTGAATGGACTCATTGGCCCTCATTTACTAAGAAAATCGGGTTGTAAGTCTATGTTGCTTTCTTACCCGACTGCTTTTTTCCCCTGGTATTTATTATTATGTCGATTCCTGTTTGTCGCACGTGGGTTTTGTTGGTTTTGGTTTCCAACTCCTCTGAGCTGTCGGGAAAAAATCCACAACAATTCAACAAATTCGGGTTGGAAACCTTTATAAATACGTGGGAAAGCTCAGAAATGTCGGGTAACGCCCCTTTTTCGGGTTTGGGAGAATCCACATCGGGGGTCCGTCGGGAAAAAATGTTGCATCGTGTCGCAGACTGGCGCACGATGTCTGGACATGGCGCAGACAAAGATGTGACAAAAAACCCCGACAAAAGAGGTCGGGTTTAGAATAGTAAATGAGGGCCATTATGTAAGTCTATGGAACTTTTCTGGTCTCATAGACAAAGGGTGGGGAGAGAAGTGCATGGCGGCATACTTGTCTTCCAGCCGTTCTCGTGTTCATTCGGGGTCTAAACACTCAAGCCTCTAGGACATGTCAAAAGGTATATTCTAAAGGGGAACATTTTGTTCAGAACACTCGGAGCCGGCGGAGGCTATGATCGTGGTGTCACGGCCACACCCCCTCCATTCATGTCTGTGGGAGGGGGCGTGTCTGCTGACACGCCTCCTCCCATAGACATGAATGGAGGGGGCATGGCTGGGAGGTCACAGGGTGCATGGCTGTGAGGTCACGACCACTGCAGCAGGAACACAGTGCTTTTTTAAAACGCCGGGTGCTGCAGGAGATCGCAGGGGGCCCCAGCAGTGGGACCTCTTCCATCAGACATCTTATCCCCTATCCTTTGGATAGGGGATAAGATGTCTAGCATCGGAGTACCCCTTTACTCCTTTAAAACCATTAAAAACTATAAGGGCATACAATAGAAAAAACATAGGTAGCACTCACCCTATTGACGGTTAAAATCCTTAGACTTTTAAGAATTGAATCCATTTTTAAAAAATGTGCCTGAAGGAGCCAACGCCGAAAAGACACGGCAGAGAGGCTGACGTTTCGCGGTTACTTGCTTTCTCAAAGCCTATGTTAAGACCTACCGAAAACCACATCAGGTGTGTCCTATCGTGTGTCGTACTGTATCCAGCATCAGCTAGCATAGTCTTCAAACTGGGACAGAATACAGAAGCAGATGACATTAAGTCAAATTTGAAAGGTTAAGAGCGGTGAGTTGCACTGATCTGCCTTTTCAATTTATACGTCTGCATTGGAAAAATGTCAATCCCTTTCTTCCACCTCAGTACAAAATAAAGCAGGAATTTTAATTGGTGCAGGGCATCCTGGGTAACACCTGAGGCTGTCTTTAAAAGTGATGCATAGAAAGTCAGGCCTGCTTCAAAGGGAGAAAGTGCATCTCATTTATCAGGCTCCCGCTGCGCGCCTGTATTACTTCACAGATATCCTGTAGGAAATAATATCGATCGGGGCGCGGAGATGGTGCGTCTGTGGTCCACTTTCTGTAATGCTCAGTCAGAAGTTCTTCTCGGTGAAGTATATTACTGTCCAGCAGGGGCAGATTTGGAACTATGATAGTTTTTCCTCTTTTTCCTTTGAGTATTTCTGTAGAACATCAGTTGCAATGGAGAAGCAGTAGGGGCTCCAACCTACCAAAAGGGAACGTCAATACCGCAAGTCTGAGGAGCTCCACTTACTAACAAGTCCTGCCCTTTCCCCTAATCAATGTCCTTTAAAGACGCTTTGCCTCCTAAACACAGAATTATTCCATTACCAGAGTCTTTTTTTTCCCCCTATATCCCTGTTGCAGAATAAAGACTTTTATTAGCCGCAAAAAAAAAAAAAGAGAGAGAGTTGACGAATTCTCCCTAAGGTGCTAAAGTCATTTCATCATTGCAAATGACTACCGCAACAGGACTTATATTGGAAAGTTGACTTGAAAGTTCATTTTCTCTCGCTTCCCACTGTACATCTGCTGGGTCGGGTTTAGATTTTATGCGGCCCCAAACTAATGGCATTCCAGCCTTGAAGAAGAAACGTACTAGGAATGAATAATGTGGCTGCACGTTGCGCTCTCTGATGCTGTGATTTAGGAGACCCTCTATTGTCTTGACTAATCAATGAGAATTGTTTTGTATGAATATTAGCAAATAGAAAGATTTCCTACATATCCAAGCATTCTTTTTTTTAGCCTTTACCTTAAACTTTGCATAAATCAATAGCACAAGTGAATATAAGAAACTTTGTTATATATCTTATTGGAGAAAATGCCTCTTACTCTGGTTATCATGCTCATTTCCTCTTACTCCTCCCTTCTAAACCCGTCATTCGCTGTGAAAAACTGCTTGAAATCCATTTTGTGAGAAAAGAAAGACAGATTTATGGTCAACTCACTGCTAGGGTGATCACTGAGGGACCAGTTACATGCTACCCATAGAAGTCTATGCAGAGGAAAGGGGGAAGCAGGAGTTAGCAGCAGTGTGAAACCGAAGCAAAGACAGTGTTGAAAGCTCTAATAAGTGTTATATAATAGATTAGGTCATATGCTTCCCATAGAAATCTAGGGCAAAGAGTGGGCGGATGAGAAATTAACTACAGAGTGAGACAGAGGCAGATAGATGCTGATAAAAGCTCTAGTAAGTGTTAAAGCTCACCCCAGAAATGTTGGACACCAGTATTATACATCCAAAATGTCACCATCCACTGGTAAGAATTTGTCTGCAATATTCTCAATTGCTAGTACTAGTTGCTAGTTATAAGTCACCCTATGGTAAATGTCTTATAACTAACAAATAGTACTAATAAGCAGCTGTAGATCACAAGTAGAGATGAACGTACCTCCTTAAATTTGTTTTGGGAGGACTCCATGCAGATCAGCCATCGATTTATCAATTCGATTTGGACTTGGCCTTATACTCCAGGGACTCCTGTCTTTTAGAGGGGTGAATGCTCCTCAACATAGTTTCTGTGGTGCCCTGCTCTAGAATACAATGGAAACTATGTACAAAGCAGGATGCATACAATGGCCTTGATTTACCATTGTTAACCCGACATGTTTTGTCGGGTTGTGTGCCAGAAATTCTGTCTGCGCCAGAAATGAAAAACCCGACCAACTCTCCATTTTTCTGAGAAAACCCCAAAAAGGGGCGTGTCTATGGGGGGAAATGGGGCGTGGTCAAATAAAAGGGGCGTGTTTTGCCATTTTCCCAGAATCCCTACATATTTACTAAGGTTTTCACAGGAAATGTGGTGGATTTAAGCTGAGGAAAACCCTACAGATCAGAGCATGTGTAAAAAAAGCAAAGTGTAGGGAAAGTGCAAAATGTAGGGAAACCTTAGTAAATACCATGGGAAAAATATTGTAGGGAATTGAAACCCACAAAGAAAACTCCACTCCACTCTAAGTAAATGGGGGCCATTGGGTCTCATTTACTAAGAGTGTTGGCTTTTTACTGGTGCGAAATGTTTCCGACTTGTAGGATTTCTCTCTATTTACTATGGGGATTCACAGATGTCAGAAACATTTTCTGACCAGCTTTTTCTATGTGGAAATTTCCAGCCATTTATTCACAGGATTTTCTGCGAATTCAATATTAAAGAGGTTGGGTTGTGAAACCACGCCCCTTTTTGGACCACTCCCTTTGTGACAGACCACGCCCCTTTTTTCGCAATGCAATGTCAGGTATGTTGGCTTTTCCTGGCTCACACTGGCCCAGACTGGCACAGACACAATGGCCCTGATTTACTGAAATCTGAGTGTTCTTTCTGGAGTGTTTTAGATTTCACTCCTCTTTTTCTGGGAGCTGATTCACTAATGTGTTGCACGTTTCGGTTCATTTTCTGTCGCATGTTTTTTTTTGTGTCGCATGGGAAAGTGTGTCGCACATACTCCGAGTTAAAAGAAAAAAACTAAAAAACATGTGTATAGTATACAAATCATCAATAGCATGTGCCAAACAAGCAAAACACAAGATTTAACGTGAATTAAACAACAAAATAGAACAAAAAAAATTAAATGGACTTAGACAAAATATAAATAAATAAATATATATATACAATTAACCCCTTAACGACGCAGGATGTATATTTACGTCCTGCGCCGGCTCCCGCGATATGAAGCGGGATCGCTGCGCGATCCCGCATCATATCGCGTCGGTCCCGGCGCTCATCAACGGCCGGGACCCGCGGCTAATACCACACATCGCGGCGATGTGCGGTATTAACCCTTTAGAAGCGGCGGTCAAAGCTGACCGCCGCTTCTAAAGCGAAAGTGAAAGTGACCCGGCTGCTCAGTCGGGCTGTTCGGGACCGCCGCAGTGAAATCGCGGCATCCCAAACAGCTGACCGGACACCGGGAGGGCTCTTACCTGCCTCCTCGGTGTCCGATCGGCGAATGACTGCTCCATGCCTGAGATCCAGGCAGGAGCAGTCAAGCGCCGATAACACTGATCACAGGCGTGTTAATACACGCCTGTGATCTGTGTAAAAGATCAGTGTGTGCAGTGTTATAGGTCCCTATGGGACTTATAACACTGCAAAAAAAATGTAAAAAAAAAGTGTTAATAAAGGTCATTTAACCCCTTCCCTAATAAAAGTTTGAATCACCCCCCTTTTCCCATAAAAAAAATAAAACAGTGTAAAAAAAATAAATAAATAAACATATGTGGTATCGCCGCATGCGTAAATGTCCGAACTATAAAAATATATCATTAATTAAACCGCACTGTCAATGGCGTACGCGCAAAAAAATTCCAAAGTCCAAAAAAGCGTATTTTGGTCACTTTTTATACCATTAAAAAATGAATAAAAAGTGATCAAAAAGTCCGATCAAAACAAAAATCAAACCGATAAAAACTTCAGATCACGGCGCACAAAATGAGTCCTCATACCACCCCATACGTGGAAAAATAAAAAAGTTATAGGGGTCAGAAGATGACATTTTTAAACGTATAAATTTTCCTGCATGTAGTTATGATTTTTTCCAGAAGTGCGACAAAAACAAACCTATATAAGTAGGGTATCATTTTAACCGTATGGACCTACAGAATAATAATAAGGCATAATTTTTACCGGAATATGCACTGCGTAGAAACGGAAGCCCCCAAAAGTTACAAAATGGCGTTTTTTCTTCGATTTTGTTGCACAATGATTTTTTTTTCCGTTTCGCCGTGCATTTTTGGGTAAAATGACTAATGTCACTGCAAAGTAGAATTGGCGACGCAAAAAATAAGCCATAATATGGATTTTTAGGTGGAAAATTTAAAGGGTTATGATTTTTAAAAGGTAAGGAGGAAAAAACGAAAGTGCAAAAACGGAAAAACCCTGAGTCCTTAAGGGGTTAAAGGCATATTTTTAAGTTTAAAATGCATTGCATATTCTAAAAATCCTTGTGTAGAACTGTAAAACAATGGAAACATCCTCTTTGTCAGGAACATGCCCATTTTTTGGTTAACCATTTTCTTGCAATAAAAAAACACTCCAAGTGTTTTCAAAAGTGTAGGTTGCGCAGTGTCAAATTTGGGCGCAGAATTAGTCGCACAGATGGTGCGACAAAAATTTAGGCGCATAAACCGAGAGAAAAAAGTTAGCTGTACTTTAGTAAATCAGGGCCACTATGCGCCAAAATAACCCGACAAAAAGGGCAATTGAGACTTTTAGGCTGACATTTTGTGTAATGTGTGATGCCCTAAAAAGCTGGTACCATTAGCAACGAGCGCCCCCTGTTTCTTGCAGGCACCACCGCCAAGCAGATGGGCTTTTTTTTGACTGATCCAATATGAAATGCTCCTGCTAGGCACGTAAACATGGTAACCTTCAGCTTTACACCTGCAAAATAAAGAAATAAATACACTTTGTCATTACCAAAAAGCTCTTTAGTGCTTTTCAGAACACAGGATTAAACAGTATTTTTTTCTGTGAAACAATCATCCAGAGCCGCTGTAAATCAGTAGGTACTGACAGGAAAGTAGAGAGGTAATAGTGCATTTTATATGGTTTGTGGTTCAGCGCCAATGAAATTTTAACATGGATATAAAATAAATGGTTCAGAAAATAAAAAATGCAAGGAGGAAAATAGAGCCTGGCAAAAAAAATGTGCGCCATACAAGGTGAATGCGCCGTCAATGCCAAGGCCTTATATGCTAGGGTGGGTTGTCCTAGTCACAGAGGCCTGATCTATGGACACCTGTGACCCTCAAAGTGGTAGAGAAGATTCTATAGATGTACAAGACTGGGATCTGTTTTTTCATAAGTAATTGCAAAGTTCTATAGAAGTATAGGTCTTATTCACACAGCTGTATTCTGGTTCTGTACATGCTGTAGGGCCGTAGAGTACAACCATGACACTTCAAATTCATAAGGAGACCTTTAGGTTTTTTTTTTTTATATAACGTAAGAAATCATGTTGTAATCCATTTTTCTACACTGTAAAAAAATATTATGTTGGGTTTACTTAAAAAAATTACTTCAACTAAACCAATTTTTGTTTGACTTTTTAGACCATAGTGTTAAAGGGGTACTCTGCCCCTAGACATTCCAGACATCCAGTACACAGAGCGAACTTTGCTCCATGCAGGATGACTGGCAATTTGGGGCAGAGGCTCGTGATGTCACAGCCACGCCCCCTATGGGAGGGGGCGTGACCCATATATTTGCATTGAGGGGGCATGGCCATGACATCACGAGTAGGGATGAGCGAATCAAATCTGATGAATCCTAATTCGTTACGAATTTCAGGAAAAATTAGATTCACAACAAATCGATTCAATCGCTTTATTAAAGGGGTAGTCCAGTGCTGAAAAACTTATCCTCTATCCTAAGTATAGGGGTAAGTTTCAGATCGTGGGGGGTCCGACCGCTGGGGCCCCACGCGATCTCCTGTACGGGGCCCTGGCTCACTGGCCACATAGCGGGTGTCAACACACCCCCTCAATACATCGCTGTGGCAGAGCCGGAGATTGCCAAAGGCAGTGCTCCGGCTCTGCCATAGAGTTGTATTGAGGGGGCGTGTCAGCCACCGCTTCATGCGGTGGTCAACACGCCCCCTTCCCGTGGGCTGCCCCAGCGGTCGGACCCCCCGCAATCTGAAACTTATCCCCTATCCTTAGGATAGAGGATAAGTTTTTCAGCACTGGATATCTCCTTCAAACTCCATTTAGTGCAGTCCAGGCTCCAGGGCATATAAAATGGCGGATCCTAGGTGTGAGGACATGGAGCAAGGAATCATGGGAAGGCAGGAACAAGGGTTGGCGGGATGACCATGAATCACATGCAGCATGCAGCCTATCAGCAGCCAGCCACCACTGTGATGTCACAGCCCTATATAATCGTCAGCCATCTTGCGGCCACTCACTCCAGCGTTCTATTGCAGAGAGAGAAGGACAGAGAGACACCTCAAGCCCAAATCCAGCCTAGAAGCACTGATAGGGAAGGGAGTGAGATTGAGAGAGAGAGAGAGTGCAATTTTGTGTGTAGTACACAGTGACAGTGTGCTGCAGCACTGGTGTGTACAACTACTGAAAAGATATAGTAGCCAGCTAGTTAGGGTGAGCAGAGCACTAAAAGTGTATTGTCCTCTAATAAGTGTAACCTGTGCGTACATCTTAGTGGTGTACCATTTTGTTCCTGTTAAAGTCTCAAGGGCCTATTTAATGTGAAAGGCCAGCCAAAAGTACACACCTGCTGGTGTTGTAAACAAATATTGTTTTAAGTGTATTGGAGCGCATTGTACTCCCCTTATAAGTACATGCCACATATGTACATCTAAGTGGTGTACTATTATGATCCTGTTAAAGTCTTAAGGGCCTAGATACTGTGAAAGGCCAGCCAAAAATACACACCTGCTGGTGTTGTAGACAAATACTGTCTTAAGCGTAGTGGAGAGTATTGTACTCCCCTCATATACATAGTTACATAGTTACATAGTTAGTATGGTTGAAAAAAGACATACGTCCATCAAGTTCAACCAGGGAATTGAAGGGAAGGGTGTAAGGGGATAAGGGAAAGGGATGTAGTTTTATAATTCTGCATAAGCATTAATGTTATTTTGTTCCAGGAATGTATCTAACCCTGTTTTAAAGCTGTTAATTGTTCCTGCTGTGACCAGTTCCTGAGGTAGACCGTTCCATAAATTCACAGTCCTCACGGTAAAGAAGGCGTGTCGCCCCTTTAGACTAAACCTTTTCTTCTCCAGACAGAGGGAGTGCCCCCTCGTCCTTTGGGGGGGTTTAACCTGGGACAGTTTTTCTCCATATTTTTTGTATGGGCCATTTATATACTTATATACGTTTATCATATCCCCCTTAAACGTCTTTTCTCAAGACTAAACAATTGTAACTCCTTCAATCGCTCCTCATAGCTAAGATGTTCCATGCCCCATATTAGTTTAGTCGCGCGTCTCTGCACCCTTTCCAACTCCACAGTGTCCCTTTTATGGACAGGTGCCCAAAACTGAACAGCATATTCCAGGTGAGGCCGTACCAATGCTTTATAAAGGGGGAGTATTATGTCCCTGTCCCTTGAGTCCATGCCTCTTTTGATACATGACAATATCCTGCCGGCTTTGGAAGCAGCAGCCTGACATTGCATGCTATTCTGTAGTCTGTGATCTACAAGTACACCCAGATCCTTCTCTACCAGTGACTCTGCCAGTTTAATCCCCCCTAAGACATACGATGCATGCAGGTTATTAGTACCCAGATGCATAACTTTACATTTATCCACATTGAACCTCATTTGCCAAGTACAGATTTTATTAAGCTCCTTGTACTGTGTAAATGTTATAGCTGACCCATCAGATTTGTATTTTTTGAAGGCTATTTTTTTGTTGTTTATTGCTCTTTTAACATCATTTGTCAGCCATGTAGGATTTAGTTTTAATCGTTTATATTTGTTCCCATTTGGTATATATTTAGATGTATAGTTATTAAGAGTTGATTTAAAGATGTCCCATTTACCTTCTGTATCAGTATTTGAGAACAGCTCCCCCCAGTCTATGTCCTGTAGTGCAGCCCTCAGCCCAGGGAAATTTGCCTTTTTAAAGTTATATGTTTTTGCTTTCCCCGTCTGTCTTTGTTTTGTACATTTTAAGTCAAAAGTAACTATATTGTGGTCGCTATTACCAAGGTTTTCCCGCACAGTTACATTACCAATCAGCAATAAGTATGTCAGGCAGAGAAGTGCCAGGACATGCACAGAGGAGTGGCAGAGGCCTAAATCCATCAGGCAAAGGGTGCAGCAGACTAGAGGTGAGTGGCAGCAGGAGTCACACCGAGAGGCCTGAGCTCCCAGTATCAGCTAGCGGTCGTGTCTTTACCAGCAACCCATCTGCCGTCATCGATTGGTTAACACGGTCATCCACTCCATCACAAGTGACATCTGACACCCCCAGTGAACAGTCGGTGACACAAGACACAACCCTCAGTTGGCATGGCCCGGAGCAGTCCATGTCCTCCCATTGCCTCTCTCCTATGCTGTGGGTTCAGCTCCACTATTTAGTGAGGACGATCTAATAGAGGACCTTCAGGCGCTACGGCCCAAGAAATGGAGGAGACATCCACCGCTTCCTCCGCTAGGTGGGCAAGTAGTGATGAGGAGAGTGGCATGGGAGGTGGTGTTGCAAGCGTTCAGGCTCCTGAAGCAGACACTGTTGAGGAACCTGAGGAGGACATCAGTGATGTGCAGACACAACTCGATGATGATGAAGCCAATCGCACTTGGGAGCCGGGTGCAGAAGGGGCTTCATCTTCATCAGGAAAAGAGGGTGCAGGTTGCCCGTAAGGCAACAGTTGAGCCAGCAAGGTGGTAACATGGTTGGGAGTCAGCATGGTGGCAGCAGTGGGTAGTCAAACGTGCCCGGGGTAGACCACCTGCTTCGCGGCAGCCTACCATCCTTGGAGGTAGTGGAACAGGGGTCCCTGGAGTCGGCGGCAGTAGCAGTCAGTCAGTGTGGACTGTTGGGGGGGAAATCAGCTACTCTGTGATGTGGCAGTTTTTCATCTAGTATCCGGAGGATGTTTACATGGCCACATGCAATTCTGGTCAGGCTGCCGCCACCTCCAGGCACCATATGGTCTACTCTTGCTGCTGCCACCTCCAGGCTTGGTCATTCTGCCACATTTTGGTCTCCTCATACTGCTGGGACATTACCTAAAAAATTTCAGTTTGAAAATATATCGCTAATCTTTTCAATTCTGAGGTTCTATGGTCTCCTCTTGCTGCTGCCACCTCCAGGCTTGGTCATTCTGCCACTACATGGTCTCCTTATGGGGGGCTGAACTGGAGGGGGAGGGGGACAGTGGAGCACAGGCAAGGTTTTGCAAAATGGGTGATTTTTATAGTCATCTGACAGGAGAGGAGGAGGAGCAGACTGTGGAGCTACAGGGTGATGAGGAAGACGAGACAGTCTCCTCATGCTGCTGGCACATTAAATGACACTTAATCTTAATCTATTTTAAATCTTCAATTAAAATTTTCCAAAATATCTTTAATCCTTTCAATTGTGAGGCCCTATGGTCTTGTCAAGCTGTTGCCACCTCCAGGCTGGGTCATTCTGCCACTATATGGTCTCCTCTAACTGCCACCAATTCCAGTCTGTGTCATTCTGCCAGATTATGGTCTCCTCATGCTGCCAGGCTGTGTCATTGTGTACCCATATGGTCTCCTTATGCTGTTGGCACATTAAATTAAACTTTTAAAATTTTCATCTATCTAAAATCTTAAATTAAAATTTGACAAAATATCTTTACTTTTTTCTATTGTGAGGCCCTATGGTCTCGATGGACTGCTGCCACCTCTAGGCTCTGTCATTGTACCGCTATGTGACTCCTTGTTAGATTGGGTTTTGGGGTCATACAATATTAGTTCAAAGTAAACGCTTCGAGCACCCGGGACATTAAACTTGAATCTAATCAAAATCTTAAATTTAAAGGGGTTATCCACCATAAGGTGATTTTAGTACGTACCTGGCAGGCAGTAATGGACAAGCTTAGGAAGGATCTGCGCTTGTCTTGGGGCTAATTGGCTATGTTATGAGATTACCATAATACTGTGGCTAGCTTTTTGTGAACTGGCATTTCCTGTTTGACTTTTCTTTTTTTTTTTACTACAAATCCCACAATTCAATTTTCCTCCCTCCCACACATCAGCCACCCCACCCCTTGAAACATAAATGAGCTGCATCCATCAAAAGACCTGTGGTTTTCAATCAGGGTGCCTACAGCTGTTGCATTAGTTGCAGATTGATCCCTCTTCCACCAAGCGATCCCTTCACCCATTGAAGCAGACAGGCTCCCTGTCATCAGCTGACTAGTGAGTCAGGTCTCGGCCACATTGCAACCTGGGAAAAATCTGAGACAACAGTCATTTTGTATGCTGGTAAAAATAAATATTGGAGTGCAAATCACAGAAGAATTGCAAGAAAACCATCACACACTGGTACAAACAATATTTTATGAACTACGCTAACTTTACAGCCCCTGTAGCATAGTCAAATAAAAAAAAATCCTGGAATACCCCTTTATATGTAAAAAAATCGATGTAATCTTTTCAAGACTGAGGCCCTATGGTCGTCGACGTCATATATTACCTGTGGAATTACCAAAAGAATCCAATGGAACAGGTTGGAGCGATAACAAAGAACCATAACTGATTAAATGAAACATTTGCACTTTCACAGTCAGGGGGGGGGGTTGGTGTAAGAGGCAGGGGCTGGAACAGGTGGTATCTCACTTGGAGGAGGACCGCCAGCTCGATTTTAAAATACAAGTATGCTTTTTCACTGCAGCCACTTCTAGCTTTATGCGCCCACTTATCCAACGGCACAGAAGCTGAATGTGCTCCTGTCCAATTTGCTGGTACTGCAGTCCCTCCCTTTTCAAGTGGACACTCAAAGCATGGGGGTGCGCTGAGGGGCAGGGGCTGGGACAGGCGGTAGCTGGCCTTGCGGCGGACCGCCAGCTCGATTTTAAAGGAAATCTGTCATCAGAATCACCCGCACTAAACCTGTTACACAGGCTTGTAGTGCGGGTGATCCTGATTAAAACGCTTCTTACCTCATTAAAAATGGTTCAGCGGTTCGTCAGTTATCTTTATCTTTAGTTTTATGCTATTCCCTTGCTTGGGGCTCAGTGGGAGGTCCGCATCAGCGCGGACTCAGCTATACGCCATGCGGTGCTCCCCACGTGACCAAAAACAAGGAGTTAGACTGCGATGATACTGCGGCTGTATAGCCGAGTCCGCGCTGATGCGGACCTCCCACTGAGCCCTAAGCCAGGGAATAACATAAAACTAAAGATATCTGACGAACCGCTGAACCATTTTTAATGAGGTAAGAAGCGTTTTAATCAGTGCTGGTGATTCTGATGACAGATTTCCTTTAAGATACAACTAGGAGCTTTTCCATAGTTTACACTGCAGCAATTATACACTATTGGAGCTGGAAATGCTGCGGCTGACTCCTCTCTAGTCGTCGTCATATATTACCTCTGGAATTACCACATGAATCCAATTAAACAGGTTGGAGCGATAACAACTGATTAAATGAAACATTTGCAGTTCCACACAGAGTAAAGGGGCACAGAGAAGCAGGGGCTGGAACAGGTGGTAGCACGCCTCGTGGCGGACCGCCATCTCGATGCTTACCAGAATGGGCACTCAAAAAATTTAAATAAATTCAAATTAAATTAAATAAAAATTACATGAAAAAATATCTTTAATCTCTTCATTTTTGACACCATATGGTCTCCCTGCTACCACATTCAGACGCTCTGCGGCGGTGATTCTATTAGCGATGCCTGTAATCTTCATGTCATACTGAAGAACACTATTATTTCACTAACACAGCACACTCCCTATGCATGTTAGGACAAGGCAAAGTGTTCTACACCTCTATTGAGGCTCTCTGTAGGCCAGAAACAGCCGTTTTTTATAGCAATTTTATAGCAATTATAAAATTTGGACTGAAACAAATTTTTTGGGTAAATTTGGTGAATCGGCCAAATAAAATTTTTCTTAAATTCGCTCATCTCTAGTCACGAGCCTCCGGCGCTGCACCTGAGACTCTAAATGAACGCCAGGTGTAGCAGGGCGGTCCCCAGCGGCAGGACCCCCATGATCAGACATCTTATCCCCTATCCTTTCGATAGGGGAAAATATATCTAGGGGCGGAGTACCCCTTTAAGTAAAAAAAAATAATAAATACTTAACCTACTTTGTTTGACTAATAGGACTTTTTCATGTTTTCAACATGTAGATTTAAATAAAGCCAACTCAATGTATTCAATTTGCAGATCATATGGGTCAAAGGTGTAAGGTTTCTCCTTGGGAAGAGCACCATAACTGTCTGTGGAGATGAATAGGCCATTAGCACTACACTGGGAATTCTGGGAAGAAAGGATATGCAGACCAACTAAATCACGCCATCTTTTCAGGTAGCTTTCCCTTAACATCAGTCTTTCAATTCAACTTACAAACCTTAGAAACTGACTGGGAATGCATGCCAAGCCAGAAATCTCTCCAGAAGAAAAGAACACATATCTGCAGAGAACTATTTAAGGGTGATTGTTACTCATCAGTACAGGGCAGGGTTTGCTGGCCTGACTGGCAAAAGACCTGTTGTGGGTCAAAAGGGCAATGTTTCTACTTGACGAGAGCACCATAACAGTGTGTGAAGATGTTTAGGCTATTAGCACTGCACTGTGAAATCCGGGAAGAAAGGATATGCAAAACAGCTCAATCTTGGCACCTTTTCAGGTAGCTTTCCCTTAACATCAGTGTTTCACTCACACTCACAAACCTTAGAAACTGACTGGGAATGTAAGACAGAAATCTCTTCAGAGGGAAATAATACCAATCTGCAGACGGCCTTTTCAGGGTGATTGCCCATCATCAGTACAGAGCAGGGTTTTCTGACTTGGCTGGTGAGAGGCCTGTCGATGTGGGTCAATGGATAAGGTTTCTCCCTTACAAGAGACCATTACACTCTACTAGGGATCATGGGAAGAAAGGATATGCAAAGCAGCTCAATCCTGTCATAGTGTTAAAGAGTACCTGTCATCAAACCATATTTTCTAAACTAACTCAGATTATATTCCCTAACTACTCCTAACACCCCTCCTGCCCTTAAAAAATGTTCTGAATTTTAAAAAGCTGTATATCATACCTTTCCCCTTGCTCACATTGTGTGAGCTCCTGGCAGGAGAAAGTGGGAGTTCCCCATCAGGCGCAACGTCACTGAAGCCTGCGAGAACTGTGCCTCCCCATGCCCTGCACGGACTTCAAGAGTTTGGTCTCCTGCCAGGCCGGGAGGAGACCAAACTTACTGTTTGACTTGTGCAGGGAACAGAACAGAGCCACCTAGTGGCCTAAGTTTAGTTTGGTGACAGGTACTCTTTAAATGAGCACTGTCAAATTAGAAAACTTTTTATCTGTTGTACCTCTTGGCAAAACTTTAACCTTTCTAATATATTTCATAGGAAATCTTTTTTTTTCTTCCTTTTTTATGGAAATCAGGGCTTATAAAACCACTCCATACCATCCAGGACACAATCCTGTCCTTCTAATTCTGCAACAGCCGGAGGGCCAAGTTTGGAGACCACTGTTGTAGGGAAATGGTAAAGCTCTTCTAGGACACTTCCATATTTTGTCGCACCGTCTAAGACATTTATTGGTCTTTTCCAACCCAAGCTAAAGAGTAACACTTATGATGGAAACCATATTAGTTAATCGTTGCGAGTATTAGTAGCATTGCATGTGTAATGTTAGAGGTTATGGCTCTTTCTACTCTGCCCAGGATATGTTTGTATTTTCAATTCGATTTTGACTGTGAAGTATAAATATTTTCTATTCTGAGCATTTCTAAAGAAGGCTCTTCAGCAGTTGTACTATGCAAAACATTTGAGATAAAGGAGACATACGTGAATAGTTTATGTGTTACTAAAATACTCTTTTTCTATAAAAAAACAAATCTGCACTATTTTGAAGCTTGAATTTAAACTATGTATGAAAGTATCTGCACAATAATACTCATAAGGGGTTCCGCCCCTACTTAGTCCAAACTGTCATCTTATTGGCTTGCCACATGACCTGGCTGTATACCGCTGGGTAGAGTTTAGGGAGATTTCTGAAAGCTTGGCTCGGGCTCGCCAAACTTCCAGCAAGTGTTCAGTTCACGGTGAACTGGTTCGCCGCGAATCGGCAGTGACCTGACTTACTGTATACTGCTGGGTAGGTTGAGCAAGCTTTCCGAAAGATGCGCAGCGCATGGTAACTCTTTTGTCACAGTGAACCAGCATATTTGCTGGTTTACTGCAACAGGTTGCTGGGCTGGTCGCTGTGCATCGACCCAGCAAGGAAGGAGTTAATTAGCAGCTGAGCAGTGTTAGTTAACTCCTTGGGGGGAGTGGGGTGTATACATTATACAGCAATCTACAGTCATGGCCGTAAATGTTGGCACCCCTGAAATCTTTCAAAATGAAGTATTTCTCACAGAAAAGGATTGCAGTAACACATGTTTTGCTATACACATGTTTATTCCCTTTTTGTGTATTGGAACTAAACCAAAAAAGGGAGGAAAAAAAGCAAATTGGACATAATGTCACACCAATCTCCAAAAATGGGTTGGACAAAATTAATGGCACCCTTAACTTAATATTTGGTTGCACACCCTTTGGGAAAAAAATTACTGAAATTGGTCGCTTCTTATAACCATCAATAAGCTTCTTACACCTCTCAGCCGGAATGTTGGACCACTCTTCTTTTGCAAACTGCTCCAGGTCTCTCTTATTGGAAGGGCGCCTTTTGCCAACCACAATTTTAAGATTTCTCCACAGGTGTTCAATGGGATTTAGATCTGGACTCATTGCTGCCACTTCAGAACTCTCCAGCACTTTGTTGCCATCCATTTCTGGGGGCTTTTTGATGTATATTTGGGGGTCATTGTCCTGCTGGAAGACCCAAGATCTCGGACCCAAACCCAACTTTCTGACACTGGGCTGTACAGTTAGACCCAAAATCCGTTGGTAATCCTCAGATTTCATGATGCCTTGCACACATTCAAGGCTCCTAGTGTCAGAGGCAGCAAAACAACCCCAAAACATCATTGAACCTCCCCCATATTTCACTGTAGGTACTGTGTTCTTTTCTTTGTAGGCCTCATTCCGTTTTCAGTAAACAGTAGAATGATGTGCTTTACCAAAAAGCTCTTGGTCTCATCTGTCCACAAGACGTTTTCCCAGAAGGATTTTGGTTACTCAAGTTCATTTTGGCAAAATGTAGTCTTGCTTTTTTATGTCTCTCTGTCAGGAGTGGGGTCCTCCTGGGTCTCCTGCCATAGCGTTTCATTTCATTTAAATGTCGACGGATAGTTTGCGCTGACACTGATGCTCCCTGAGCCTGAAGGACAGCTTGAATGTCTTGGGAACTTGTTTGGGGCATTTATTTTTCTCTTCCGTCCACGCCCAAGGAGATTAGCTACAGTGCCATAGGTTGCACACTTCTTGATAATGTTGCGCACTGTGGACAAAGGCAAATCTAGATCTCTGGAGATGGACTTGTAACCTTAAGATTGTTGATATTTTTCCACAATTTTGGTTCTCAAGTCCTCAGACAGTTTTCTTCTCCTCTTTCTGTTGTCCATGCTTATTGTGGCACACACAGACAAACAATGCAAAATCTAAGTGACTAAGTGAACATCTCTCCTTTTTATCTGCTTTCAGGTGTGCTTTTATATTGCCCACACCTGTTACTTGCCACAGGTGAGGTTAAAGGAGCATCACATGCTTGAAACAATCTTATTTTTTCACAATTTTGAAAGGGTGCCAATAATTTTGTCCAGTCCATTTTTGGAGTTTGGAGTGACATTATGTCAAATTAGCTGACATATAGATGGTTATATAATGTAAACACCCCCAAGAAGCTAAAGAGCACTGCTATGCAGTGCAAATTAACTCCTTTCTTGCTAAGATGAGCTGTACATACACGTGGCGGTCAGTTGTGGGCACAGCTCAGCCCCAACATTGCCAGGTTTTTCCAAGCTGAACCTGGAAATGTTTAAAAGTTTCTTGAGCCACGAACCCACACAAAATTTAGATCAAATGCATATTCTGGGGTTTTGGGTCACTCAACTTTACACAGCACAGATGAAGGAAAAAACCCAAGACTTTGAATGGAATTTATTATTGTGTAAATCAAGTTCTTTTTACCCCTATTTGCCTGGGCCCACCTCATGTGTACTACCCCCACATTTATCAAAGAGGTGCATGTTCTTCATCAACAGAAAAGTAGCTTAGATGTGGTCCAGGCTTGTGTGAGATTGTGCCAAAATTTTTAGTGTTTGCACAAAAAAGTGGCAATTGATAAAACACTGATCGCTACAAAAAGCTAACAATGCCTCACTACATTCACCTCCTCTAGATACCATGTCCGTGGGGTGTAGTAAGTAGCTTCTTTGTGGGCCATTACTTTACTATTTCTGACCCTGTTGTTGGTGGACTTCTTGGGTCATCACATAAACTTGCTTACCATGCCTTTTATCTACTAGCCAGCAATGTGATGAGTCAGATCAAATATGGATTCTCTATAGGTTCCTCAGTTTTTCCCCCTGAAGAGCCCAGGACCTTCTGGGTGAAATACGTTGGGACAGTGCTCTATATTTTTCTTGATTGATTGGTCTGGTCGTGATTTGTGGTATTGGGGAATTGTGATATTTAATATCGTATTGCCATCTTATTTTTTTGCTATGAGTTTTCACCTAGATACTCATTACTGTTAATTGATACATGAACCCATAGTCTATATATGGTTTTACCTACAATTTGTTTTATTTTGGGGTATAATATTTTATGTGTATTATTTTAAAAGTTGCGTTTTAATATAAGTGCTGCAGTGAAATTTTCACCCTACATTCAAGGTGTTTTCATAAAAGAGTCTAAATAAACTGGGCAAAGATTTTTGGCTTTTTGACTCCATTGCACAACGATTTTTTACCACTAAAAAACTGTGTACAACCAATGATAAATCCCCCCTATGTTCTCACATAGTATTTTGGTCAGTATTTATAGCCATCTCTAGGAGTGGGTGCAAAAAAAAACTGAAAAATATGTAAATTTTTCACTGTTACTGTGCATCTGTAAGCCAAAATGGAGCTTATTTCATGCCTGCCACATCAGCAGAATGAGGTAAGCAAAGGGCATACACAAGAACCTCTACATTATTATCTAATAGTAACCTCCGCTCTATTTAAGCCAAAAAATATTTTCCTGGAATCTTTCTTTAGACAATTAAACTACAATTAGTTTCCAAACGTAAAGGAACTGAAGGAATACAAGATGAATAATATGTCTATTATACATAAAAGAACTCTCCCGCAGACAATGAATTATACATAAAAACACACAGTCAGACGGATAAAGTTCTGAAAGTGATTTTGTCAGTTTTGCAGTTCCTGAGGTTTGTTTCAATTACAATAAAGCAAGTGAGAAGCATTAATTTAATTGAAAACAGTCAGATAGACAAACAAGCCCCGGTTCAATAGCTGGCCGGACAAGCGTCCCGATATTATGTTTACAATACAATTATCTGATGGACCTTGAATAGCGTTACCCAACTGAGTTCACGTTATGGGGGACATTGATACCTGCACATCTTTAAGTGCCTATTGTGATGCCTTGTGTCTCTGTGCCCATGAAACCCATAGAAACCATCTGCCTTAATTTCATTTATCATTAAATTACATAAAAATGTAATGAGTTTTTTTCGGATTCGCAAACAGACTCCTGTTTAAGGATTTTATTAAAACTATTACGCGTTGGTACGGAGCTGTGCATGGAATGAGATTTTGTTGTGCTTGAAAGTTCTTACAGTTGTAGAGTTTTCTTGTGCCAATAAATGGATCAGATTCTACGTTATACGTGTGAATGGTGCCTTGTCACCCTCTTTATAAGTAAACAAAAAGTACAATAAAATGTTGCCTTTTGTGTTATTTTGTACTTATTTTTTCTACTATAGCTATTGGATATAGTAGATAAGATTTAAAGGGGTACTCCAGCCCTAAAAATGTATTCCCCTGCCCATAGGACAGGGCATAAATGTTCAATCGTTTGGGGTTCCGACCTTTGGGACCCCAGCTCTCCCCACTGAATGGAGCGGTAGACAGCAGGCATGGAAACACCATAGAACTACATCGCTCGTATATGTCCTGCACTCCCATAGACAATGATTGGAGCATGTGCCGTCTACTGCTCCATTCAGTGCAGAGAGCTGAGGTCCTGTTGTAGGAATTGAAGGGGGGTCTGACTTCTAGGTCATTTTTTATTTATTTTTTTTATTCCAAAATTTTTATTTTTTTATTTATGAAATAAGAATACATCATTACATAACACAAATAAATATACAAATAGTCCTAAAAAATCTCTCCCCTTACCCTCCTACCCCTCCCTTCCCCCAACCCACTACCAGCTAAGCTACCTCCTCCCATTTCTTCCATTCCTTTTCTATTTTCGGGCCCAGCTTTCTCCCTCTATAGTAGATATCCTCAAATCTTCTCATTTGTTCTACTTCTCTCTGCCATTCAGCACAGTTTGGACCCTCGGGTGCAAACCATCTCCTAAGAATAAATATTCTGGCTAAACCAAAGACTTTAATAATAATAGTATGACTTCTAGGTCATACACTTGGGCAAAAGTTTTTTTGGGGGGGAAGGAATACTCCTTTAACCCCTTAACGACGCAGGACGTATATTTACGTCCTGCGCCGGCTCCCGCGATATGAAGGGGGATCGCGCCGCGATCCCGCATCATATCGCGTCAGGCCTGGCGCTCATCAACGGCCGGGACCCGCGGCTAATACCACACATCGTCGATCATGGCGATGTGCGGTATTAACCCTTTAGAAGCGGCGGTCAAAGCTGACCGCCGATTCTAAAGTGAAAGTGACCCAGCTGCTCAGTCGGGCTGTTCGGGCCCGCCGCGGTGAAATCGCGGCGTCCCAAACAGCTTACAGGACACCGGGAGGGCCCTTACCTGTCTCCTCCGTGTCCGATCGGCGAATGACTGCTCCTTGCCTGAGATCCAGGCAGGAGCAGTCAAGCGCCGATAACACTGATCACAGGCATGTTAATACACGCCTGTGATCTGTGTAAGAGATCAGTGTGTGCAGTGTTATAGGTCCCTATGGGACCTATAACACTACAAAAAAAAAAGTAAAAAAAAAGTGTTAATAAAGGTCTTTTAACCCCTTCCCTAATAAAAGTTTGAATCACCCCCCTTTTCCCATAAAAAAAATAAAACAGTGTAAAAAAATAAAAATAAACATATGTGGTATCGCCGCGTGTGTAAATGTCCGAACTATAAAAATATATCATTAATTAAACCGCACGGTCAATGGCGTACGCGCAAAAAAATTCCAAAGTCAAAAAAAGCGCATTTTTGGTTACTTTTTATACCATTAAAAAATTTATAAAAAGTGATCAAAAAGTCTGATCAAAACAAAAATCCTACCGATAAAAACTTCAGATCACGGCGCAAAAAATGAGCCCTCATACCGCCCTGTACGTGGAAAAATAAAAAAGTTATAGGGGTCAGAAGATGACATTTTTAAACGTATAAATTTTCCTGCATGTGGTTATGATTTTTTCCAGAAGTGCGACAAAATCAAACCTATATAAGTAGGGTATCATTGTAACCGTATGGACCTACAGAATAATGATAAGGTGTAATTTTTACCGAAATATGCACTGCGTAGAAACGTAAGCCCCCAAAAGTTACAAAATGGCGTTTTTTCTTCGATTTTGTCGCACAATGATTTTTTTTCCGTTTCGCTGTGGATTTTTGGGTAAAATGACTAATGTCAATGCAAAGTAGAATTGGCTACGCAAAAAATAAGCCATAATATGGATTTTTAGGTGGAAAATTGAAAGGGTTATGATTTTTAAAAGGTAAGGAGGAAAAAACGAAAGTGCAAAAACTGAAAAACCCTGAGTCCTTAAGGGGTTAAGCTGGCTATACACACTAAATAGCTTGTTGGCTGAACAAATATTTGTCCAACAACTATTTCACCTATTCACCCCACAAACATGCACACCTATCTAATGGCCTTAAAGGGGTACTCCGGCGCTAAGACATCTTATCCCCTATCCAAAGGATAGGGGATAAGATGCCTGATCGCGGGGGTCCCGCCGCTGGGGACCCCCGTGATCTTCCACGCCACACCCAGATAGAATCTGCCCCCGGAGCGTGTGGCGTGGTAGATCACGGGGGTCCCCAGCGGCAGGACCCCCGTGATCAGGCATCTTATCCCCTATCCTTTGGATAGGGGATAAGATGTCTTAGCGCCGGATTACCCCTTTAAATCACATATAAGCTGAGCTTGGCCCAGCATGCATGTGTTTTCAGTATAGAGTGATGGAGTAAGCATTCTGTTTAAGACTTATCGTAGATTCTCGATTTGTATTTTGAGAATGTTGCAGAAAGGTAAGGGTGGACACATCTGCTTTGATAACATTGATGTTTTGTTTCTTTAAAGAGTTAATCACATGTTATGGATACTAGATTTATAAGGACAGAACATCGATCCAGGGATTTATTCTGATGCCATATTGGAGTCGGGAAGAATTTTTTCCTCCGTCATGGGGCAATTGGCTTCAGCCTCATGGGGGGGGGGGGGGGGGGTTGTGTTCTTCTGGATCAACACAGCAGGGTTATTGATTGAATGTGATGGACGCTTTTTTTCAACCTTATGAACAATGTTACTAGGTTTCATCTAGAATACCCCTCTTTCAGAACTTTCATCATTAAAGGGGTATTCCGCCAACAGACATCATATCCCCTATCCAAAGGACCCCCCATGATCTCTGTGCAGCACCCAGCATTCTAAACAAACATGAATGGAGGGGGCGTGGCGTGACGTCATGTCTCTGGCCGCCCATACTCAGCATTCTAAACATACTGTTTAATATGGTGGGTGTGCATGGAGATCGAGTGGGTCCCAGAGGCGGGACCCCCAGCGATCAGATATCTTATACACTGCCCTTTGGCTAGGGAATAAGATGTCTGTGGGCTGAATACCCCTTTAAGTAAGTGTGAAGGAAAGTTACAAAGATTATCTCTTACTCTGGAGGTCTCAATGACCATGCCTAACATGGACCGTCCGTCTCAATAGGCACCTTGTAATGCTTCACCTGTGGTGGGACTGCAGTAGAATTAAACACTCTCTGACCAGTTTCCTCGCCAACCCCAGCAGTCCCAAAAGTCAGATTGTATTCAGACCGTTCTAACAAAGATGAATTGCCCAAAGTAGATATCAAGTGGATAAAATCCGTGAAAACAGGACTGTGCCAGGCGCTTCTCCTCCAGAAATGACAACGGGACCACACTTGTGTAAGCAAGAGCAGTCAAGTTTATTGGATGCAACAACAAGTTTTGGGGAGTGCACCTTTGTTTTCTTTTTCTATTTAGAATTGCCCAAAGTGGACATCTCCATTCATCATTCTGTTTTTTGTCTTGCTTTTTATTGTACTCGGTTAGCATCTGGTCAATTTTTTATTGTTGATTCCAATGTCATATATCTCTATCGCAACACATTTGACTCTTTTCAGAACAGATTGTACTCCTTTCTTTCCAAGCCACAAAACCTCTGCTGTCACAAAGACGATGAGGACCACACTTGGACAGACTTTTCGAGCAGAGGGTGTTTGATATATAGCTCCATCACCAGGGATATCATGATAACTTGAGGAACATTTGGAAGCTTATATAAGAACCATATGGCTTCCATCCATCCGAGTTGTGTTTTGCTGTATTGTATTTGTTGACTACAATGACACTTTTGTGGAGATCCACTAGTACATAAGCTCGCCTGACATGAACCGGCATCCTCTGGGTTTTATATGTGTTGGCTTGGGTACCAGATATGACAGGCTGAGCCATATCCTCTCTTCTGCCAGAGGATGAGACTTGTATATTCACTGTCGGAGCCGCGCTACCTGATCTGTTCAATTATTTGTTTTTCATTCTGCTTAACTCTTGTGTAACATAGATTCTGGCTTGTTTGCTCTCTTTCTGTAGCTTATTCAACATTTGTCGTCTGTTTTCCCCAAAGGAACAAGTGTTGTATATATGTATGAGTGTGGCGCGCACTAAGAGGTATTTCTCATTTTTCATCCATCACTCATTTTATGCAAGGCCAGGATTGTAATGTTCCCTGCGCCCTCTTTGTGATGTAGAATCATTCGCTTTCAAAAAAGGAGCTGAACGTTTTCAAGGCTTATCCGATTTCCGGGTGGGCATTACAACATCAGACTGTATTTAGTCCTGTTTTTCTAATACGGTACCTATATAATTGATTGACACCGAGTTGGGTTTTTACTCAACGCGTCACGTTTTTCTTCATTGTGTTTGGAGAGTGGCGTTCAAAGTTTTTTTTTTAAGTCTCTGCACTTATTGACGTGTAATTTGGATACTTGGTTGAAAAGGTTTGTAGCAAAATCTCTTTCGGCCAAATAATGCAATAAATTTAACTGTGATTTTAACAAAACGGCATGAAGCACGACTTTTACTTAAGGCTTTAATGTGGAAAATGCGCACTTGAACTGGAGGGATACGGGAAAAAACAATAGGAGAGCTAAGCTGACTTTTGTGACTCGACCTACTGGAATCTGTAATAGCATTAAAAAGCTATTTACTGCAGACATAAAATGGACTTGCCTAATATACAATCTTTGGACATGGTCGTACAATTATTCTTTCATGCCTACTTGCATATCTTCCCAAGACAGCGGATCTACAACTGGACGGAGGTCCCTGTGCTATGTAAGGTGAAGGGGCGTCACAAGTTTATTCTTACAAACATAACAGAACTAAACAAAGGTTGAGGAAACAGGTCAGCATACAAAGGGTTAGCAGGCTAAAAACCACAAACAAACGAAAAAACTGAGTCAACAGGTTAGACAATAGCCAAGGGTCAAATATGCACGGTATAGCAAAGCAGGAGCGAGACAAGAGCAAGTCCTGATAGAGACAAACTCGAGCAATGAATGGGAAACCGGCTGGAGATTTATATGCATGTGTGAAGGGTGTAGATGAAGAGAGCGGATGTGATAAGCTTAAAGACCAAGTCCTCTGATAGGGCCGGGCGTTGCCACAGCTATACATGGTGCTTTAGCCAAGCACCAGAAAAGTTACCTCCTTTGAGCAAAACCAGGTCGAGTCATTACAGCAGGGGGGAAATCATTTAGGGGAACACAGCACTACCTGACCACTACATCCCCTTCATTTTAATAAGGCTTCAAAAGATCAGATTCTCAGAGCCCTATTACACAGGCAAGCAAATCGCACATATGATGGCTGAATGGGTCATTTTGACCCATCAAATAACCATCAGCTTTCAGCCACACATCTCCTTATGTAGTAGAAGATATTTATCCAATTACTGATTGCAGCAAAGTGCCACAGGAATCAGTCTTCTGACAAAGAATCCAATGGGTTATGCAAAGAAATGCAAAAAGAGCTGTTGGCAAATTAATTTACAAATGCCCCTTCCCCTTTAGGGACTCTGAGATCATTTTAAAAGGGACCTGGGCCAACCCCATTAAATAGCATAGGGTGCCCTAATCACACATCTTTTTACAGTTTCCTGAAACGTCCTCCTGTTCCTGAGGTATGAGGGTTTATAGTTTGAATGACAATTCAGGGAATCAGTCAATTGGGCGTGAACTTAATTCTAATAATAGGAGTGACAAGTGATGGGCGGGATTATACAATCAGGGGAGTGTGAATATTTGATATAGAGAATTGTGTATGCCTATAACCCCCTGGCTGTATAATCCCGCCTATCACCCATTATTAAAATTTCACGTCCATCTCACTTATTCCCTAAATAGTCAGACAAACTATAAATCCTCATATCTCAGGAAGGAAACAGTATATCAAGAAACTGTAAAAAGGTGTATGATCAGGGCTCCCTAAGATATTTAATGACAGTAAACTCTCAATTTGGTTATGCTGGCCTCAGGCCCTTTTTAATAGGGGTCTGCCCTACATATACTATTGCAGGACTCTACTGAAGTAGAAGCTTTAGTATGTACATCCGAAGGCTACTTAAAAAAAAAGAAGCGGAGGAGAGTGAGCAGCCATGGATATAGACGAGAACAGATTTTATCTACATGATCTTAGTGTTAAATAACAAAAACACAAGTCGCTTCAACAAAACTGGTGGTCAATGAGATTATAGGGAATTAGGCTTTAGCCTACAGTTCATGATGTATTAGTACAGAGGAACATCTGTTCAGTGTTATTACCTTCTCCAGACAATTTTAACTAAATGGCACCTATATATATATATATATATTAGGGCTGGGCGGTATACCAGTTCATACCGAATCCCGAAATTTTTGTGCTACACGATATGAATTTTAACCCGTAACGCATTACCGGTTTGGCCCCTCCCCCTCGGAAATGAATGAATCAGCCCAGCGCCGAGCTGTCCCCACATCAAGGAACTAATCATATGTGACCTGCTAGCGCTGTTCTGCCCCCCCCAATTAATTATCAACCCAGCGCTGTCCCCATCGGGGTAAATACTCACATGTCACCTGCAAGCGCTGCCCTCCTCTTCCTCCGGTTTGTTGCGGCCGTCGGCGCGGACACTCTATACCAGTGCTCTTCAACCTGCGGACCTCCAGATGTGGCAAAACTACAACTCTCAGCATGCCGGGAGTTGTAGTTTTGCAACATCTGGAGGTCCGAAGGTTGAAGACCACTGCTCTATACTGTGCGGTATCCCTATGCCCAGGCTGCAAAAAATAAACAAAATAAACTTTAACTCACCTCCCGTTGGTCCGGTACCGGCCTCACCTGCTTCTTGGAGACGGGAACGTCGGACAGCCGTCAGCCTATCACCAGCCGCAGCGATGTTCCGCCTTGGCCGGTGATAGGTTGAGCCCACTGTCATGTAAGAAGCCAGCCAGAGTTCCTTACATGACAGTGGGCTCAGCCTATCACCGCCCGAGGCGGAACATCGCTGCGGCCGGTGATAGGCTGGCGGCTGTCCGACGTTCCCGTCCCGAGCGTAAGGCCGATGACGGTACATGCGTTAGTTTATTTTGTTTACCTTTTGCAGCCCGGGCATAGGGATACAGCTATAGAGTGTCAGCGCCAGCGGCCGCAATAAACAGGACGAGGAGGGCAGCGCTTGCGGGTGACATGGTATTTACTCCGATGGGGGCAGCGCTGGACTGATAATTAATTTGGAGGGGGGGGAGGAGGAGTAAATACTGTTATATACCGTGGAACCGCCAAAAGTTACAAAAATACCATGATACACACATTTGATCATACCGCCCAGCCCTAATATATATATATATATATATATATATATATATATATATACACACAAACACACACACACACAGAGATAGAGAGAGAGGGCGAGCGGTAGGTAACTACTTTAACCAGTTTTGGATTTGCTAGACATCCCTACTCCGCTGTTATCTATTATCTATTATCAGATCTTTTAACGTGCAAACAAAATGAGAGCCCCCCCAAATACTTGAAGTGCCATGTTGTTCACTTGTATATTCAAATCTGTATTGGTCACTTTCATTGTTCTGCTTCATCATATGACTAGAACAAAAAACCATCATAGCAATGCCTGATCCGTCGCATGCTGGACTCCGACCATGCCCAATGGACCTCAATTACTATAATGGGGCCAGTCGGGTTCCCATTATGGTACCTGCCATTTTACCAGACAAATCTATGCAGCTGCATTTTGTCCAATATTTTTTACATGAAGATGGAGGTGCCAAATGGTGCCTCTGATGTATATGTAAACACTGACAGATTGTAATATGCATTTCATACAAACTGAAACGATGAAAATCTGATTCTTGACATTAGTTGAAGTCGGCTTTATAATAGGCCATTAATGGGGTACATGCCCTAAGATCCCAACTAGTCAGCAATACCTGATACATCAGTTTCCATATGGATGTAACCTAGTCTATTAAAATAATTGGGATTAAACTTCAGTACCTGAAGGAGACATCTATATCTGGATGGCGGTTGGGTACCACAGTAATGGGGTCAAATATAGATTGCCTATTCTAAGGATAGACCATCACTGTTAAAGGGGTACTCCGCCCCCTCAAAAAAAGCCAAAGGATAGAGGATAAGGTCCCTAGCGGTGCAACATGGCACCCTAGTCATCCGTACACAGAGTGACTACAGCCACCATGCCCCCTCCATTCCTGCTTATGGGAGGAGGCATGGCGGCTATGCAGTAGCCGCCACGCCTCCTCCCATAGACATGAATGAATGGAGCGTGGCGTCACGAACATGGAAGCTCCAATCTTCTGTGTTCTGGACGCCACTGCTGCTGGGCCGGAGATCACGGGGGGGGGTCCCGATGCTGGGGATAGATGTTTTTTTCGGTGGAGTACCCCATTAAAGAGGTTGTCCAGGATTAGAAAAGCAACACCACAGCTGTCCACAGTTTGAGTACGATATTACTGCTGTTGTGTAGAGCTGAGCTGCAATACCTAAGATGGAACTTATTGGCAGTCATGGCACTGTTTTCAGTAAAAAGCATGTTAAAATGTTGGGCTATCCCAATGCATTTCTGAAAGTTTATTTAAGCTAGCCATACACTGACCTCTAAAACTCACCATTATTGATAGAGAGGATGGGGCTGCCCCCCAGAGGATACCCCTAAAATGTGCAACGGCGGCTAAAGTTACAGGAAGTTATTTGACATGTAAGCCTAACGGTGTCTTCACTAAACATGAACGGGAATGTGCTCTTTATATAAGGAGCCATCAGAAGATTTGATGCCCCCCGTCCAATACTTTTATCGAATATCTGTTGCCTATGGGTGTCTAACTTCTGTGGAGCCATCATAGCAAAGACTTCCATTAGAACAACCAGTTTATAAAGGAGCAATACAGTTAATGCAACTCTGTATTAAGAGCTGTCACCGCCGAGGAGACGATAATCTAATGTGCCATAACCAATATGAGAATTTCGCTTTGATCAATCCAGAAGAGTGGCTCTCCGAGGAGCTCATTGTCTGCCATGGTTTACAGCCTTATTTGTACTAGTAGTTATTAAAAAGCCTTACTGGGCCGCAGCACCCCATACGTCTCAATCCTCGCCTATTGCCTCCAATTTGCTCTTCCTCGTCGTCTTCCCCTCGGCTCCCTCGCGCCGGAGGCCCATCATCTTCATCTGTCTGCGGCTTCTCATTTGCCTTTTAATTTAATTACAATTTATGTCAGATGCGGGATCGTAACCTTAAAGCATTAAACATTAACATTAAGCAAGGAAAATGCGGCTTAAAGAGGATGGACGCGTAAGGGAGAGGGAAAGCAAATAGTCGTGACTGTTTGTCTCCAGCCGCGTCACATGACGAACAGGCTTAGCCGTAACTAGCTTACATCATTCCTGAGCCACAAATTAGATCTGTCCATACCACTTTATCTGCACTGAACTAATACATGTTGGATTATATAAGCCTTGTTTCTTTAGCCGGCTATCCACAGCCTTCCTTTAAATCATGACCCAGTTTCTGCCGAAAGCCAATAAAACACTGTTGCAGGACTTTCTGTATTGTGGCTTCGCAGATTTCAGTCCTATCAGTTTCCAAAATTTCCACATAAAGGGGTTCTCTAGGAATATGTACACAGTACCTCAATAATAAAGGACCAGTGGGCGGCATAGCTGCAGGTGGTGCAGAGGTATATATATATATATATATATATATATATATATATATATAGGGGGGGAGATTAATCAGAACCTCTGCAAAGGAAAAGTTGGCCAGTTGCCCATAGCAACCAATCAGATCGCTTCTTTCATTTTGCAGAGGCCTTGTTAAAAATGAAAGAAGCGAGCTGATTGGTTGCTATGGGCAACTGGGCAACTTTTCCTCTGGACAGGTTTTGAGAAATCTCCCTCATAGTACTTTATTAACAGAACAGACAGAACAGGGCAAGTATTGTATCTATAAGAGGCAGACAATCCCTAGAAGCTGAGGGGCCCGAACGGTCCTATTGTTCCATATGAGGCACGAAAGTTTGGGGCCACTTATTAGAGCTAAAGAGATGAGGCCTCGGGCACCATATGACATCTAATGTAGTTCAGTCATCAATGGCAATCGCCAGGCTATCACTATGATCTGTAAATATCACTTTACTACCTGTATAGAACGTATGTAAGCAGAAAGTAAACCTACCCCCCAATCCAAACCCACCATTGTGGGCCAAGGGACGAGCACAGGAGGATCAGACTATAATACAGTATATGATAGGATTTGTGATGAGGTTTTTTGGACCATTGAGGTCCCAATGATCAAAACCCCACTGACAAAGATGAAAAGCTGAATGTTATGGATCATCAACCTGTTATACTATTATCTATCTCATATCTATCTATCTATCTCATATCTATCTATCTCTCTCATATCTATATATCTATCTATCTATCTCATATCTATCTATCTATCTATCTCCTATCTATCTATCTATCATCTCATATCTATCTCATATCTATCTATCTCATATCTATCTATCTCATATATATCTCATATTTATCTATCTATTTAATGTATATATATATATATATATATATCATATCTATCTATCTCATATCTATCTAAATATCTATCTCATATCTATCTATCTATCTATCTCATATCTATCTATCTCATATCTATCTATCTCATATCTATCTATATATCTATCTATCTCATATCTATCTATCTATCTATCTCATATCTATCTATCTCATATCTATCTATCTATCTCATATCTATCTATCCCTCCTATAATCCGAATCCTTACAGTATGATAATCATAGCAGAGGACTGTGCTGGATACCCAGACCGGCGTGGTCATCCTTCTAATAACAGGGGCACCTGTCACAATGAATGTCACATCTCGGTGTCACCCGCTGCTGCTGTAAATACAATGACGCTGGGAGATAAATCTGTGTCTATGAAGACCGGCTGACAATACCCCCATCGATCCCCCTCCTGATAGATGATGGAGGCGCAGATGGCATTTTAGAAGGTGAATTCTGCATTTCGGTCAGGTCGCACCAGACATCTGTCTCATTGCTCCATATAATAGTTATTATAACACAGCTCGGGATTTTTTTTTATTTTTTTATTTTTTTTTCGTGGATCATTCTTTCAAATCTGTTCTGTCTGTCAGGCTGCAATCCACTGCGCTCCTGATTGAAAAACTCCTAGGGGTCTATTTCTCAAAGCTCCTTTCGCGAGTCATGTGACCGTAATAAGAAGCCTGGCTATTTATTGTTATGGGGGTTGCGTAAGCTTCGTATTATATCACAGAGAGCTCTGTATTCTTTCCCCTAATACGAGAATCATACATGTCTGATGAGAGGGCCCAGGGATCCTGGAAGCCATGTTTTTTCCTATGATATTTCTCAATATAGAAAGAGACAAAGAAGGAGCTCTCCATGGTGTAATATCGCCAAATCAATAGCGCTTACCATAGAAAATAGCGCTTACCAAAACAAGTTGTGCATGGGCCAGCACAACTTGGGTGAGAGTACGTGACAGTGGTCCGCTGCTGCCGTTCCACCAGTGTAGCAATGCAAAACAAAAACCTCCAAGGTGCTGAAGGACCAGACAGGGTAGAAGCAGTAAAACATTTATTCACAGTATGCAACGCGTTTCGTGCATGTGCGCTTCATCAGTCATATGGACAAGGGAACAGGAAGTACTTTTCTACATACCAAACACAGAAGATTAAACCCTCATTGTCAGAACAATCATCCAATGGGGGAGTGACAGGAAGTGGCAAAATTTAACCCTACACTGTCCTAGGTGAACCAGTGGTCAAACCCACAACAGCAAAAAAAGCGCACCATATACTAAGGTGCGAATGTGCACTGGCTGTAAACCTCAGATATTGCACTGTCCATAAAGTGCATACGATGAATAAAAACACATGTAAATATATATATAAAAAAACCAATATCAATAAGATACAATATAAAAACACAAAAAAATTACAAAAAATGATCTAGGACAGTGTAGGGTTAAATTTTAGGACCGTGTAGGGTTAAATTTTGCCACTTCCTGTTACTCCCCCATTGGATGATTGTTCTGACAATGAGAGGTTAATCTTCTGTGTTTGGTATGTATAAAAGTACTTCCTGTTCCCTTTTCCATATGCCTGATGAAGCGCACATGCGCGAAACACGTTGCATACTGGGATAAATGTTTTACTGCTTCTACCCTGTCTTGTCCTTCAGCGCCTTAACTCAACGTTCCTTGGAGGTTTTTGTTTTGTATTTCTCAATGTAGGCCTTTAGAATGCGGCTCTACACAGGGCTGTTGCAAGCATTTTTGCCACCCTAGGCGAAACCTAATTTTGATGCCCCTTGACCCCGCCCATTGGCTCTGCCCTTTTATATGTCCCACTTGACTACTGGGGTGACACACAGTAGCAAACCTAATCCTCATGGGGCAGATGTATGGATGCGCGCGCGATGTCAGGACATGGAGGTGGCACTGTGCTCCTCCAGCAGGCTGAAGAATGCAGATTATTATGGTACCGGGGGGGGGGGGGGGGTTGGTCAGTGGGTGCTTTGGATACTGGCTGACTACTGACTTTCTTGCAGCAGGCAAAGGTGTGCCCCCATTACGATGGCGCTCTAGGCGGCTGCCTATTTTGCCTACAAGCAAAACTGCCCCTGACTGTAAAATTGCGTTCCGTATGGCAGGGCACAGACTCAATCTCCATTGTCAAGAGTGTTTCCAGCTGTTGCAAAACTACAACTCCCAGCATGCCCGGACAGCCAACGGCTGTCCGGGCCTGCTGGGGGTTGTAGTTTTGCAACAGCTGGAGGCACACTTTAAAAAAAAAAAAAAAAACACTCCCATAGCCAATGCACCTGGAGCGGATCCAAATGTCTCTCCACGTATTAATGCCCCCTCGGCACTTTCTTCTGCAGGAGTCAAACTTTTCATTGCTTTTTGATATATGGCTGTGGCTCCCCGCCAGTGGGTGAGAGGCATGACAAGGCTGCAAAAATATATTCATTATTACATCGCATTTCTCTCCTCTTCTGCCTCTAATAGCTATGGGAATCGTGGCGAATAATTTACTTTTGTTTTGCACCGCTCTGGCTATGTACCCTGCACTGCCCAAAAGCCTTTTATATCTAATTGATGATGTCTTAGACTTCCATAGTATTATAATGTGTGCAATTTTTGTTCTTATTGTTAGGGAGTATTTGGAAAGGGGGTTACTTTTAGTTGCTACTTTCCATATAAGTAATCTATATGCAGCCTTAAAGAGTACCTGTCATATCCTACAAAAAAGCTCAGTGCCTAATCCTGATCATGTACATATCATTTTTTATGCGTCTAGCACCTATATTTCCCTCACAAATATCTTCTTTCTTTTGCTCACTTGGTTTGTCATCCTGGGCTTTGGAGGGGGTGTGTCCTCACTCTGCATGACTCATCTTCCTCCCTGAGTCTGCTGTGCTGGGTCTCTTCTTCCAATCATTGCAGGCTGCTCTGTAACCCCTTCCTCTCTGTTTTCATCCTGCAGTCTGATAGGACAAGAGTGAGCACAGCAGAATGCTAGCCCCACCCTCACTTACTGGACTTTGTCTGTGCTTGTGCTTTAGCTGGGACAAAGATGATTCTGCAGCCGGACAGGTTTATGTTTTGGGTGGTATGGGGACCCCTAGGGGTCTTTTTTTTTTATATGACCCGATTTGTATAAGAAGGAGATAACATTTTCTTATGAAGTATATTAGAAAGGTTAATGTTTTGTCAACATGTACAATGTAGAAATAGTTTTTAAATCTGACATTCTAAGACCTATAGCCAGGGCCGCCATCAGGGGGGTACAACCGATACCCCTGTAAGGGGCCCGGACCCCCAGGAGGCCCGTCCGGTTCTGGAATTTTTTTTATTTTTTTTTCAATGTCAGTGAGTGATTGCCACTCACTGACTGCTGGGGCTGACACATTGTACACTGACTGATTGACTGACTGTACTCTGTACAGGCAGTCAACCAGTCACAGATCACACATGGCAGCAATGCTGCTACACAGCACTTACCTCCGGGGCTGGCAGCCACTGTCTCTTTAAAACAGCAGCAGTGCTCGCCGGGAGGTATGTCCATTGCGCTCTGCAACTATTAACAGAGGGGCCTACCCAAACAATAAGAAACAAAACCGACCGACTAAAATATAGCTTATATTGCATAACCTGTTAAAGGGGTACTCCACTGGAAAACATTTTATTTTAATCAACTGATGCCAGAAAGTTAAACAGATTAGTAAATTACTTCTATTAAAAAATCTTAATCCTTTCAGTACTTATCAGATGCTGTATGATCCACGTGAAGTTATTTTCCTTTTTGTCTGACCACAGTGCTCTCTGCTGACACCTCTGTCCATGTCAGGAACTGTCCAGAGCAGAATAGATTTTCTATGGGGATTTGCTCCTACTCTGGACAGTTCCTAAAAATTCTCCTCCCTTTTTTTGGTTTAGTTCCAATACACACAAAGGGAATAAACGTGTGTATAGCAAAACATGTGTTACTGCAATCCTTTTCTGTGAGAAAATTTCCGGGGCGCCAACATGTACGGCCATGACTGTATATGTGTGTGGGGGGCGGGGGGGGGGGGGATAGGGGGGGACAATTTTTCAGGTTTTTTGTTTTTTTTTTACGGCAAAACTGATCCAATGGTATCCAGCTTTAGGCGTCCATTCTGTCACCTTTTCATTGACTATGATAGACATTATTCTTTGCACTGGTTTTGTATTCACTGTGTTACTGTGTACTCTGCATTTATTTTGCATTATGCACCTTGATATCTTGGTTTTGACATTCCTTGTGTTTTGCTGTTGCTCCCTAGTCCAGTTTGTTTAACCCATTATGTCCTGACCTGCTTCCTGACTTCTGTACTGTGTTTGTGTTGTTTTTACATTGTTACACCCTGGACTCTACTAAGAACAGGGACTGTTGCCAAGTTGTAGGTCCGTCATTAAGGGCAGATTGAATGCCAAGTAGGCAGGGTCGAGGTCTTGGATAGCCTAGGGCTTCACTTATCTTGGGCCAATGTTACCTACCACGAGAGGACATAGTATCATATTAGAGGGGAAAGGTTTCTGCAGTCATATAGGAATTCTTACTTTACTGAGAGAGTAGTGGATGCATGGAATAGCCTTCCTGCAGAAATGTGGCTGCAAATACACTGAAGGAGTTTAAGTATGGGATAGATATAAGGTTATCCTTCATATAAGAGAGGACCAGAGACTATTTATAGTATTCAGAATATTGGACAGACTAGATGGGCTAAATGATTCTCGGCTGCTGACACATTCTATGTTCCTATGTTATAAAATAACAGTGGTCTTACCTTTATATTACTACTAGGGGGCGTGACAGTTGTCACGCCCCCTCCCATAGGCTTGCATTGAGGGGGCGGAGCGTGTGATCACACGGGGCGGAGCCTTGACGTCACAACGCTCCGACCCGTGATAGACAGTAATCAGACCCGAAGCGAACACGCTTCGGGGACTGGTTTTAACAGGGTGCGGCGTGCAAGATCGCGGGGGTCCTTTGGATGGGGGATAAGATGTCTAAGCGCCGGAGTACCCCTTTAAATAATACCCACAGTCTTATTTTCTTTGCCAATCACACACAAGCAATAGCGGTCCCACTTCTGAATGCAGCAACAATGGACATGCTCTGTAGCATCAGCACTTCCCAGCTTCTTCTCCAGTGACCTCCCAGTCTGTACAGGATACAAGATAACCAAAGTTTTACCTCTTTTTAGAAATCTTGCTGCAAATTTTAGGAAGGGGGACATGAACATTCTTACTAACATTTCAATGACAAATTGCAGGACTCAGTCAAGAATGCCCATGTTCATCCAAAGCCTGCAGTATCCCTAATATTTTGCAGGTTAGGGTAGGATCACATCTGCGTCAGAGCTTCGTCACAGACTTTGTTGGTGACACAAAAACCTGAGCCAGAAGTCCATTGCACAAAGGACACCAACTGGTCCCAACGGATCCCATTGACTTTAAAGGGGTACTCCAGTGGAAAACACTTTTTTTTTTTTTTAAATCAACTGAAGCGATCAAGTTAAACAGATTTGTAAATGACTTCTAATTAAAAATCTTAATCCTTCCAGTACTTATCAGCTGCTGTATGCTCTTTTTTGTCACAGCCACAGTGCTCTCTGCTGACACCTCTGTCCATGTCAGGAACTGTCCAGAGCAGGAGAAAATCCCTGTAGCAAACATATCCTGCTCTGAACAGTTCCTGACATGGACAGAGGTGTCAGCAGAGAGCACTGTGGTCAGACTGAAAAGAAATGTAAAAAGAAAAGAACTTCCTCTGTAGTATAAAGCAGCTGATATGTACACAAGTATGGAGTATCAACAAGGAACGAAAAGACAAAACATAGGTGCACTCACACGCCGGCAGTTTCGCACGTAAGTGCGTGCTTCGTCCGGCTGCCGGACGAAGCACGCACTTACGTGCGAAACTGCCGGCATAGCCTCCGAGCGCCCCACTTCCTGCGCCGTCGCTGTGATCCAGCTCCCGGTGAACCGGACCCCTACACGCTACAGTCTCCGCTGAGCGGTGAGTGCACCTATGTTTTGTCTTTTTGTACCTTAAATTACAAATCTGTTTAACTTTCTGGCGCCAGTTGATTTAAAAAATATATATATTTTCCGCTGGTGTACCCCTTTAATAGGGTCCGTCTGAATTCGGTCTGGTGTTTGTGTATTAGCAGGATTTGAGCTGAGAAAAAAATTACTGCTTGCATTATTTTTTTTTTTCTGCCCTCAACTGGCTCCAGAAAGTTAAACAGATTTGTAAATTACTCCTATTAAAAAAATCTTAATCCTTTCAGTACTTATGAGCTTCTGAAGTTAAGGTTGTTCTTTTCTGTCTAAGTGCTCTCTGATGACACCTGTCTCGGGAAACGCCCAGTTCAGAAGAGGTTTGCTATGGGGATTTGCTTCCAAACTGGGCGTTTCCCGAGACAGGTGTCATCAGAGAGCACTTAGACAGAAAAGAACAACCTTAACTTCAGAAGCTCATAAGTACTGAAAGGATTAAGATTTTTTAATAGAAGTCATTTACAAATCTGTTTAACCTTCTGGAGCCAGTTGATATATATAAAAAAGTTTTTGCCTGGAATATCCCTTTAACCTTCACCTTCTGTATCCAAAAATACTCACAATTCTACCATATGTCCA
The DNA here is from genome assembly GCF_029499605.1 of Hyla sarda. Taxonomy (NCBI): domain Eukaryota; kingdom Metazoa; phylum Chordata; class Amphibia; order Anura; family Hylidae; genus Hyla; species Hyla sarda. The sequence goes on along the minus strand of NC_079196.1, from coordinate 197,021,721 downwards.
AAATCAAAACAAAAAGTGGGCAGGACCTTCACCAAATTCATGGTTCAGGAGATATTTGTCTTCATAAAAGGTGAATAATGTATCGAGCTATAGTAATGAAATATTTAGAAGCTTTTTGAAGCAATTAGAGATGAGTGAACTTACAGTAAATTCGATTCGTCACGGACTTCTCGGCTCGGCAGTTGATGACTTATCCTGCATAAATGAGTTCAGCTTTCAGGTGCTCCCGTGGGCTGGAAAAGGTGGATACAGTCCTAGGAGAGTCTTTCTTAGGACTGTATCCACCTTTTCCAGCCCACCGGAGCACCGGAAAGCTGAATTAATTTATGCAGGAAAAGTCTGCAACCGCCGAGCTGAGAAGTTCGTGACAAATCGAATTTACTGTTAGTTCGCTCATCTCTAGAAGCAATATTAACTATTTTTCTCCTTCCACAATACCATGGAAAGGTGCAGGTTGTGTTTTATGCTTCCTTTTCCTTGTGCAAGAAAATACATCAAAGCCAATATCAAATGTATATAAAAAAACATATTTATAAAAGTGCGGAGCGTACATTAAAAAGGTATAAACATGCCTTCCGAGTACAGACATAAACCGTTACTCTGGAATAAGGTTATTACTTTACATTACAGTTGTTCTCAAAAAATATACACTAGGGAAAATGATTTGACTTTCGAACAAGGGTTTGGAACGGAAAAGAGAATCCAGTATTTGAAGATGCATTTACTACAAATAGAAGCAAGAATAGGATAGGTACATTTTATCAATTTTAAAGGGGGTACTCCAATGGAAAACTTTTTTTATTTATTTCTTTTTTTTTTTTTTTTTTTTTTTTTATCAACTGGTGCCAGAAATTTAAACAGATTAGTAAATCACCTCTATTTAAAAATCTTAATCCTTCCAGTACTTATCAGCTGCTGTATGCTCCACAGGAAGTTGTGTAGTTCCTCTCAGTCTGACCACAGTGCTCTCTGCTGACACCTCTGCCCATGTCTGGAACTGTCCAGAGTACAAGCAAATCCCCATAGAAAAAAATCTCTCTCCTACTGGCAAAAAAAAAAAAACATAGGGAAAAACACGATAAGACTAAAATCTACAATTTAAAATAAAAAAATAAATAAATGGAAAACAAAATGACAGGGCATCTTTCTGTGTGTGTTTGTGTGTTGTTGTTTTTTTTTTTTTTTTTATAAAGATAAAAAAAACTAAAAAATACTAAAATAAGGTGACTACATTGAGTGATTACAAGCTGGGCCCAACATAATCCATATAGTGTATTTTATCTCAGGACTAGTAGTTCCCAACCAGGGTGCCTCCAGCTGTTGCAAATCTACAACTCCCAGCATTCCCTGACACAGTGTTTCCCAACCAGGGTGCCTCCAGCTGTTGAAAAACTACAACTCCCAGCTTGCCTTGACAGTGTTTCCCAACCAGGGCGCCTCCAGCTGTTGCAAAACTACAACACCCAGCATGCCCTGACGCATTGTTTCCCAACCAGGGTGCCTCCAGCTGTTGCAAAACTACAACACCCAGCATGCCCTGACACATGGTTTCCCAACCAGGGTGCCTGCAGCTGTTGCAAAACTACAACACCCAGCATGCCCTGACACAGTGTTTCCCAACCAGGGTGCCTCCAGCTGTTGCAAAACTACAACACCCAGCATGCCCTGACACATTGTTTCCCAACCAGGGGGCCTCCAGCTGTTGCAAAATTACAACACCCAGCATGCCCTGACACATTGTTTCCCAACCAGGGGGCCTCCAGCTGTTGCAAAATTACAACACCCAGCATGCCCTGACACAGTGTTTCCCAACCAGGGTGCTTCCAGCTGTTGCAAAACTACAACACCCAGCATGCCCTGACACAGTGTTTCCCAACCAGGGTGCCTCCAGCTGTTGAAAAACTACAACTCCCAGCATGCCTTGATGGTGTTTCCCCACCAGGGTGCCTCCAGCTGTTGCAAAACTACAACACCCAGCATGCCCTGACAGTGTTTCCCAACCAGGGTGCCTCCAGCTTTTGACAAACTACAACTCCCAGCATGCCCGGACAGCCTTTGGCTGTCCGGGCATGCTGGGAGTTGTAGTTTGGCAACAGCTGGAGGCACCCTGGTTGGGAAACGCTGCTCTGGACATTGCATAGTAACGTGCATATATAGTAAATATTATCAAAATATGTATCATTCCTCTGATTCCTCTTCCTTGCTGGGATCTGGCCTGGCGCACCCTTTGTTGGCGCGGGCGGTGCCAGCTTTCAGCTGAGATCCTGGTGATGCCAGTTTACGCTTCACATGCTGGCTTGCGCTGGTAAATAATCCAGTTTTTATCGGTTGTATCAACATGATTGAAAGGCGCCAGGAGCTGCAGCTTTCCCACAACAGGGCACAGTTGGCGCTTTGTGAGATTTCCGCAGCCGTAGCTTCCCCTCAGCTGCTTCCAGTCAATGCCAATTTATAATTCAGCTGTTCGCCCTTCCAGTTTAGGGACGCCATCAATTGCCGCTAAGGAGAAGCGAGAACGGCTTCACAGCGGCGCAATATGGGGACAGCCCCAGGTAATTTTCCAATAAAGTAAGATTCCGTGCAGTGGTGCCCTTCTGCTTGGCAAGTGGGAATCTCAGAGCGGCATCCAACTCCGTTCCAGATGCCTACCTGTCAGTGTACTGTGGGAAACGTCGCTTTTTTCCATTATAAAACCCTTGCCAAGCCAAGAATCGGAGAAGCAGCCATATTACGGGTTTCATCTTATAAAATATCATCATATAAATATATACATATATATATATATATATATATATATATATATATATACACATATTTATTTATATATCTATATACATATATATCTATATATATATATACATATTTATTGAGATATATATATATATATATATATATATATATATATATATATACACACACACATATAACTTTTTTTTTAAATACAAAAATAAAAGAAAATTCCATTTTGCAAAATTTTACAGAAACCATGGATTGGCAGAAAATAAATAACATTAAAGGGGTACGCCACAGAAGAAAAATAAAAAAAACATTTTTTAAATCAACTAGTGCCAGAAAGTTAAACAGATTTGTAAATTTCTTCTGTTAAAAATTCGTAATGCTTCCGGTACTTTTTAGCTGCTGTATTATCCACAAGAAGTTCTTTTCTTTTAAAATTTATTTTCTGTCTGACCACGGTGCTCTCCGCTGACACCTCTGTCCATGTAAGGAACTGTCCAGAGCAGGATAGATTTTCCATGGGGATTTGTTCCTACTCTGGACAGTTCCTGAGATGGACAGAGGTGTCAGCAGAGAGCACTGTGGTCAGAAAGAAAGGAAATTCAAAAAGAAAAGAACTTCCTGTGGAGCCTATAGGAGCTGATGAGTACTGGGAGGATTAAGATTTTTTTAAAAGAAGTAATTTACAAATCTGTTTAACTTTCTGACACCAGTAGATAAAAAAAAAAAAAAAAAAGTTTTTCAGTGGAGTACCCCTTTAATACATCAAAACAGTTATACACTTTTACTACACGTTGGTTATCATTTACAAAGTGTGTAGGGTTGTAGTAGGTTTAAAAGTCCATGGCCCTCATTTACTAAAGGTATGGTCACGCGGTAGTAAAAGTAGCTGATTGTTTAGCCGGACATTGTCATTTGTAGTCTGTTTGTTTAGAAAATATAGGTTTTTATGGCGACACGCCAATTTTTTTTTTCTGAGTAAAGTGAAGAGTCAGGATAAGTTTCCACTTGTTTTTTTTTTGTTGTTTTCTGGCAGTTTTTGGAATACGGCCACTGCAGTTTTTGAGCCAAAGTCAGAAGTGGATCCATAAGGGAGGAGAAGTATAAGTCCTTCCTTTATATGTCCTATTCCTTTTGAATACACTTCTGGCTTTGGCTAAAAAATTGCAGTGGCAGATCTCCAAAAACTGCCAGAAAACAAAACCAAGTGGAAACTTATCCTTAGGCGGAATGCACACCCCATTTTTACTACAGGTGCAGGATCCAGCTGGGGGAAGGGAAAATCGTGCACTCCCGTACCCCAGCCGGACCGACGACCTAATCCATTGACTTTAATGAGCCGACCGGAGTCACCGTTTTACTCCGGTCGGCTCATTTTTGACCCGTATCCAGTTTTCTGACGTATACTACGTTTTGAGGTCCGGTCAGAAAACCGGATACGGGTCAAAAATGAGCCGACCGGAGTAAAACGGTGACTCTGGTCGGCTCATTAAAGTCAATGGATTAGGACGTCAGTCCGGCTGAGGTATGGGAGTGCACGGTTTTCCCCTTCTCCCTCCGGATCCGGCACCCGTAGAGTGAAAACTTGGTGTGCATGCACCCTTAGTAGGGTTTTTTGGATTTTTTGTCAGAAATTCTGGCACACGATACTTGCGACTCAAGAATACCCTACAAAATCTAATCTCATTTCTTTTTTTTAAGGCCTTTTTATAAATGAAAGAAGCAATGTGATTGGTTGCTATGGACAACTGCACTACTCTTCCTCTACACAGGTTTTGATAAATCTCTTCCATTTTAAAACAAACCCAAAACGTTCTAAAGAGTCAGAAGAGAAGGGATCAGGTAATGTGGTGTTGGAAGGTTTTTTCAGGCCATATATTTTTTGGTCAGCAATTTTCCCCAACAGATTTCTCTTTTTTCAGTAGGAAACGTTTATATATATAATGGTTTCTTATGCAAACTTGTTGCCGCGCCCGCTTTCTAGTATTTTGTTTGATTTTGGTTGGTTTGATGGATTTTTCCGGTACAGACATGTCGCAAACAGTGTGTGCCAAAAAATGATTGTCGGAAAGAGCTAAGTAAATGAGGGCAATTATGTTGTATTCCATTTGATCTGATATTCCAATAATAATAATAGTAATAATAATATTGCCCTCAAGGAAGGCTAACAATGGTCTGGATATCATGGGCGTCCAACCTACTCCTAGAATCAAGGAAACCTTGGGTTAACAAATTCTATCATAATGGGAGTGTTGCGTGCAGGTATGGCTGACTTACCTCCGCCTCTCTACAGTGGCATTTGGGTTTTGCATGGTTTCCAGGGACATTTGAAGACCTGTGGCCATGTTCTTTAATAGGTTGTGGACCCAAGACTGAAATTCTTACATTTTGGGGGGTATTTATTAGGGATCGACCGATATCGTTTTTTTAGGGCCGATACCAATAATCGGTGAAGGTTAGGGCTGATAGCCAATAACTTATACCGAAATTCCGGTATAAGTTATCGTCTATTTATCCCCCCGCGACACCACTGCAGATCATTGATTTAAAGCGGGCGCTTTAAATCAATGCACTGCAGTGGCTTTTGCAGTGCCATAGGCTGCCGCCACCACCCGCTTCTCTCCCCCTACCTGTCAGGGGACCCTAAGACCTATCACCGCCACCGCTCCCCCCACCGCCGCGACGCGACCGCCCCCGCATCGCACCGCACCGGCGACAACCCTCCCCCCCGACCCGCCGCACCGCGACCGACCCCCCGCACCGCACCCGCCCCATTGCCTCCCCCATCCCCGGTTTTATAATTACCTGTTCCCGGGGTCCACTCCACATCTGGCTCCGGTGGCGTCATCTTGAACAATCACTGTGCGCACTGACGGTGACGTCACGTCGCGCACGTCACGTCACTCGTCATTGCGCACAGCGTAACGCAGGACGCAGCAGGGGCAAGAAGTAGCGTGGGCTCCGGGAACAGGTAATTATAAAACCGGGGATGGGGGAGGCAATGGGGGCGGGTCGGGGGGACGGTCGCGGTGTGGTGCGGCGGGTCGGGGGAGGCGGTGCGGGGGGCGGGGCATTATCGGCTTATCGGCAAGGTAATTGCCAATACCGATAGTGCCCAAAATCGTGATTATCGGCCGATTATATTGGCCATACCGATAATCGGTCGATCCCTAGTATTTATCAATTTTGCCTGTTGACAGTTTCTTTTTACCCTTTTTTTTTTTCACTTTAGTTTTTGTGGACATGCACCAAATTTATCATTTAGTGCAAGTTGTTAGTAATTTTGGCGCAAATGTTGAAATCAGCTGTTCACAGCGCCTTTTACACAGAACTTACCCCCACAGAGGACGCGTATTTTACCCCTTGTGCAGCCATTTCGGGGTCCCTCCTGCAGTATATCAGCAAGCGACATGAGTTATTTTCTTTTGTGGGGTTTATAGTCACCATGTGAAATGGATTTTATTTTCAACTTGGGTAGTTTTTTTTTTTTTTTTGTTACTTTAGTGCAGTGGTCTTCAACCTGCGGACCTCCAGATGTTGCAAAACTACAATTCCCAGCATGCCCGGACAGCCAACGGCTGTCCGGGCATGCTGGGAGTTGTAGTTTTGCAACATCTGGAGGTCCGCAGGTTGGAGACCACTACTTTAGTGCTTACCTTTCCTGAACCTGTGCGGCCATGTCCAATCCTGGCTCCACGGAGGGTGAAGGTCCCTCAGAGACAACTATGTCGCAAGATAGTATTGAGCAGCCCTGGAGGCGTCGCTGCTTTCACACAAAAAAATTTTTTGAATGTATTTTGACGCCTTTACATTTTCTGACATTGCTAAGTGTGTTTTCCATGTGCAAAATTTCTTGGCGGGGATTTGCGCCAAAAAAAACGGATTTGCGCCAAAATTGCGCAAATGGCGCAAAGGATGAATTACTGACTAAAGTTGAAATCACACACAGGACCGTGTGATTTTGAGAAAGTTGTAAAAATGACAGTGGAGAAGATGCGCCAAACTTTGGCGCAAAAAGACACTGCGCCAAAGTATTGCGCCAAAGTTACGTAAAAAAAAAACACATAAATCCTTTGATAAATACCCCCCTTTGTCCATATTTTTCTCAATTGCGGACTGTCACTGGCCTGATTACATATGACGTCTTGGAAGCCGGTTTCTGCCATGAGTAAGAACTGAGCCCTGGTCGGTCTCTTTGGCACAACCTGACTCGTTGGTTGTCATGAAATAAAAATAACTTTTTCTTTAACCTTATTCCACAGGAGAACATTATTTATGGGCAGATTTTAAGCATATACAATAGGTTTATTATTGAAATTCTAATTTACAGATTTCTGTACCTGGCTGTAGAGCTCTGAGCCCCCTATGATAATAGGGCCATGGACACTGCAGTATTGCCCAAATATTCATTCTATAATTGCGCCAAGTTACGTTAAAAAACACCCATAAATCCTTTGATAAATACCCCCTTTGTCCATAATTTTCTCAATTGCGGACTGTCACTGGCCTGATTACATTTCTAAAAGTTTCCCCCGGCTTGAGTTGGCACTACTATGTATGGCTACTAGTGATCATTGTGACTGGTACAGGGGATGTATCTAATGTGATTTTGCTACTGTGTGTATTGGGGGCTGGTGCCTGTGGATTGGGAAAATTGGTCCCAAGCTTTAGAAGGGTTTGTGTTGTTGTGGAGCCAAGTCTTAGAAGACCATGACCACGGTACTGTCTCACCTCTGCAGGATGTCCTTACCTGTCATGTGGGAAGGAGTAGAGTAACTGCTCTGCTGTGTACACCTTGAGTAAATGGGATGAAGTTAGTTGCCAATAAAAGTGGATGGAAGACACATATGACGTCTTGGAAGCCGGTTTCGGCCATGAGTAAGAATTGAGCCCTGGTTAGTCTCCTTGGCACAACCTGACTCGTTGGTTGTCATGAAATAATGATAACTTTTTGTTTAACCTTATTCCACAGGAGAACATTATTTATGGGCAGATTATAAGCATATACAATAGGTTTATTATTGAAATTCTAATTTACAGATTTCTGTACCTGGCTGTAGAGCTCTGAGCCCCCTATGATAATAGGGCCATGGACACTGCAGTATTGCCCAAATATTCATTCTATAATGTACATTGGAGAATGTGTTGCACTTTTACAGTTGACTTATGTCCACATCTCCTTCCCTTTTTAGCTGAGTGTGGTAGACAAGATGGGGATATGGGGCCCCCATTTTCCAATAGCTGGTTGACCCAGTGGCAGAACACCCACCTATCTTATACTAAGGGCACAACATATAGCAATGCCATAAATGTCTGAATACTTCTTTAACATTTTTAACTGCTAAGAAGTTGTGAGTCTTCACTGGATATGGACATTGGGTACTACCCTATTGCCCGTATGGTCAAGTCAGTTGTGATGAAAAGGAATACAGGTGCGGCCACTTATAGTTGATTGTATTATGAAACGTCTAGTATCCTGTTCCTCCTTTTCCAATTCTGGAGTGGAGGACAGAGAAGCAGGGGTCAAGTCCTGGAAAAAAAAGTGTGGGAACTCACCCAAGATTTCTAATACACCAACTCCCCCCCCCCCCCCCCCCCAGTTTGTGCAAAAAAACTAAACGAAAATCTCCATGCTAAAACCTGACATCCTGCACGGTTCCAGGTTACTTACAGGCCACAAGCATACAGCTGCCTATGGAGTATAAGAGTGACACACTGTAACAAATCTCCTTCCATGTAATTACCTTACTGGGGTGACACACTGTAACAAATCTCCTTCCATGTAAATACCTTACTGGGGTGACACACTGTAACAAACCTCCTCATCATGTAATCTCCTTACTACTGGGGTGACACACTGTAACAAACCTCCCCCTCATGTAATTACTTTACTACTGGAGTGACACACTGTAACAAACCTCCTCCTCATGTAATCTCCTTACTGCTGGGGTGCCACACTGTAACAAACCTCCTCCTCATGTAATCTCCTTACTGCTGGGGTGCCACACTGTAACAAACCCCCTCCTCATGTAATCTCCTTACTACTGGGGTGACACACTGTAACAAACCTCCTCCTCATGTAATCTCCTTACTAGTGGGGTGACACACTGTAACAAACCCACTCCTCATGTTATCTCCTTACTACTGGGGTGACACACTGTAACAAACCTCCTCCTCATGTAATCTCCTTACTACTGGGGTGACACACTGTAACAAACCTCCTCCTCATGTAATCTCCTTACTACTGGGGTGACACACTGTAACAAATCTCCTTCCATGTTATCTCCTTACAACTGGGGTGACACACTGTAACAAATCTCCTTCCATGTAATCTCCTTACTACTGGGGTGACACACTGTAACAAATCTCCTTCCATGTAATTACCTTACTGGAGTGACATGTGACCTCTCCTTCAGCTCAACCCCGCCTCCTCCACAGCATCACACAGGTCCTTCAGCCACGATCTCTCTTCTTCTCCACAGCTAAGCTCCGCCCACAACATGTGATGGTGACATCATCACAGGTCCTACATCTCCAGCATCTAGCACTCCGGGCGGGGGGAGGAGATGGAGGGAGGGTAAGAATAATTCAGAGGTCGGTCCTGCAGGACTAATGTAACAGGGACGGCGTTTTTCCTCTGGAAAAAGCAAAGGAACGCCATTCCTGTGCGTTCCTGCAGGACTCGAGCCCTGCAGAAAAGGATGTTGAAACTGGAAACAAGGCTAAGAGGATTTGGTCTCACTGGTGGTTGAGTCTTTGAATACTTTAGCTAAGGGTTATCACTACAGCACATCCAGCCCAAATAGTTACTTCCAAAGAAAGAAGGCTGCATGCTACACACCAACGACCAATGCAATTCACCGGTCCCACCCTGGCTTCACGGCAACAATCCAAAAGAATAGAATGTCCAGCGCTGGTGGTGCACTTAAAAGCTGATTTATTTCTTAGGTTGGAGTCACAATAACGTCTGACGTGTTTCGCACTCGCAGGTGCTTAATCGTAGACTAATCGTAGATTAAGCACCTGCGAGTGCGAAACACGTTAGACGTTCCTTTACCTGTAATTGTGACTCCACCATAAGAAATAAATCAGCTTTTAAGTGCACCACCAGCGCTGGACATTTTCTTCTTTCAAATAGTTACTTCTGTTGACAGCACGATGCTGATAGACATTTGAGAAATACGCCAAAAATTGTGAATCATTAATAGAATCATTACTAGATCTTTACTTTGTAAGGGTCTAGTCACATGGCAGAATTTCCGCTTGCGGAATTCTGCCTCAACTTAAAGGCCATAGACTTAAAGGCAAGCGGAAATTCAGGAGTGTGAATGGGAGTGCGGAATCCCATAGAAGTCTATGGGCTTTAATTTGAGGTGGAATTCCACAAGCGGAAATTCTGCCATGTAAATGGACCCTAAGGCTAGGTTCAGACTACGGAATTTCGGACAGAAATTCAGTTGTAAAATTTACGTCAGAAATTCTGCTTGAAAAAATGTCTAGTGTAGTGAATGGGTTTCCGTTCACAAATTCACACTTCGGAATTTGTGAAGCGGAAAATACGCTTTGAAAATCCGCTTAGAAATTTCTGCCTGAAGAATGGGGTTGCTCTTTCTTCAGGCGGAAATCCACGCGGAACACATTGCAGTCTATTGGAGACTGCAGTGTCCGCGCGGTCCTAGCGCCAACTGATTCAGTCGGAGCTGGCCGCACTTGGAATCTCCTGGCGGAAATTTTCTGCCTGGAGATTCCGTAGTCTGAACCTAGTCAAAGGGTCTATTCACACGGGCGGAATTTCCGCACCAATTACGCTTCCGCTTACTTGGGTGGATTTTGGCTTATGCGGATTTTATGTGGAATTTGTGCAGAATTGGTGAGGAATTTGTGTGGAAATTCCACATGCGGAAATTCAGAAGCTGGAATCCCAAAGAAGTCTATTGGGCTTCTATTTGAGGCGGACTTCCCCAAGCAGAATTCCTCAAGCGGAAATTCCGACCGTGTAAATAGACCCTAAGGCTCTCATTGCTCTGGCACCACAAGTATTTTTATGGGATTTATGTTTGATGTTTCAGATCAATTGTGATCCATTTTTTAACAGATCCTAGTGGATCCTGACAGATCATATAAATATACTGAGATTGCTATCTAGATCTATACATATATTGTGCCCAATGTAATATCATGGCGAGCAGAAAAAACATGTTTGCTCTGATGCTGTCTTCAACATATAATTCATTTCTATTATGTATTTTGTGGACAACGAATCAGATACATAACATGGAATGCAGAACTAAAACATGGTGCTTAGTAGAGATGAGCGAACTTACAGTAAATTCGATTCGTCACGAACTTCTCGGCTCGGCAGTTGATGACTTTTCCTGCATAAATTAGTTCAGCTTTCCAGTGCTCCGGTGGGCTGGAAAAGGTGGATACAGTCCTAGGAGACTCTTTCCTAGGACTGTATCCTCCTTTTCCAGCCCAGCGGAGCACCTGAAAGCTGAACTAATTTACGCAGGAAAAGACATCAACTGCCGAGCCGAGAAGTTTGTGACGAATCGAATTTACTGTAAGTTCGCTCATCTCTAGTGCTTAGTGCTTAGAATATACCTGAAAAGGCTGATGAACAACAAGGACGTGTCTGCACAAAGCTTATATGACAGCTTCTCCCGCTATCAGGAAATGCCCTGTGTTGTTTCCACATGACATATTAAAGGGGTACTCCGGGGAAAACCTTTTTTCTTTTAAATCAACTGGTGCCATAAAGTTAAACAGATTTGTAAATTACTTCTATTAAAAAATCTTAATCCTTCCTGTACTTATTAGCTGCTGAATACTACAGAGGAGATTCTGATGACATCATGACCACAGTGCTCTCTGCTGACATCTCTGTCCATTTTAGCAAATATATGGTTAGGGCAGCACAGTTGTGGGTTCAAATCCCACTAAGGACAACATCTACAAATAGGTGTGAGCGCTATATAAATAAAAAGTTAATATTATTATAATAATGTCAGCAAGAGAGCACAGTGTTCAAAAATAAAAGTATTTCCTCTGTAGTATTCAGCAGCTAATAAGTACAGGAAGGATTAAGATTTTTTTAATAGAAGTAATTTACAAATCTGTTTAAGTTTCTGGGACCAGTTGATTTAAAAGAAAAAAGGTTTTTACCGGAGTACCCCTTTAAAGCTCTTTAGAAGACATGGATGGAGTGCATATATGTGGCAAAATCTGTGGGATATGAGCCAATGGTTTAAAGGGGTACTCCACCCCTAGACATCTTATCCTCTATCCAAAGGATAGGGGATAAGATGTCTGATCGCGGGGGTCCCGCCACTGGGGACCCCCGCAATATAGCATGCGGCACCCACCTGTTTCTTGTCCGGAAGCGATGGAGGGTCTGGGTCCCGACCACGGGAATGGAAGTTCGTGACATCATAACTCCGCCCCTGTGTGATGTCACGTCCCGTCCCCTCAATGCAAGTCTATGGGAGGGGGCGTGACAGAGGCTGAGTCGTGACGTACCCCTTTAAGAGTCCATTTGTGAAGTTGTAAATTATTTCCACATATTTTTCCATGTATATATACAGGGACTTTTATCATTGGCAGCACTTCTCAATGGTGTAACCTCCTTGAGACTACCACCCAAAATCCAGTTAAATGGTTTTTTAGCAGAGTTGTCCAGTCAAGAACATAGGAAAATACATCTAAGAAAAGAAGTGGTCGTCTCCAAGAACATGGCTGATCTATATGATGTCTGGATGTGAAAGGGTGGTTCTTCTGGAAAGGGTTAACAGTATGATGTTCTGTCGTATATTGGAATACTTGCTGAAATAAGAAATTCATATTGGTATTTTGATCTAAAAACTATCATTCCAAGCACAGGCCATGAACAAGAATGACATTTACATGTTTTTGTAACTAAAGGACTTGTCGTTTTTTTTTTTTTGTTTTTTTTAAATAACGCTTTACTGACGCCCCCTTAGATAGTGGACTTTGTTGACATTGAATATTAGGGATAACATGGCTTACTGTATGTGTGCGTAACCTGGCATGTGTAGTGCACTGTGGAACTAGCAGTAGTTTGGCACATGGGGGAAGTGGCCCATATCTCATTCATTTCAATGAGCCGTTACTCCAGTCGGCTCATTTTTGCCCCGTATCTGGTTTTCTGATGGGACCTAAAACCGTGGTATGCTGTGGTTTTAGGTCTGGAGGCAATATATGACTCCGGTCGGCTCATTGAAATGAATGACATATGGGCCAGGTCCGGTTCCTGTATCTTTAAATCATAGTGTGAATGCAGCCTAAGCTGTAGTCTGGTATATAGAAAGACTGGGTAAGCAGTAGTCTGGTATATAAGAAGGCTGGGTAAGCAGTAGTCTGGTATATAAGAAGGCTGGGTAAGCTGTAGTCTGGTATTTACTGTAGGAAGGCTGGGTAAGCAGTAGTCTGTTATATTAGAAGACTGGGGGGTAAGCAGTAGTCTGGTATATAAGAAGGCTGGGTAAGCAGTAGTCTAGTATATACTGTAGGAAGGCTGGGTAAGCAGTAGTCTGGTATATACTGTAGGAAGGCTGGGTAAGCAGTAGTCTGGTATATACTGTAGGAAGGCTGGGTAAGCAGTAGTCTAGTATATACTGTAGGAAAGCTGGGTAAGCAGTAGTTTGGTATATAGGAAAGCTGGGTAAGCAGTAGTTTGGTATGTAGGAAAGCTGGGTAAGCAGTAGTTTGGTATATAGGAAAGCTGGGTAAGCAGTAGTTTGGTATATAGGAAAGCTAGGTTAGCAGTCATTTGGTACATAGAACTAGATAAGCAATGGTATAGCACAATGGTGAGCTAGTAAGAAGTAGTTTATTTTACTCATAGACCAACTGATAGGTGGTCCAAAAACACCCTTTATTTCCCACACCACTTAAAAATATGTATGCTTTATTATTTGACTCACACACCAGGTGATTTTAAAAGCACAGGAATAGCCATAGGTCCCAGACCTCTTGATAAAGCCACGGACATGGCGAAACTGTCAAGGGCGACCTGAACTTTCAGTTTTTAATAATCAGGATAGCCAGGCATGTCCTAGCGTACTGCAGACGCTAATCATTGCAAAACAGAATACAGTTATACCTATACCAGGCCAGCTAGTCTGAGAGAGTCTAATGATAATATATATATATATATATATATATATATATATATATATATATATATATACTGTATGATACTCTATGGCAATTCCTGTGCTTTTAAAATAACCTGGTGTGTGAGTCAAATAATAAAGCATACATATTTTTAAGTGGTGTGGGAAATAAAGGGTGTTTTTGGACCACCTATCAGTTGGTCTATGAGTAAAATAAATTAATAATTACCCTCCACACACTGGTCTCACTAGTGTATAAAGTAAGAAGTAGTTTGGCACATAGAAGAGCTGGCGAGCAGAGTCCTGGCATGTAGTAGATCTAGGTAAGCAGTGGTCTGAATTGAAGGAGAGCAAGGTAAGTAGTAGTCCGGCACATAAGAGAGCTGGGTAAGCAGTAGTCTGCTATAGTAAGGCAGGGTTCACATATATCAGGTGTCCAGCATAGTTTCCCTCCAGCGTGCACCGAAGGGAAACTATGCTACAACTGATCCCATTAATTTCAATGGGACAGTTCACAATCATCCAGAGTATCAATTTTGATGCCGGATGGTTGGACACTTGCTGCGTTCCCCCTGTCCAGCCTCCAGAAACAATGGACGCCTGATGCTACACAACTGATGACAACTGATGTCATCGGTTGCGCATCATTTGAATTGATATTTAGGCTGAGTTCACCTATGTCGGATGCCGGACATATGTAAACCCAGCCTAAGAGTACTTGGAACCAGCAGGATGTATCACATTAGGGAAGGATTAATATGACATGAAAGAGAGCTGGAGATGATGTGAAGAGCAGAGCTGGGGTCCAGCACATAGGGGTAATATGTAAGGAGTGGTTGGCATACACAATATCTGGAGAACGAGTGGCCTGATATACATGGTAGAGATGATCTGGCACATACAAGCTAATGGAAGAACTGCTTTATCCATACAAGCATTATTATATAACAAATAGGAAGGTATGAGACTGGATACTGGAGGCCGTATCTCCAGAAGGATATAGATATTCTAGAGAGAGTTCAGAGAAGATACTAAACTAGTGCATGGATTGCAGGATAAAACTTACCAGGAAAGGTTAAAGGACCTTAACATGTATAGAAGAAAGAAGAGACAGAGGGGATATGATAGAGACTTTTAAATACATAAAGGGAATCAACACGGTAAAGGATGAGTGGAGATTTATATAGGAGAAAAACTACCATAAGAGGACATAGTTTTAAAGGGGAAAGGTTTCTGCAGTAATATGAGGAAGTATTACTTTACTGAGAGAGTAGTGGATGCATGGAATAACCTTCCTGCAGAAGTGGTCACTGCAAATACAGTGAAGGAGGTTAAACATGAATGGGATAAGCATAAGGCTATCCTTCCTATAAGATAGGGATAGGCATAAGGCTATCCTTCCTATAAGATAGAGATAGGTATAAGGCTATCCTTCATATTAGATAGAGATAGGTATAAGGCTATCCTTCCTATAAGATAGGGAAAGGCATAAGGCTATCCTTCCTATAAGTTAGGGATAGGCATAAGGATATCCTTCCTATAAGATAGGGATAGGCATAAGGATATCCTTCCTATAAGATAGGGATAGGCATAAGGCTACCCTTCCTATAAGATAGAGATAGGCATAAGGCTATCCTTCCTATAAGATAGGGATAGGCATAAGGCTATCCTTCCTATAAGATAGGGATAGGCATAAGGCTATCCTTCCTATAAGATAGGGATAGGCATAAGGCTATTCTTCATATAAGATAGAGATAGGCATAAGGCTATCCTTCCTATAAGATAGGTCCAGGGACTATTCATAGGATTCGGATTATTGGGCAGACTAGATGGGCCAAATGGTTCTTATCTGCGACACATTCTATGTTTCTATGAGCCCTGAGGAAAGTCCTCGCCATTGTTGTAATGCAAACAACAGATTTGCGACGGCTGCCAGAAACCAATGGTGGAGATGGCTCTACCCGCACCTCGCTGATCTCTTTTTTTTCTAATATCGCCTGGAGTTTGACGTTGGTGCCAATGTCTCTGACTGCTGATCTCAGCTTTAATTACTCGTGTTCTGGAAAGTGAAAGGGATGAATGCAATCTCTGCTCCTTCTCTGTTCACTGACTGTGTCAGTAATTATAAGAACACAATTTATAATTACGGATAGATGAAATACAGTATGCTTATCACAGCCTGCAGGGCACATGCACATTAAAAGCCTTTAATATAGGATCTCCTTCTACCTCTCTGTAGTCTGAATCATCAACAGCTTTATTGGCGCCCAGACTAATGTGGAGTGGATGGTACGGAGCAATAGGTTTCCCTTGGAAAGTGTGTTCTAGAAAATAATTAATGTTCTCGCCGTACCCTCCCAGCTCTGGGACTTGGCTGAAATGAAATTTTCTTTCTCGGTATAACATGAGGTGTGATATCCTCCCCTGCCGCAGTAATATGCTTTCACCCTGCCGGTGGGATCCCTGTTTTTTTTTTGGAAAAAGTTCATGGAAGCAGCCCGTGAAGTCCTGAAGTTTTTTTTGGCCAATAACTTTGAGTATAGAGCACCCGAGGGCTGTAGAGTCTACCGGGAAACCGAAAAAAACATTTCTCGCTGGCAATAAGAACACAAATTAAAATAGATGGATTCGGGCTTCCATGAAATTCACTCTTTTGTTTCTAGCCAGAAATAACATTGTAGCTAAATTTCCATTTTTAACTGATGTTTTCCAATAATTGATGTGTGCAATTTTTTTTTTAATTTAAAAAGCACTAAAAAAAAAAAATTAAAAAAAAAGGAGCCTATTTAACTATTTATTTTCGGAAAGCTAGCCAGGGTCTTATCTGAGATTAATTTGCAGCCTCTGGATGTAAACTATATAAAAAAAATAAAAAAAATGTCATTCACTGACAGCAAGCCAGGATAAAAAAAAAGTAAAGGAATGCAATACATGACATATATATATATATATATATATATATATATGTTATAGGGCAGGAATAAGTGCAGCCATGAGCTCTCCAACAGTCCCTTTCTCTGTCTACTTGAGTATCTGCCCTAAGTGACGGATCCTCAACTGGGCGGCGGTCCTTGTTCAGAGTAAAGGCAGGGGAGGAACAAGGTACAAAATAATAAACAGAAACAAAATAAAGCCTATTTAACTTTTTCTTTTTTGGAAAGCTAGCAAGGGTTGTATCTGAGGCAGTCACCTTGGCTGTCCGGGCATGCTGGGAGTCATAGTTATGCAACAGCTGGAGGCACATTCTATCGTTAAATAACATTTTTCCTTAACATAGTGTTTTCCAAGCAATGTGCCACCAAAACTACAACCCCTAGAATACCTGGACAGCTGGAGGCACACTGGTTGGGAAGTACTGCTGTACATACTAGATCAGTGCCTGTATGTGCCATCTATCTCCTCGCATAAAGGGACCCCTATCAGGGAGTTTAGATACAGAACTTGGTTCTTCAAAAGGAAGGCTTAGCTATGACAAAGAGTATACATAACAATGAAGGACATTTAGACAGACTGCCCAAACCATGATAATTTGCACTACTGTAGCAATGGAATATTGATAGAACACATGTATGTTTTGGATATTTTTGGCTTGATTGGATCTATCTAAATTGCTTCAGCCTTATTATTGCTGCACTCATAGAACAATCTAGAGTAAATGGATTAAAATGTCTTCTCTAGGACAATGTAAACTTTGTGTCATTTTTTCTTTCTATATCTGCATTTGGATAATTTATAACTAATGTTCACTTGACATTGTTTCTCGATGTTCCACCTAAAAAAAAAAATTTCTTAGATTGAAAATCTTAAAAAATGTTTAATAATTATGTTCCATAAATATCATCTAGGCTTGGTTTTTTTTTGTGTCCCCTTGCTCTCAGCACTGGGCTGATATGTCCTGCCAACCCACCCCTAACTATGCTCCTGCCAAAAAAGTCTGCACTTGTAGAGTGAGGATGGCCATCTAGACCAGAGGTTCTCAACCTGTGTAACCTCAGGACCCACATTTGTCCTTGGTCAATAAAGGAATACTGTAGTGGAATACAACTTATCCCCTATTCAAAGGATAGGGGATAAGTTATAAATTGTGGGGGTTCCGGACACTGGGACTCCCCCTTGATCTCCTGTACGGGGTTGCGGCAGTCCTCAGGAAGCGCTGTGCTGTTCCCAGCAGAGTGCCGCGGCAGACCTTTCCAGGTATCTCTATGGGATAGGGGCGTGTTGGCCGCCGTGTCATGCAGGGATGGAACGGCCCCTTCCTGTGGACTTCCGTGGACACTTCAGGAGATCACAGGGGGTCCCAGTGGTCGGAACCCCTGTGATCTATAACTTATCCCCTATTCCACTACAGTACTCCTTTTAAGTTGCGACCCCAAAGAAATGTTGATACATGTATCATCATCAGTAGTCAGACAAACAGAATCAAAACCAAGAGAACTCACAGTAAAAGGTGAAAGATGAAGGGATAGTTGGGTAGCAAAGCCAGGAGTCAAAAGTACACAGAAAAGATCTAGTAAGAAGTAATGCAGAAGCTAGTGCAGAAAGACTGAACACAGGCAACTCAATCACAGACTGACTGGGGATATATAGTCACCCGAGAAGTCCGTGGACACTGACACCAGATGCGAGTGGTTCAATATCCAAGCCCCCTAATAGGCCTAGGCATCGTCACAACAACACAAGATGCCTCAGCCAAACCCCAGAGAACTTAACCCTTCTGCCAGAACCAGATCGACTCATTACAGTTACTTTATAGGTCTAGGCAGGAGACTGGCTGTCCTCCTCATTCCTCTAGCTCTACGGCTTCCCCCCTTTCCCCTGACATGAAACTCTCCTCCACTACAGGCACACAGAGATGGCACGCTACAAGATTCCCCCTCCTCTTCTATCTCCCACTGATACCAGGCATGGTGATAAAAAGCGGTCACATCAAAACCATCAGCAGCGTGGTTATGCTGCACAGCCAGCTTGGGCTGGGGTGGGCCAAAGTCAGTTACGTAAAACATTTTTTTAAAAATAGGTAGCACAGTGGGAGGCCCTGATGAAGGTACATGAGATCATAACCCACTCAAGAAATACTGATCCAGACTATTCCACAATGATGCACCCAATCACTTTAAATTTCTACGGTCTCTCATGAGAGTTTAGTATAATTTTTCCCAAATAGTAAGGGGGTCTAATGTATTCTTTTTCTTAATATGCAGTGTTGGTTTATGTGTAATTGTTGACCTGTTTCCTACTTTTTTTTCTTTATTTATTAAAATGTAACTTTTTTTAATTTCCAAATATAAATGTACAATGTCACATCCACAAAACTAATCCTTCTCCCATACAAAGAATGAATGGACAACTGATAAGTGCCCATCCTACATCAGGCCCCCTGCAGTCTATCCCTGCCATTAAGGCTGCCCACCTCCTTAATAGGGTGACCCCAACCGAAAGGACAATCCCAACCTGTGGTAATATAAGGACTTTTTTTTTTCCTTTTTTTTTTTTTTATTAATTTATTTTATACATAATCATAAAAAGGTGAACATACAATGAATCATTATTTAATGTATTCTCCCCCCCCCCCCCCCCCCCCCACCCAATTCCTCCACAGGCAGTACAAACCTTCTTTTTAGATAAAAGGAAACGGGGGTATCTGACAAATAACTATTTCCAATTCTCCCAAAAAAAAATATATATATATATATATATTTATATATATATATATATATATATATATATATATATATATTAAGAAAAAGGAATGAAATATAACCCCTCTGTATACTAAGAAAATTACAAAGACAGTAAGTTCTACAGTTAATCCTAAACTATATATTACAGATAAATGTAAAAGTGACCCACGCCCCAGTTTCCCAAAACCTATTACAGGATTACAAACAAACTAAACTGTTTCCTACTTGGTCCCCATTGAGCCCATAATGCAATTTCTTATATTTCCATTCAATCCCTGACTGGTGCCATCTTAATCACATGATCTTTTTATTGTACCAGGTGGCACTGCATTTCACCAATGGAGCATCTCCTGTTGGCCACAAATCATATTGAGAAGACTTCAAGAAAAAATGTCCTTTTTCATTTTAAGGTAAGAGCATCATTTCATTAAAACGTTTGACAGGTTATAGCTGGTGCCTATTGGAAACCTGATCGTTCATTTGAAACCTTCTGTATCTGTAGGATTTTTT
This sequence comes from Hyla sarda, assembly GCF_029499605.1. NCBI lineage: Eukaryota > Metazoa > Chordata > Amphibia > Anura > Hylidae > Hyla > Hyla sarda. The sequence continues at coordinate 197,001,659 of NC_079196.1, read as the reverse complement.
CATGCTTTTTTTTCTTTATACTTCCAAAAGCTACAAATTCCTATAGTACTGGAAAACCAAAGAGAAGACGGCCTCTGTTCTGCACAGTGATGGAGTTAACAGCTATTTTCCCAATTTATTGGATACTAGCCGAGTACCCAGTGTTAACCAGTTTTCCTACCTAAACTTTGTGGAAAAGGAACGCTCTTAAGGTGACGGGAAAATGTGGGTGACATGCTTAGTGCGTGCCACTCAGCTTTCTCAGTCTCTTGAAACCCCAGCAGTGATAGGCTTCTCATCCTACCTGCACTCCCCACTGCTGCAGTGCTGCCGTGCGTTCTCCCTGGTCCCTCACTCTTCTTTCAGCCCACAATAAATCTGCTCTTTCCCAACCGCCCCATCCACTCTCCCTTCCCTTACACTTATTATTTTCTGCACCTGCCTGCTGGACAGTTAAATCATACTTTCCTGTGACATTGGTCTGGCAACAGTTTGTTTAAAACTTTCAAGCAATCTCCACAGCCAGAGAGTAATCAGGAGATGTAATGAAAACCCCATAAACTTGCATGGGACTTCTAGTACATCTCCTGGTCACTTTACTCTAGGACTGAGGAGATTGCCCGGGAGTTTTGAACTGCAGTCCGACCACTGTCATGATAAAATATGATTTAACTGTCCAGGCTCTGCTGTTTTACTCTCCGGCTGTGGAGAATGGCGGTATTGGGACATCCCTAAACACTATATTATATTAGTATTTGATATATAAGTAACATGTGTATTGTGTTTAATCAACATATCTCTAGTCACTCAGAAGTTATGCTAAAACATACATATATACCCACATACATTGATATACGTGTGTGTGTATATGTATATATATATATATATATATATATATATATATATATATATATATATGTAAAATAATAGAGTTCCCAGTCCTCAAATACCTCAGCCAAAAAGGTTGTACAATGGATGTTTGGAAAGATGAATACATTTTATTATAACTTTTACACACAATTTCCCACAGGGCCCATGTGATATAACATAAAATATATATACTTGATAATAAATGGACAATCTATAAATAGGGAAACCTGTAAGATACAAGAAAAATGACACTTCTGAATATATATATATAACTGGAATAGTGATTGACCGCAATTCACATTCAATATCAGTTCATATTCAATAATGCGGTATCTGAATAACTGATGGTACTATGTACCGCTCGCCGCTCCTTGAATAATCGCCGTCCACCACTCTGTAAAGGCTCAGCTGATGCATGTAAAAGTTGCCGATATACAGTAAATAATATTGCGACTCTGCCGGAACAGTATACAGCCAAGGTGCTCCAGACCCAGCGCGTGTAGATGGTGAATGAAAGCGGCGTCTGACGTCACTCAGTCAGCTGTTTCTGCTGCGGCCGGCAGCCGCAGAGCTCTGGTCATTTTGAAGCGCTGGAGACACACGGTGGTATGCAAAGTAGTACCTGGCAGGGTACACCGATGGAGGTACACACAGTGGTATGCGGTGGTATATGAAATAGTACCTGACAGGGTACACAGATGGAGGCAGCGGGAGTAGTACCTGGCAGGGTACACAGATGGAGGCAGCTGGAATAGTACCTGGCAGGGTACACAGATGGAGGCAGCTGGAGTAGTACCTGGCAGGGTACACAGATGGAGGCAGCTGGAATAGTATCTGGCAGGGTACACAGATGGAGGCAGCTGGAGTAGTACCTGGCAGGGTACACAGATGGAGGCAGCTGGAATAGTACCTGGCAGGGTACACAGATGGAGGCAGCTGGAATAGTACCTTGCAGGGTACACAGATGGAGGCAGCTGGAGTAATACCTGGCAGGGTACACAGATAGAGGCAGCTGGAGTAGTACCTGGCAGGGTACATAGATGGAGGCAGCTGGAGTAGTACCTGGCAGGGTACACTGATGGAGGCAGCTGGAGTAGTACCTGGCAGGGTACACTGATGGAGGCAGCTGGAGTAGTATCTGGCAGGGTACACAGATGGAGGCAGCTGGAATAGTATCTGGCAGGGTACACTGATGGAGGCAGCTGGAATAGTATCTGGCAGGGTACACAGATGGAGGCAGCTGGAATAGTACCTGGCAGGGTACACTGATGGAGGCAGCTGGAATAGTATCTGGCAGGGTACACTGATGGAGGCAGCTGGAGTAGTATCTGGCAGGGTACACAGATGGAGGCAGCTGGAGTAGTATCTGGCAGGGTACACTGATGGAGGCAGCTGGAGTAGTATCTGGCAGGGTACACAGATGGAGGCAGCTGGAATAGTATCTGGCAGGGTACACTGATGGAGGCAGCTGGAGTAGTATCTGGCAGGGTACACTGATGGAGGCAGCTGGAATAGTATCTGGCAGGGTACACAGATGGAGGCAGCTGGAGTAATACCTGGCAGGGTACACAGATAGAGGCAGCTGGAGTAGTACCTGGCAGGGTACACAGATGGAGGCAGCTGGAGTAGTACCTGGCAGGGTACATAGATGGAGGCAGCTGGAGTAGTACCTGGCAGGGTACACTGATGGAGGCAGCTGGAGTAGTACCTGGCAGGGTACACTGATGGAGGCAGCTGGAGTAGTATCTGGCAGGGTACACAGATGGAGGCAGCTGGAATAGTATCTGGCAGGGTACACTGATGGAGGCAGCTGGAATAGTATCTGGCAGGGTACACAGATGGAGGCAGCTGGAATAGTACCTGGCAGGGTACACTGATGGAGGCAGCTGGAATAGTATCTGGCAGGGTACACTGATGGAGGCAGCTGGAGTAGTATCTGGCAGGGTACACAGATGGAGGCAGCTGGAGTAGTATCTGGCAGGGTACACTGATGGAGGCAGCTGGAGTAGTATCTGGCAGGGTACACAGATGGAGGCAGCTGGAATAGTATCTGGCAGGGTACACTGATGGAGGCAGCTGGAGTAGTATCTGGCAGGGTACACTGATGGAGGCAGCTGGAATAGTATCTGGCAGGGTACACTGATGGAGGCAGCTGGAGTAGTATCTGGCAGGGTACACAGATGGAGGCAGCTGGAATAGTATCTGGCAGGGTACACTGATGGAGGTAGCTGGAGTAGTATCTGGCAGGGTACACAGATGGAGGCAGCTGGAGTAGTAGCTGGCAGGGTACACTGATGGAGGCAGCTGGAATAGTATCTGGCAGGGTACACTGATGGAGGCAGCTGGAGTAGTACCTGGCAGGGTACACTGATGGAGGCAGCTGGAATAGTATCTGGCAGGGTACACTGATGGAGGCAGCTGGAGTAGTACCTGGCAGGGTACACTGATGGAGGCAGCTGGAGTAGTACCTGGCAGGGTACACTGATGGAGGCAGCTGGAGTAGTACCTAGCAGGGTACACTGATGGAGGCAGCTGGAGTAGTACCTGGCAGGGTACACTGATGGAGGCAGCTGGAATAGTACCTGGCAGGGTACACAGATGGAGGCAGCTGGAGTAGTATCTGGCAGGGTACACTGATGGAGGCAGCTGGAATAGTATCTGGCAGGGTACACTGATGGAGGCAGCTGGAGTAGTACCTGGCAGGGTACACTGATGGAGGCAGCTGGAATAGTATCTGGCAGGGTACACTGATGGAGGCAGCTGGAGTAGTATCTGGCAGGGTACACTGATGGAGGCAGCTGGAATAGTATCTGGCAGGGTACACTGATGGAGGCAGCTGGAGTAGTATCTGGCAGGGTACACTGATGGAGGCAGCTGGAATAGTATCTGGCAGGGTACACTGATGGAGGCAGCTGGAGTAGTACCTGGCAGGGTACACTGATGGAGGCAGCTGGAGTAGTACCTGGCAGGGTACACTGATGGAGGCAGCTGGAGTAGTATCTGGCAGGGTACACTGATGGAGGCAGCTGGAGTAGTACCTGGCAGGGTACACTGATGGAGGCAGCTGGAATAGTATCTGGCAGGGTACACTGATGGAGGCAGCTGGAGTAGTATCTGGCAGGGTACACTGATGGAGGCAGCTGGAATAGTATCTGGCAGGGTACACTGATGGAGGCAGCTGGAGTAGTATCTGGCAGGGTACACTGATGGAGGCAGCTGGAATAGTATCTGGCAGGGTACACTGATGGAGGCAGCTGGAGTAGTACCTGGCAGGGTACACTGATGGAGGCAGCTGGAGTAGTACCTGGCAGGGTACACTGATGGAGGCAGCTGGAGTAGTACCTGGCAGGGTACACAGATGGAGGCAGCTGGAATAGTACCTGGCAGGGTACACAGAGGGAGGTAGTTGGAACAGTTTGGCGGCAGGAGCGGCAGAATTTTCAATCTAATAGCGATCAGATAGTAATCCAGGTAAAGTTCCTAAATAAAAAGTACTTCCTTAGCACCTTGTTCAGACATGGTAGGTAGGGCCAACGCGTTTCGGAGCATGGACAAGTGTGTACCAGCCCCTTCCTCAAAGCTAGGAAGGGGCTAGTACACACTATTGAATGTGAATTGCGGTCAATCACTATTGCAATTATATAAATATTCAGAAGTGTCCTTCCATACACACTGGACATTTTTCTTGTATCTTACAGGTTTCCCTTTTTATAGATTGTCCATTTATTATCAAGCATATTTTTATGTTTTTTTATGTTATATCACACGGGCCCTGTAAGAAATTTTATGTGTAAAAGTTATTTATAATACAATTTATGCATCTTTCCAAACATCCATTGTACAACCTTTTTGGCTGAGGTATTTGAGGACTGGGAACTCTATTATTTTACATTCCATTGTCATTTCACCTGAGGATACAGGGGCACCCAGTTAACCTCGTACAATGTACAATTTTTGTTGTGAGCTGTCCATCAATTTTGAGATATATATATATATATATATATATATATATATATATACATATGTGTGTGTGTGTGTCGCATGGTATTGTAGTCATTGTAGTCAGTCAGTATAGCGCTCACTGTTTATGCATATTGGTGATCATATTCTAACTTTTAAGTAAAAGAAACTGATTTCTTTATTACTCTTCCAGCCAAGGCCATCAATATTTAATGCTTCCCTTTCCTTCTTACAATAGACCTTATTGGCTTGAGAAATGCCCGAGGACCATAACATTGATTTGATACAACTCATTGCGATATCATTAAATACATTCATTATTCAGCCACATTCCTTCATTTAATCCATGAATGGATGACAGATAAAAGAGCTTTTATTCCACCACAGTACAGTGCTTGGACATTGGTCATCCCGTAGGTTTGCATTGTCCTTAGGAAGCACAGACTCTTAGAATTAATGAATTTTGCACTTTGGAACAACGTTTTAGAAAATGAAGGATGAAAGAAAGATCCCCTTTTGGCTGAAATGTTCTTAAATGGCAGAAATAAGAGTTCCTTCAGGGGATATAAGCAAAAAGTTTCAACAGAAGAATCAAGAAAACACATCTAGACTTTATACTTTGTACTCAGGATGATTTGACAGTTAGAACTGTTGCGTGTTATAGTCATTACAGCTATTAACTATCATTTAAGGAGTGTTCCTGTGTTATCTTTTTTTGCATATTTTGCCGTAAAAAAATAAAAATAAAAAAAAACAAGTGATACTTACCTCTCCCAGTCCCCAGCAGCTCCCATTCCAGGGACTTCGGCTCCACTGCTGCTTGACTTTTCTCCTAGCTTTTGAGACGGGGCAGAGAAGGGATACCACAACTTCTCTAAGAGTGAAAGCTCTAGTATCCAATCAGAAGATGGCTGGGGCCATCACCTAGAGCTGAGAGGAGGAGCCAGGGAAGGGCTCAGTGCACAGTGCCCTTAGAACACAAAGAGCCCACCCCTTGGACACTTGCAATAGCGGCAGATTGAATGAAAAACAAGTTGCTCTTGGCCATGCAACCTGCATGACTGTAACCCACTGTATGCTTTCACTACAGTTCCCCTTCTCTCTATGGGGCTGTCAGCAGCATTTTAGGACTCCAAATTTATGATAGACTCCCTATATAACTGTTAGGCAACACATCATAAAGGGTAAAATGAGGTCCCAATGTTCTCCTGAGCCTCCTCTAAAGGGCTAAAAAAAAAAAAGGACATTTGAAAATGTTCTGCACTGTATGGTAATTAGCCACAAGTAGTGATCGGGGCGTTCTACATCCTCATGTAGTTGCGGAGCTCCGGGCTGTAATCACTCCCACTGAGGTGTGATTGACAGCCTGGCCACCGCCCTTACGTCATCACTCTACTTCCTGAAATCTTGCACATGCCCAAAAGCAGTGCTAGTCCTGTGTACGAAGTGACCAAGATTTCAGTCAGCAGAAGAAGCAGAACAGTGATGTCTCATTGCCCGGGGTGTCAATCACACCTGAGCGCCAAGACTACTCGAAGATGGCGCGTACCCCGATGACTATTTGCGGCTGAATACCATACAGTGCAGGGCATTTTAAATGACCTTTTCATCACTTAAGGGCATGCCAAGGAGTTCATCGGGAACTGATAAAAAAAATAATTTTACAACGTTGTTACCAACAGTATTATAAGGTAAAAAATGGTGACAAGTTCCCTTTAAAGATGCCTATACACTTGAATAAAAGCTAACAATGAATGCCCTGATCACCTCATAAAGTACATAAGTACATATCTGCTGTCAGGCTCCCTTTACAGGCCCCCCCAGATAAATACCCTTGAAATCAGCTTCTGAGATTGTGGTTACCTTCATGAAGACCCCCATTATGATACATGACTAGAGTAGTCAATGGCAGCTCCGAAAAAGGCCGATAGTAGCAGATAATATATCCCTTTGACCCTGGTCTGAAATCTGCTTCATTTATTCTTCATTTCAGCGTCCTGACAAATGGCGTACAGCCCGTCTTATAGGAATTTATGTTCTGATTATACTTACATCCAGCGCATTGTAATAGTCTTTGTATGCTGTCCTGTTGGCGCGTGTTGGGCATTGTTTGGCTAATTGCGTGCACCTGGTTGGGTGTTACAAGAGTGGGACCACGGGCGCGCTCTGACATCATTTCATTACCGGAGAATAATAGCCTGCGTTGAGCTCAACACATCCCTGCACTCGGCTATGAATAAATATTTCATATGAATAGGAAAATATTCATTGCTTCAAAGGACTAAACTATCCAGAGTAAAACATACACAGGTCAATCTAAAGAATGTAGTCGGCTAAGCGGATCTTCATATCTCCTAACAAAAATCTAGGCTTCCATGAAAACACTCATGCTTATTATTATAATGATAATTATTTCAGTTAGCGAACGCAATTTTTGTCCCCACTCTCCATAGAAAACAATTATGTATTAACAGCATCTAATAGCGCTCTATATTACCATAAAATACCAGAGGAGGCTTTCTTTTATTTTAGATTTTTAACAGTGGGAAATGTTTTAATAATGCCATTATTACCATGAGTGCTTTTTTTTTTGTTTGCACTATTATTGTTTCCAACACTACAGTTAATGAAAATGATACAAGCAATTGCTTGTAGAGAGATTTGCTGTATAATATAGGAAAGAGTGGGAGCAAGTAGCGCTGTCCGGGAAGGCTGCGTGCTCAATGCTAAATGACTTACATGACTGGTGGGAGATCACTTATGGAGGCAACGCAATTCTCATTCTGTAGCTTGACGGGTAATTGATTGGTTAAGCCTTGAATAGCCGTGTATGTTCGAGAGCCATCTATGTACTGTGTGCATCACGAAAGGAGCCATCAAAATATATAAGAGGATTAGTCTGTAGGTATGTTGTATTGTTGTTGGCATTGTATTAATAATTTACTGTATATTAAAATGTATATCATCTGCTTAGTGGGTGCCAGGCTAATCCCCAGTTATCCTTATGAGCCAGATGACACCCACCCAACCTTCCCATGTGCCAAGACGCTCCTATCAGCAACTCAAGTATTGGCTTCTACGTTCTCCAACAATGTTCCAATGGATTCATTCTCCAGCTCAGAGCTTTAACTTGAAGGACCTATGCCCTAATAAAAAATAGGGCTCCTACCCTAGTACTGGCTTGTCTTCTTTTGACCAGATGGACTTCTGTTGCCTGTTCACCCCTTACAGGAGTTTTTATCTGTCTTAGCTGGCCTACATATCAGACCACAAAGAACTGGTGGGGGATACAGTCAAGTAAAATATTGGATTAAAGGGGTATTCCAGTGAAAAACTATTTTTTTCATATCAACTGGCTCCAGAAGGTTAAACAGATTTGTAAATTGCTTCTATTAAAAAAAATCTTCCAGTACTTATCAGCTGTTGAAGTTGAGTTGTTCTTTTCAGTCTGACAACAGTGTTCTCTGCTAACACCTCTGTCTGTCTCAGGAACTGTCCAGAGAAGGAGCAAATCCCCATACCAAACCTCTCCTGCTCTGGACAGTTCCTGAGACAGACAGAGGTGGAAAAAAAAATGTGTTTACCTAGAATACCCCTTTAAATTGCTGAAGTAGTCAGCTGGGTTTATTTTTTCTGTTTCTTTATGACAGACCCAATGGTTCCACTTTCAATTTTTGGGCCCAATTTATTTTGTCAGGGCCCTCTGGGTTGTCCATTTATCCACTTTGTGAAGGCCGTCATGACCCTATACTTTATATGTCTTTCATACATTATCTCAGAGTTCAGCAGCAAGTCGGAGAACACTAGCTCCATGTAATATACAGAATGCTCAGGCCTATGCATCAATATTGTTGAAAGGTTATGGAAGATGAATGTGTAGCTGAACCTTTGGTTTCACATTTTGTTATTCTTGGGACCCTCTACCTTTTGTGTCATTTTCTTCTGATAGATCACATTGTTTTTCTGGATGACACAGTGCAGATTTCCTCAAATGCACATACAAAATGGTTAAGCATACACTGGTTGTCCTATTTAGAAAACCCATTGCCAAAGACAGTATGGCGTTAATAGAAGGAGTATATCTGGTTGAGGCCCATGGAAGTCCATACATCACATGAAGAATCCATTAATTGAAATGGAAACTGTGTAATACTTTAGCTCACCAGTGGTGGCACTGCAGGTAAATTGAGCACTTTATGCTGGGTTCCTAACAGATTATAGTTGATCACTAGGGTTCCCAACAATGGACACCCAGTGATTAGCTTATGGTCAGGGGAACCTTTTAAAAGAAGATTATTCACAGTCCTTCTTAGTATTTTAAAGACTGAAAGGACTTCAAGGATTGATGGGTATCATTGTGACATGAACTGGGGTCAAGCATCATAACAAGGCCTTGTAGAAAGACATCAAACTGGACTGGTCTGCAGGATCTTGGTTTCATTAGATAGATGGTGAGGCGCAAATTTCTATGCTGATTTTGTTTTAGCTTGGGTAAAGATTTATGTTTCTCCATAGAAATGAATGTTTGGTTCAGCCAAGTGTTCATGTGTTCCAAGATGGCCGATCCAACATGGCCGATTCTTCTCTCCCCCAACCATCGCCTGCTAGGGGAGAGTCAGAATGTCCCTAAAACCAATAGACAGTCAAACGGTCCTGTGGAAATCAGTGGGATCAGACAGTTTTTTTGTAATGTATATGGAGACCTTATTTCAGGTCATCATTACTGACCACCGGGCCACCGTCCAGACCTTTTGATGCCTTGGAGTTCACCTATAACTAGAGCAGAGCTCTACTGATACTATGTATAGAAGTATATGCATATGTACATATTGTTCACTGTGTTCTAATGAATTCCGTTGTGAAACTAATTTCACAGCAGAGACAATTTACATGTCTTAGCAGGAACATGCTGTGGCTTGTACATTTTATACTAACGTCAGCGTCTCCACATTTGTAATGTAAATGAGAAATCCGGCCGCTACGGTAATTGACTATATATGTTTATGCATGAATTAAAGGACACTTAGATTGATAAGCCAAAGGGGGTTATACTTGCAAGCAAAAGATGAATAAGCTATATTTTTTATGAGATTTTATGCAATGGCATCTAAGGAGGTGTCATACATGAGTTATTTTATGTTTATTATTTCTTCTTTTATTATAAGGCCCAACATGGGGATTGGGCGAGGACTGCGCCATGCCTGGGTTTGGTAACAGGTTCATCCAATATCCTGAATATAATCAAAAATCCCCAACACTTTGTTTTCCTAATAGACAATGATGGGATGGGATCGTTGAATATGACCCACTGGAAAGATCTTTCCAATGTATATGCTGCCCAATAACATTCCTGATAAGCAGTAACATAGGGGTACGCAGGTCTCTTCTCCCCTATGGAAATGAGCATGCATGCTTGCCAAGCATGAATATTTATGGTGTAAGGAGAGGTATTGTCACAAAAAATGATCTTATGTATACGGCCAATCATTAAAAATGTAGGGCTGTAATTTGTTGGCCACGACTGGTTTCAGCTGGAGACAGAGCTTCATCGGAATGTTTGCAAACAAGAGTTTTATGCATGCTTGGTCCATCCAAGAACTTGATCCATGAAAACCATGGATACATTTGGATATATAGAGCTTCTTTTTGCATCTAGATGGAAGTTATGGTACTGCTTAGACTTGAATGGGCAGTGTCATTTAAAAAAAAAACGTTTTGACATGTTGTAGAGACATGTGAAAAAGTCTGGATTGATCGGGGTTTTAGTGTTCATACCGTGACCGATAGCACTAGCTGGGAGAAGAGTGTGAAAAGCGAGACAAACTTATAATGTAAGGCTATGGGATTGTCTCGATCAGTCGCACTTTTCTTCCTACTCGTTTTAACAGTTGGTCAGGTCTGAATACTCAGACCCCGACCGATCAACACTTTTGACATGTTAAAAGTTTTTTGAAGCGACAGGTACACTTTAAATGGGGACTTTCAGATTCAAAAACTTTTTATATGTCGTTACTGATGTAAATTAAAAAAAACTTTTTATAATATGATTGTGTTGAATATTTAATAAAAAAATCGGTTCCTGAAAATCCCATTTCTAGGGGTCCCCATACCTACTGCAACACTAACCAGTACTGCAGCAGCATCAGGCTTGTCCATGAGTCATGGACAAGAGATGACTGATGGATAAAGCTGCATGAGCAGACACACGAATCACCTCCCACCACCGCAAGGAATGGACACGCCCCCTTCTCCTGAGAGGATTTCTAACACTGCGACCTAATGAAAAGAGGGATTTTTGTATAATAAATATAGGTGATAGAGGCATAAAAATTAGATGTACATTTTTCTTTTTCTTTTTTGTGGGATCTAGCAGTACCTGTCATGATCTTGCTAAATTTTATAATCCACCCAGTTCACTGGCCCAAAATAAACATAAACATAACAAATGTGTGTGCGTAAATGTCCGAACTATAATTAATTAAACCGCACGGTCAGTGGTGATGGTATTTTTGGTCACTTTTTATACCATAAAAATTTCATAAAAGTGATCAAAAAGTCCCATCAAAACAAAAATGGTACCGATAAAAACTTCAGATCACAGCACAAAAAATGAGCCCTTATACATCCCTGTATGCGGAAAAAATAAAACAGTTATAGGGGTCAGAAGAGGAGATTTTTAAACATACACATTTTTGCATACAGTTATTATTTTCACCAGAAGTAAAAAAAAACTAAACCTATATACGTTGTGTATCATTTTACTAGTATGGACCTACAGAATAAAGATAAAGTGCACTGCATAGAAACGGGAGCCCCAAAAGTTACAAAATTGGCATTTTTTTTTCAATTTTGTCCCACAAATATTTTTGTTTTGGTTACGCCGTAGATTTTATGGTAAAATGACTGATGTCATGACAAATTACAATTGGTGGCGCAAAAAAAAAAGCCATCCTATGGGTCTATAGGTTTAAAATTAAAAGGGTTATGATTTTTAAAAGGTGAGGAGGAAAAAACTACAGTGCAAAAAGCAGTAAAACACTGTAGATAATACCATTATATGTACAGTATATTTGTAATATACATTGGTTAAAAATTGTGTATATTTTTGGGTGAAAAAATGCTGTCCCTGCAGCTATAGTCTGTGTGTCTCTATGATGAGTCCAAAAACAGGAAGTGAGGGCAGGACAAGCAGGGATCTGTGCAGACTCCTGGCTTGTCAATCATCCTTATGTATGAGCTGGGAGCATGTTATAGAACCTCAGTGCACAGAGCCCTGCTTGTCCCGCCCTCACTTCCTGTATTTGGACTCTTCACAGAGACACATATGCAATAGCTACAGGAACAAAAAACATAAACATTTTTAACCAATGTATATTACAAATATACATATAATGGCAATTATATAAAAAGTTTTTGTTGATGACAGGTACACTTTAAAGGGTTAATGATAGTGCCCATTTAAGCTTACCATTCACATGCCGATTCTGGTGGAAAAGACCGACCAGCTTGTATAGGGGGGCCTGATGACTTTTCCCCGACAGCAGATGTTAAAGGGGTACTCTGGTGGGAAACTTTTTTTTTCTTTATCAACTGGTGCCAGAAAGTTAAACATATTTGTAAATTACTTCTATTAAATAAATGTTAATCCTTTCAGCACTTATTAGCTGCTGAATACTACAGAGGAAATTCTTTTCTTTTTGGAACACAGAGCTCTCTGCTGACATCATGACCACAGAGCTCTCTGCTGACATCTCTGTCCATTTTAGGAACTGTCCAGAGCAGCATATGTTTGCTATGGAGATTTTCTCCTACTCTGGACAGTTCTTAAAATGGACAGAGATGTCAGCAGAGAGCACTGTGCTCGTGATGTCAGCAGAGAGCTCTGTGTTCCAAATAGAAAATAATTTCCTCTGTAGTATTCAGCAGCTAATAAGTACTGGAAGGATTAAGATTTTTTAATAGAAGTAATTTACAAATCTGTTTAACTTTCTAGCACCAGTTGATTAAAAAAAAAAAAAAAGTTTTCCACTGGAGTACCCCTTAAAGGAAGAGAACGGTGGGGAAGGTTTGGATTTCAATATTCTTAATCTTTTTGTTTTTAGAGGTACAATCCGACCCCTAATCTAATATCACTCATATTGGGACAAAGAGCAAATATTGGCTGAACAAGTGTATGGCTATAAGCCTTCTTTTTAAATATATGTCCGGCTTTTTTTTTCTGATCTAAAAATGTTGCCATTATTATTAAACTAGAGGAATCGTCTTTACTTATTGATACTGGTCTCCTATTCGTATGTTGGCATTATTATACTAGATTAGTGTTTCCCAACCAGTGTATTGCAAAACTACAACTTCCAGCATGCATGGACAGCCTCCAGCTGGCCGGGCATGCTGGAAGTTGTAGTTTTGCAACAGCTGGAGGTCCACAGTTTGGAGACCGCTGCAATAGGAAATACTCTAATATTATCTAAACCAACCTAGTTAGGATTAAACTTCCCCGGTGAATAGGCACGAGGAGATCTGTTCACCGGTGTCTACAAACCTTCATCTAATGAGATACAAAGGGTCTAGAGATCATTATAAAATCCCCAAAAATATTATTAGGCAGTGTGCCTGCCAGTCTCCTCAGCTTAGTACAAACCCCTTACAGAAAGTTGACCCTAACGCTTTATCAGACTCCTACACACACTGCTATCTAATGTAGGATCTAAATGAAACACAATGATGGTCTGCTCTTCGCTGAAGGATCAGATTACAGAGAGAGAAGGATCAATCGGCAGACGTGCTTATCAAGGTGCTAAGATTTGTTAGAGACTTCAATCATATCTCCTGGTGGGGTTCTGCGGGGCAGCAGCAGAGACCAAGCCTCGGCGAGTGATATTGCATATGTACAGTGTATGGATGGAAAAGCGTTAAACCATAAATCTACGGAACAGCCACTTAAATCCAGTTGGCGGAGGAGCGGAATGCTGATGATGTAGCTGGAGAATAGAACCATCGACAGTGCTGACTCAGCGTTTATTCCAAAATAACAGAGTCCGACCATTAGCGGGATTAATATACACTAAAGGCGCGCGCGCTATTTGGGATAATGCAAACATGTATCATAATTGCTCGAAATCCCTCCAGGAAGGAATCGTAGCTGTAATAATATCAGCTCCGTTTAGCTGTATTTACAGAAACGTTCTTATTTGTCTGTGAGGGGATTTTATAAGAATCGCAATGTGCAACACAACAAGAGAGGGGTTTGTATATGGCCTGGGGGCCTACAGGTAGAACTTCTGCTAGTGATGTCTATGAGAGGCTTTACTGCTCAATATGGAGCAACATTATGTCAGGATGACAGTAAATCATAGAAGTGAGCCCCGCACTCACCGTGTCCATCACTGGGTCAGTAGAGGCTCATGGAAGGACCAAATTTTAATTAGCACAAAACCACCGGTCGTTGCCTCAGAGTCCCTGTCTACTCCTTCCTCCCCCCCCCCCTTTTCTTCCATGAGCCTCTACTGGTCTACTGACCCTGCGATGCAGGATTCACTTCTATGATTTACTTTCGTTATTCTTGTTGATTTCTATTCATCCGTGCACCACCACTACCATCCCATTTTCTGTTGAGTTGCATTCACCTGGAGCCTCCGTTATCATTTGTTATGTGAACTGTGCCTCCTTCCTCTCCTTCTTACTTCCCTTATGTCAGGATGTTTGTATATGGTCTGGGGTCTACAGGTGGGACTTCTGCTAGTGTTGTCTTTGAGAGGCTTTACTGCTTAAAATTGTACCACAATATGGAAGGTGGTTTGTTTATGGTCTTGGGGGCTACAGGTGTAAACTATGGGTGAAACTACTATGGCTTTACTGCTCAACATGGAGCCACATTATGGAAGTTGGTTTTATAGGGTCTGGGGGGTCTAAAGGTGGAAGTACTGCTAGTGCTGTCTATGAGATGAGTATAACAACGGAGCAAATACGCGCACTCACCTCATAGTTAGTGTCTTCAATCCTGGAGGCTAAAGGGCCGGGGAACGTCCATAGATGACAACGAAGCGCTCGGAGGCAACGCCAGCCTTTTCACACGGTACTCCGTGCTTCTTTCGGCCTCTAGGTACATATTCACATTAGTGAATGCGCGTTTTGTCCTATGTGTTTGTGTGCCTCCCCTTACCTCTTTATATTATCTGTCCATGGGATGCTTCACTGCTCTACATGGAGCGCCATTTTGGAAGGCTGGTTAGTAAGTGGTCTAAGGGGCCTACAGGTATAACCTACAAATGGAACTTCTGCAAGAGCTGTTTATGAAAGGCTTTACTGCTCAACATGGAGGCAGATTATGGAAGGTGTTTTGTATATGGTCTAGTGGGCCTACAGGTGGAAACTATGGGTGAACTTTCTACTAGTGTTGTCTATGAGAGGCTTTACTGCTCAACACAGAGTAACATTATGGAAGGTGGTTTTATATGGTCCGGGGGGGCCTACAGGTAGAACTTCTGCTAGTGATGTCTATGAGAGGCTTAACTGCTCAACATGGAGAAACATTATGTCAGGCTGGTTTGTATGTGGTCTGGGGGCCTACAGGTGAAACTTCTACTTGTGAGAGGCTTTACTGTCCAACATGGTGCAAAATATTTGTAGGTGGTTTGTATATGGTCTGGGCGGTGGTGGCTACAGGAATAACTATTCCTTGTGCTGTCTAGAGACTTTACTGCTCAACATGGTGCCACATTATGGGAGGCTGGTTTATATATGGTCTGGGAGGGGGCTACAGGTGGAACTATTCTTAGTGCTGTGTAGAGAGGCTTTACTTCTCAACATAGTGTCACATTATGAAAGATGGTTTGTATATGGTCTAGGGGGCCTACAGGTAGAACTTACAGGTGAAACTTTTGCTAGGGCTGTCTATGAGAGACTTTACTGCTCAACATGGTGCCAGATTATGAAAGATTCATATTCAACACTTGACTCCTTCAGAAGAAAAGAATATTGCATTCAGTTGGATAGAGCCGAAAATGAAGCAGGTTTACTGGAATATTATATCAATACTTGGGCTACACTATGCATGTAGATGAGATCATTCTTGCAAACCGCAGTCACAAAAAGTTGCCATGAAGCCCCAGCGCTTTTGACTGACAGCTGTTCTTCCCAATTCCCCATACACATGCACACTCAGCTTGGCCCAAGCATACATGTATTGTCAATCGGGAAAGAAGAGAAAGCTGCAGCTAGACCCCTCTGATGGCAGCTGATTTCTTAGGAGAACAAAATGATCTGGCCTTGAAATCCATCCTTCCTTATAACTCGAGAATCATGATGTCCTCCGGACACATTAAATAGTCAACTGGTCCCACCAAAATTGGCTGGTTCAGCTAACTTTTACCTAAAGGTGATCATACACCTTCAAAAGCTGTTGGACAAACATTTGTTTAGCCGACAGTCATCTCTCCCATTCTCCTCATGACATAAACATTCCACTTGATCACATAAAAATGTGGGAGTCAGGATAAGGACTATAGAAAAGGAACGTCCAGAACATGATGTACAATGCTTTTAGGGATTATTAAGGCATAAAATCAAATACACGGAGCGTATAGCCTACGCGTTGGAAACGCGTAGGCTATACGCTCCTTGTATTTTATTTTATGCCTTAATAAACCCTAGAAGCATTGTACATCGTGTGCTGGACTTTCCTTTTCTATATGCTGTATCCGGCGGGTGACGCCAACCGCCAGTCCGAGCACACGTGCAGCAGTGGGAAATCGGGAGCTGTCCACATTTACGTCTCAGGATAAGGAATAGGTAGACAAACACTTTGGGAGAGAAACATTAAAACTGTCTTGATCCTAGTAAACTTAGACTAGACAGTCTGATAGTGCTCACCAGTGGCTTCGGCTGTTTGAAAATGTGACTCATCTTTAGACTGTCTAGTCTAGGTTTAGACCAGACACTGGGAAACACTGACCTAAAGTCTTCACTGGTTGAAAAAGGGAATGGTAACGCCCAGTTGTCAATTTATTCATACTTTTCCAGAAGTAACAGAGGAATGGTGCAATGTAAAAAAATTAAGAGGCTCCAGCATTATTATTTAATGGGGAATAAAAATAAACAGGCCAGGAGAGCTGCCGGGGGTTCTTCGGGATTAGAAAAAGATGGCTGATTTCTTCCTAAAACAGCTCCACAAATGTACAAAGGTTGTTTGCGGTATTGCAGCTCAGTCCCATTTATTCACTACAATAATAGACACAACCCATATACAGATGTGGAGCTGTGTTCAGAATAATAATCCCAATCCTGGACAACCCCTTTATGTGCAGATCTTTAGCAACTTATTTATAGCACCATTTGGTCTCTGAAACTCCACCAGCCTCCATGTATTTGTATTTTTATTAGCCAAAATGTTGAGCTACCAGGTTTCGTGCATTTGTCCTCAGCGATCATATAGGTCTGATGGGTACAGAGGGAATAATTTGCAGATTTATTAGGAAATATTTCTATAACCATATAGTATATGGAGGAATGTAACAGGCAGCAGCAGAAGATGTTCAAACATTACCATCGCTTTATGGCGGCCATTAAAGATGTGAAAGTTGATAGATAGCTTGCTTGGCTGAACACGGTGGGTTCTGCTGCATAGACGTTGTGCTCTTAGCTGACAATGCACTTGCAAATTCAACAGTGTTTGCAGGCCAAGGCATTGCGGATGTAGAAGGGCGAATATATTATTATTGTGAAATAAGAGTAATTGGCTTCTTTTGTGTAAAGTAATATGGTGCTTCATTCCATTTCCTACCACCTGCAGTATAGGTCTATGGAAACATTCGTGAAGAGCAGAAAAGACGTTACGTCACTATTACACATAAACTGGACTAAGTCCGTGCACTCCCAGCTACACACTTTGCAGGGTCCCATAACTACTCCACTCCAAGTTCTCCCTAATCCAAATATGAATAACACAGATAGATGTAATGGCCATTTATGCATCTGTGATCTTCCTGCATGAAATAATAAAGTAATCCTAATTTTATGTTGGTGAGCCCCATCCCATCCCTTAAATCTCTTTCTCCTTATATCCCGTCCTAATATCCCCTCCTCATATCCCGTCCTCTTATTCAGTCCTCATATCCCAACCTGTTATCCCAAACTTATATCCCATCCCCATATATCATCCTTATATCCCTTCCTCATATCATGTCTTCATATCCGTCCTTATAACCCATCCTCATATCCCAACCTCATATCCTGTCCTTATATCCCGTCTTCATATCCCGACCTCATATCCCATCCAAGTTATATCCCATACTCATATTCCATCCTCATATCCTATTCTCATATCCTGACCTCATATCCCGTCCTTATATCTCGTTCTTATATCCCAACCTCATATCCTGTCCTTATATCACGTCTTCATATGCCGTCCTCATATCCCATCCAAGT
The DNA here is from genome assembly GCF_029499605.1 of Hyla sarda. Taxonomy (NCBI): domain Eukaryota; kingdom Metazoa; phylum Chordata; class Amphibia; order Anura; family Hylidae; genus Hyla; species Hyla sarda. The sequence goes on along the minus strand of NC_079196.1, from coordinate 196,983,425 downwards.
TATATCTCGTCCTCATGTCCTGTCCTAATATCGCATCCTCATATTCCATCCTCATATCCTATTCTCATATCCTGACCTCATATCCCGTCCTCATACCCCATCCTCATATCCTGACCTCATATCCCGACCTCATATCCCAACCTCATAGTCTGGCCTGTTATTCTGATTAGCATAATGGATAGGCACACTTACATGGCAGACCTGGTGCCTTCATAAAGTGTGTGGCTGGGGTGTTAATGGGAAGACATCCCCAGAAACCCCTTAGATGCCACAGACATTATTTGACTGGGACATTTAAGTGGTTAAACTGCCAGGATCAGAAATTTCCCCATTTCTAGCTGTGAGCACAGGAGCCTGGCTGTCATGAGATAGCTATGCTCACCCTCTTTGGAAAAGGTGCATTAGCAGGAATAAAGCCCAATGATTGTCAAAACAAGGTGTATTGACGATCAATTACGTTAAAAAAAACTGTTCGAGGCATCTTAAATTGACCTAAAAATGTGCGCCTTCCACCAGGCAACTTTTATAAATGAATTAGTAAATTCCCCTCTAAATACCTGTCTTGATCACTTTCCAGACAAAGGTGCATGATCCGTTACAGTGTATCAGAACCTTTTGTTCCATTAGTCATGCCTCTTGACCAGGATTCCCATAACCCACAGACTTGCATTCTCTTACCTTTGCTCAGCTTTACAATGAAAGCCAGGATTATGGTCACACAGTGTACCCAGTTAAGTACAACAGAGAAATCTAGTACAAGTGTAAGTGAACCAGTCTGACCTGCTAATATATTGTGCATCCCTACTCACTGAAGGAATAATGCAAAAAAAGCGAATAGAGCCTAGTAAGATCAGCCAGTCGCCTTTGTGCTCCCCTTCCTTGTATGTGTATGATGAAGACTTTAGAAAGCGTCTTGCAGCTGCATATTCCCGGGGATCAAAGTTCAAATCTTCCGTTTAACCTTTTTCTTTCACAAAATAATAGACCCAGTATAATAGAGACAACAGTTACAACAGCTCAACACAAAAAGCATTAATTATAATAGGAAATAACTGAGAATCTCCGTTCTTCAATAGGGAACTAAGAAATTGGAGCGCTTTACAAAGTGAAGAAATAAAATGGCTCGCCAGCACTTTTAGATGTCTCAATAAGATTAGACTTTATGTACAGAGTTTCGGTCGCCACACAGGCTGCTGGGTAATGGCATGGAAATGAACTCACAAGCTGACAAGAGCTGAAAATAATAGAAGAACAAATGCTCAAAAATAAAAATGAAAAATCCATGTAAGATCCATGAGATTGGCATGAATGCCAATATGATCATGGGCTCCTCAGGGGCATGTCCTTGCAAATAATTTGGCACGCATGTTACATGGACACCACTTGCTCTTCTTCGTTTGGGCAAAACCACCATATGTATGTATTATTGCCAAAATCATGCACCCATTGGCCATGATATGCCGCGGGCATAGTTCTGTCCATATGTAGTAGCTGCAATGAGAGACCATACCTTATCAAGAAACTTTAAAATATATCTTATAAGGGAAACTAGCACATTCCTCTCCTACCAGGAGCCTGTAGCTTCGCCTTTCCTGTCTGCAGGTCCTTATTATATTTTTTTAAAACCTAGAATACAGGGAGGAAGGGGATGAAGCTGCAGTTTGTCTCTCAGAGTGTTTAATCATTGGCATGCTGTGTGCTGTGAGAGGGGAAGCAACAAGGGTATAAAGAAGAGTATAAAGATATTTATTAGGAGAATGTTAAAAAGAGGTATAGAGACCAAGCGTAGGTTCACAAGACAGACTTTGTTAGCTCAACGGCTGTCCGGGCATGTTGTAGTTTTGCAACATCTGGAAGTCCATAGTTTGAAGACCACTGCAATAAATCATATCAACAGAAACATAATACTGCCCTACAGTTGTCATAAAAACAATATTACCAGCATAATGCTCTACGTTAGGCATGGGCAACCTTCGGCACTGCAGATGTTTTGGACTACATCTCCCATGATGCTCTTACAGGCAAAATGCTGACAAAGCATCCTGGGAGTTGTAGTCCAAAACATCTGCAGTGCCGCAGGTTTCCTCTTCCTGCTCTACATAATCCATAATGCCGCTTGCTATGTGCCCCAATAGTCAGTAGTACCAGTAGAGAAGGCACAAAAAAACAACAGTACTGCCAGTAGCTTGCACCACATAAACGATGCTCCCAGCATAGTGCCTCCCTTTGTTGAGCTAAAGAAGTGAAAAACTCAGGCAGCCTCTAGTCACCACTAGGGGGAGCTCACTACAGACATATTTATAATTCTTCTAGTCAAGTATCTTTTTATTTACTCCTTTTGCTTTTTTCTTCTTTTATACACAGTCTTGTGCGTTCATACCCATAATCAACATCATTTTAGACCAAAAAATAAAAATAAAAAATCTGATTCACAGGAAGCAACAGTCATATTATATCAAACCATATTGTATTATCTAGGAATAAACCCTATGTATGAATATATGATACACCCCCCCCCCAACCAACAGTAGGTATATATAAGTATTTTCCTATATAAGTAACCTATATCTAATCTTCTTAAAAGGGTACTCTGCTGTTCAACGTTTGGAACAGACTGTTCCGAACGCTGGAGGCGGGAGCTCGTGATGTCATAGCCCCGCCCCTCATGATGTCACTTCCCGCCCCCTCAATGCAAGTCTATGGGAGGGGGCGTGCACGCCCCTTCCCATAGACTTGCATTGATGGGGCGGGGTGTGATGTTATGAGGGGGCGGGGCTATGATGTCACAAGCTCCCGTCTCCAGCGTTTGGAACAGTTTGTTCCAAGCGCTGAGCAACTTAGTACCCCTTTAAGAAGCTGCACTGCCTTCCTATAATAATATAGTTTCAAGGGGAAGATGAGCTGAGCCGACAAGGATCCAGAGTTCAACTAGATTCATTGATGGGTGATATGTGCATCCCTCATATATTCATATATAGGGTTTATTCCTGGATAATACAATATGGTTTGATATGCTATGATTGTTGCTTCCTCTGAATCTGAAAATTGAAGAATAGCAAAGCGAAGGAGGCTGCAGATGCACCACGGCCCCCACATCTGTTGGGGAACAGACTCAATGTAAGACCCCAGCAGCTCCATAGGCAGCACAGATGTGTTTACACCTGCACTTGATACTTAAATGGGCACTGTCAGATTCAAAAACGTTTCTATATTGCACATCTTGGCAGAACATTAACCTTTCTACTATACTTTATAAATAAAATAAAAAGTTGTTTCTCCTTTTTATAGAAATCATGGCAAAAGACCACTAGGGGTCCCCATACCATCCAGAACATCATCCTTTCTGGCTTCACTCTAATCTTTGTCCCAGCTAAAGCAACGAAGTCCAGGAAGTGAGGGCGGGACTAGCTCTCCTCTGTGCTCACTCCTGTCCTATCAGACTGCAGCATGAAAACAGAGAGGAGGGGGTTACAGAGCAGCCTGCAGTGATTGAATGAAGAGACCCAACATAGCACAGCAGACTCAGGGAGGAAGTGAATGCATGGTGAGTGAGGGCGGGACTAACACTCCTCTGTGCTCACTCCTGTCCTATCAGACTGCAGCATGAAAACAGAGAGGAGGGGCTTTCAGAGCAGCCTGCAGTGATTGGATGAAGAGACCCAGCGCAGCACAGAAGACTCAGGGAGGAAGTGAATGCATGGTGAGTGAGGGCGGGATGAACACTCCTCTGTGCTCACTCCTGTCCTATCAGACTGCAGCATGAAAACAGAGAGGAGGGGGTTACAGAGCAGCCTGCAGTGATTGCATGAGAAGACTCAGCACAGCACAGCGGACTCAGGGAGGAAGTGAATGCATGGTGAGTGGGGGCGGGCTCATTGCTTGCCTCCAACACGCCCCTCCCTGAATAAGTCAGCAGCAGAACAGAGAGATTTGTAAGCCAAATACAGAAGCTAGACATACAAAAAAAAAAAAAAAACACGTAAAGCATCTGCATGACCAATTTTCAAAACAGTTACAAAAAAATCTGCCATAAATGAAAGAAAATGTGTTTGACCACTTATTTTTCAAATACAGAAAAGTCACAAAAATAGATGAATAAATAAAAAACAACATATATGAATAAATACATTGCCCCCTAAAGAGTTTGTTCAGGTCATAGCTAAAGAAAGGCTGGCAGGTCATGTGATCAAGATGATGGGTGCTAGGAGGGGCTGCATCAAGTTCCAAAAGACTCAACTCTTAGTGGTCTGAGAAAAATATAAAATATATATTTGTGTATCTTTAAAAAAAAAAAAAAAAATAGCGTCACTCCTGTCCATGTCTGGTATTGAAACTCAGAGCAATACATTGAAATAAGGCTGAGATGCAATATCAGACACCACCCATGGACAAGAGTGGCGCTGTTTATATTAGCAACAAGAAACCAAATACATTCAGGATTTGCGCTGTCTCCCCCAAGATTCCCCCCTCCCCCCCCCCACACTCACAGACATAATCGTACAGACCACTTACATTACATTTTTGTCTCTGTACAATAGCTTGTTCTACAGAAATATTATGCAGAACCACGTACTAATCCTGAATAAATCCACAGCCAACAAGTCATAAATGTAGCAAAACACCCAAAAAGACAATTTTTTCCCCCTCTGTTAATCCTCTGGCATAAGCAGTTTATACACATTGGGATGGGATGGAGCGATGACAGTGATCCCAGAATCCTTTGAGAAAATCACTAGAGAACAAATTAATAGCATCCCGGTTATGTTTCTTTTTGCAAGAACACGTTGTGCATAAAATAAGTGAAAGACCTGCAAAACTTCAAACAAAACCGTCAGGCAAATTGGGTCCTTGGAAAAAAAAAGGAGAAAACTAAAAAGAAACATGATTGGGATTGTAAACCAATTAGAGGGGAGCTGGTGCCGAATCCTGTCTGCAAGGCACAGCACCGGGCGCCTCTCCACACAGACCTCTTATTAGTATTGTGTGTCCAATATTCTTACAATAATCCCAGTACAGACTTAATAATGAGGCGTGATCATACTAGGAATGTCACAATGCTGATAAGCAATTGTGGTGGCGGGGTGTGTGGTGCAGGGCAGATGTTACACTAGGGTGACATTAACCTCTTGTATTCGTGACGCCAGGGCATGGTTTAGCCTATAACCACCCAAAGGTATACTGCTGGATCCTGGGCTGGGCATGGGGGCAATAATGACTCCGACTCTAAGTTACAGACAACGGGAACTTTACTGAGGGAAGGCAGATGGTACAGTCCGCAATCAGACATCTTATCCCCTTTCCTTTGGATAGGAGATAAGATGTCTAGGGGCGGAGTACCCTTTAAAGGGGTGTTCCACATGCAGAATATACATTTAGTTGGGGTTAAGAACGTTGTCCCCGTTACAGCACCTTATGCTGATACGGCATCTGTATCCACAGGATAGGGAATAACTAACTGATCAGGGGGGGTCCGACCACTTCGAACCCCATCAATCGTGAAAACAGATGCTTGTTGTCCCCAGGAATGGCCACTGCTCTATTTACTGAACATAGTCAGCACTCAGTCCAATAGAGAATCAATTGGGCATTGTCTGTCTGGATGATGTAAAAGGAAACGGGATTCACCTGGCCGCCATCTTCCATTACTCTATGGTACATTTATTGTGCTCACAAGCCTATTGTGTATGCTTTTGGCAGTAGACAGGGGTCAGAATGGACACTCTGACCAGTCTGCAGCTACCCGGCCCCATACACAGCAAGCTGTGATGCCCTGTGTGATGTTGACTTGATAAAGGCTGCATGGAGAACCTAAAAATGATGTCACGACTCCGTCCCCGTGTGTTGTCACGCCCTGCCCCCGCTATGAAAGTCTATGGGAGGGGGCGTGACAGCCGCCACGCCCCCTCCCATAGACTTGCATAGCGGGGGCGGGATGGGACATCACACAGGGGCAGAGTCATGATGTCACGATACTCCGGCCCCGTGGTTGGCACCCGGCAGTTTGTGAGCTGTCAGCGCGGCATGCAGCTCAAAACGGTGTATGATCAATATCGTTCAGTGTTCATTTATTTTTAAGAAGTCTGGTCTATGTGATTATGGTGGATCCTGATTGGGGTTTCCTCTGGGTAATATAAGGGGTTGTCCAAATCTAAAGAAAAATGTGCCCTTGGGTTGTGTTTGCTATTGTAGTTTGGCTCCGTGAATGGACAGGGCTGGCGTTATTTCCAATTCTGGACAACCTCTTTAAAGTGTACCCGTCACAGAAAAAATACCATAGGCCATTTAGATGCTTTACATGTAAAAAAAACTTCTGTATTTGGCTCACAAACCCCTCTGTTCTGCCTTTCACTCATTCTGACATCCACTGCTCAGGAAGGGGTGTGTCTGAGGAAAGCACTGCGCCCACCCTCACTCACCATGCATTCACTTCCTCCCTGAGTCTGCCGTGCTGTGTTGGGTCTCTTCATCCAATCACTGCAGGCTGCTCTGCAACCCCCTCCTCTCTGTTTTCATGCTGCAGTCTGATAGGACAGGAGTGAGCACAGAGGAGTGCTAGTCCCGCCCTCACTTCCTGGACTTTACTCTAGCCTTAACTTCAGCTGGGACAAAGATGATGCTGCAGTCGGACAGGATTATGTTCTGGGTGGAATGAGGACCCCTAGTGGTCTTTTTTTTTATAGGCCACGGATTTTATAAAAAGGAGATAAAACATTTTTAGGAAGTATATTAATATTTTTTTTCCCAACATGTACAACATATAAAAAAGTGTTTGATTCTGACAGTGCCCGTTTACTCATCAGATATCTCTTAAATCCCTGTAAATCCCTGTAGATAGTGAGCCGCACTGAGAACATGGACAGTATATACATAATATCAAATTTTAACTAGCATCCTCTTTATTAATAAGTGCACAAAACCACAAGAAATCAAAGACATTTCCATATCTTCAAGTATATTTGTCCTTACACACAAGCCTTGAAATGTTGAAGGGGTATTATAGGATTTTTATTTTATTTGACATACTACAGGGGCTGTAAAGTTAGTCTAGTTCATAACATAGTGACTGTTTCATGGTGGTCTCGTATTTCTTCTGTGATTTTAGGCCCAATGTTTCTTTTTAACAGCATACAAAATGAGTGTTGTCTCAGGTTTTCCCAGGTTACAGTGCGGTCCGAGACACAACATCACTAGTCAGGTGATCAGAGGGAGCCTGTCCGCTTCAATGAGTGGAGCGACCAATGGGTGGGGGGAGATCATACTGAAAGACTTGTAGTTTTGCAACAGCTGAAGGCATCCTGGTCAGAAAACACTGGTCTATTGCGTAGAAAGGAGCACAGGTGTGCTGCAATGGGTGGGGTGGCTGATGTGTGGGAGGGAGAAAAGTGACACTTACAAACAAGGAATGATGGGACTTGTAGTTTAAGGGAATGAACTACAACAGGAAATAGCCAGTTCACAAAAAAATCTCACAACACAGCTATTTAGCTCCAAGACAAGCACAGATCCTCCTTAAGCATGTCCATTACTGTCTACCAGGTACGTACTAAAATCACCTTATGGTGGAGAACCCCTCTAATACACAGGGACCTGTTCATTGTGACCCATGCCACCATCCTTAAATGGAATGTCTCAAGTTTGTCTCAGCGTTGACTTCCAAGGGTTGCCTGCCCTTTCATGATAATTACGGCAACAACTCAAATCGACTCCGGTCACCATCACTGCTACATACTAAAGGCAGCCACAAAACGGTTCAGAGGTTAAACAGATACGAATGTTTATTCAGAGCTGATGGTCCCTAAGGAGACGTTGTCAACAGTCACTGGTGAGTCTTGGCATGTGTTCCTCGGAGAGCCCAAAGGCAGCGTGTACTCTACATCCATGTCGCTTTCATTTTCCTATCGCATTGTAGCTGCCCTTCAAGATAAGGAAATGTCTCTCCTGTATGACGGGAAGACCTGCCAGGCAGAATTCTTGGAGGTGACTGGTGTTAGCATAATCCTTCTTAAATGGCCATTTTCTGTATGGTGTCACAATGCATGAGACGCTTGAAATTTATGACCAATCCTGGAAAAATTAGACTGCCCAGTGTGGGGACAGACAAGAATGGAGCCATACATGAAAGGAGGATAGAGAAACATGGAGTCTGCCACTTGTACTAGTGGGGCCCTCAGGCAGATAGAATTTTATCATTTAAATGTTGTGGCTGTATAGGGCAATAGTCTCAAAATGTGGCCCTCCAGACAGGGCCGGCTCTGCCTATAGGCAAAATAGACAGCCGCCTAGAGCGCACTCTTGATGGGGGTGCCACTCTGCCCACAGCAATAAAGTTGGTCTACATCTGAAGCAGCCGCCCATCCAGCTAAACCCTGTTACCCCAGTAGTAAGGAGATTACATGAGATTACATGTGTCATCCCAGTAGTAAGGAGATTACATGAGGAGGAGGTTTGTTACAGTGTTTCACACCAGTAATAAGGAGATTACATGAGGAGGAGGTTTGTTACAGTGTGTCAGCCCAGTAGTAAGGAGATTACATGAGGAGGAGGTTTTTTACAGTGTCACCCCAGTAGTAAGGTAATTACATGAGGAGAAGTTTGTTACAATGGGTCACCCCAGTAGTAAGGAGATTACATGAGGAGGGGGGTTTGTTACAGTGTGTCACCCCAGTAGTAAGGAGAGTACATGAGGAGGAGGTTTGTTACAGTGTATCACCCCAGTAGTAAGGAGATTACATGAGGGGGAGGTTTGTTACAGTGTGTCACCCCAGTAGTAAGGAGATTACACGAGGAGGAGGTTTGTTACAGTGTGTCAGACCAGTAGTAAGGAGATTACATGAGGAGGAGGTTTGTTACAGTGTGTCACCCCAGTAGTAAGGAGATTACATGAGGAGGAGGAGGTTTGTTACAGTGTGTCACCCCAGTAGTAAGGAGATCACATGAGGAGGAGGTTTGTTACAGTGTCACCCCAGTAGTAAGGAGATTACATGAGGAGTGGGTTTGTTACAGTGTGTCACCCCAGTAATAAGAAGATTACATGAGGAGGAGGTTTGTTACAGTGTCACCCCAGTAGTAAGGAGATTACATGAGGAGGAGGTTTGTTACAGTGTGTCACCCCAGTAGTAAGGTAATTACATGAGGAGGAGGTTTATTACAGTGTGTCACCCCAGTAGTAAGGAGATTACATGGGGAGGAGGTTTGTTACAGTGTGTCACCCCAGTAGTAAGGAGATTACATGAGGAGGAGGTTTGTTACAGTGTCACCCCAGTAGTAAGGAGATTACATGAGGAGGAGGTTTGTTACAGTGTGTCACCCCAGTAGTAAGGAGATTACATGAGGAGGGGGGTTTGTTACAGTGTGTCACCCCAGTAGTAAGGTGGGGCGTGTTTAAAGGATGGAGCCAATTGGCAGCAAAATTAGCTTTTGCCTATGGTGGCAAAATCCTTGCACCAAACCTGCCTCCAGATCTTTCAAAACGTCAACTCCCAGCATGCCCGGACAGCTAACGGAGGGCCACAGTTTCAGACCACTGATAAAAGGGATTTAGGAGTTCTATATAACAATGATTCACAATTTCTTCAATATTTCCTCCGACACTTAATTTTTCTTGTTGATATGTTGTCGCAGTGCCAGTACTTAATTTGCTGTATGCCAAAAAGGGGACAATGTTGTCGATTCTCCTCCTCTCTGTCATTCCCATTCAGTGGTTTGGAAAGGTAAAGGAGCGTCACATGTCAGCTCCATGACTGACTCGCAAACAAGGGTTAATCTACGCAGAGAAGTATCATGGAAGAAAACTTATCCCCTATACAAGTGCTGGGGCCCCCACGATCTCCTGTTTTGAGCCCAGGCTCTCCTTCACCGCGGCGCGTCACGACCCCCTCCCCAAGCAGGGGCCTCCACGCCACCTCCATATAGTTCGATGGAAGAGACGTTCAGCAGACCGCATGGCGGTCCTCCATCGGGCGGGGGTCATGACGTGCTGCTGTGAAGGAGATCCTGGGCTCCAAACAGAAGAAAGCGGGAGGGGGAGGGGGGGGGGGGGGAGGGGGGTGGGGAGGGGGGGGGGAGGGGGGGGGGAGGCCCCCCCCCCCCCACGATCTGAAACCTCCTTAGGATAGGGGATACGTTTTTTCTGTGATACTTCTTCTTTAAAGTTGTCCTAGGGACATGTCAAAAGTTTTGATCACTCGAGGCCTGAGCGGACTCCTACTGACCACCCCTTCTGAGACCGTTCCATAGACTTACATTATGTGACGGTCTCAGTTCTGTGACACAATACTTCTGACTCGTGTTGGGGTGCATTCACATCACGATTTTGCTATATGGTTAAAGTATACGTTTTTAATTTGCAACCGTATAGAGAACCGGTTGTGTATGTTTTTGTCAATTTTTTTTCCTGGGCACAAACCACGGTTTTGGACAACTACGGTTTTGTGCATGGTTCTGTACTGTTTTTTTACAGTTTACTCTGCAGCGCACCTGGGACTCCTGCAGTGCTGCGGGACTACTGCTATTCCCATCATGGAACAGACTCTTTTCCATGATAAGAGTAATAGTTTCCCCTGCTGCAGGAGTCTGTGGTGACTACTGTAGTGCTTGTACTACTACTCCCATCATGAAAAAACACCAATGATTGCTCTCTTGTCCCTGTATCCGAGCCATCAGACAGTACTCTGGTGGCCCAGTACAGGAGTTATACCCCTGTACCCCTGTACCCTTGCTGCGCTGTCAGGCAGCCTCCCTGCAGTGTTCCCTGGGCCCCCGATACAGTCCCCTTATGTATATATATATATTTTCTGCCATGTGTTATACTGTAAAATGTATATAAAAGTGTTATCGCTTTAAGAAATGCTAACATGTGGTCATCTGTTGTCATGTGAGTGTAACCCCGTGAGGTATCAGTGACCATGGGACCCAAGGGGGACCTATGGGACCCCTCCTAGTCTCCCCCACATAAGCCCTGGGTGGAGCTAGCTCTCGCTCTCTTATGCACTTCATTACCAGTTAAGTCTTTGCTGAGGTCCAGCCAAGTCAAGTCCTAAGAGAGTGTCTGGAGTCCATAGGAGGCCTTAAATCAGTCCAGCAGCCACAAGTCTTCAAGTAAGCTACAATTGTGGTATAGTCAGTCCCATTGAAGTCAGTCAAGTTAAAGTCATCTGTCTTCAGTTAGAGTGGCCTGCATCAATATTGTCCCAGTCCACTACAAGTCCCAGCAATTCCTGAGGTCTCTGAAGTCACTGGTCACCTCCCTGGGCCTGGCTAAGCTGTATAGACTGTTCCATCTGTCACCCAGTAAAGCTACCATTGTCCGTAACTTGGCGTCCAAGGGTATTCCTTCGGGTGGCATTGAGGATAAACCCACCCTGGCATCATGAATACAAGGGTTAATGCCATCTTCCCCTAGGGTAATTCCATCTGCCCTGCATCACACCCTTTACCACAGTACACAAGAAGGAAGTGCTGAATTATTTAATAGCAGCAGGAAAAAGTAATTCCTAGACATTGGAAGTCATCGGTGGTACCAACATTAGTGGACTGGTTTGAGGAAGTGCAGTTTATTAGGAGGGCTGAGGAACAATTGGCAGAAGTGCAAGGTAGTTATGAAGGATTTGGGAAAACCTGGGTAGAGTGGATAATGTTTATGGAATCACCAGAATTCCTGAGCTCCATAAGGGGTCCCTCTTTTTTCTCCTAATGCCTTCATGAGGCAATGCCGCCCGGCTTTTTCCATTCATTCCCATCAATGTCACTCAGTATTGTAGGAATGAATAGGCACACAGTGGACACTGAAGGGACTGGTAGGTCTCATCAGTGGTCACTTGGCCACCCAAGAAATAGAGTGGAAGCTAAAATTGTAGAAATTAAACAGGCAGTAGGTTTTTCCCGTTCCTGTTTCGGGACAGGTCTATTAAAAACTGTCCCGAAACGGAACAAAAAAGTATTTAAGCTTCTTTAAGCTGTTCATAAACACAATATAAAAATTGTCCACAATGGCCAATACATAATTTATCACTTAAGCCAACTATTTGCAATAGCAGATGTGATCAGTCAGGTTGGGTTTCTTCATTTCTTGTCAGCTGAAGCTATAAGTGTACGGCATGTTATTGGTCATGTAGAATTTTTGGGGGAGCTGTGGTCAGCTAAAAATGTAAGCATATGCCATGATTGTGCCAAGCTGACTGTGTTTTTTTTTTTTTTTGTACCACAATGGTTTACCAGTTTAGCCACATTGTGGCAGATGCGAGTCACGTTATTTGATGGCTATTCAAATGATCCCACGGACTATTCTCTATAAATGATCCTACTGGTTGTACCGTTGAGCTTGCTACTACATTGGACTGGCCTACCAAAGTACCAGAGCATTCACCGGTGGGCCAGGTTTTACCACAATAGTACATGTACGACCCTATTTGTGTATGACATTGGATCCAGTCACTTACAAATAGACATGTCCAGTCTAGAGGGTTTCTTATAATCATTTTCCTTGGTGAGCACTAATACTAGAAGACCAAAGAACCAAAATTTTGGCTCCAGCCACTTAGACAACTCAAGAAGTCTCTGAGTTCTTGACATTGCAATGGTCCCAAAGATTGTCCCCCACCGATACCGTCATGGCATATCCTTGTGATGATCCATAAATTAGTGATGTCACCCTTGTGTAGAGCGATAGACAGAGAGCCGGCACTGTAGTGAGTTCGGGTTGTCCCGTTTATTGCTGAAGCTGGGCTGTATATGAATGGACGGGTGGTGCGGCAGTGATGTCAGGGGTGCGCTTACATGGAACAAAAAGTGTAGCGTAATACAGCCAAAGAGACAGTACATAAGACGCACTCACCCGGTTTCTACCAAAGAAGAGTGAACTTTATTCCAGGGGTAGCATGGAATACAGGAGTACGGGTCAGGAGGAGAAAGGAAGGTGAGCTCAGCCGAGCTCGTGGAACGACGGTCCCGTTTCGCGGGTTCTCCGCTTGGTCACGCCCTTGTGAAGAGGTTGAGTCTGGAACAGCAGCTCAGTTAGTATTGTCTCTAAGCCCTATTTGCTTAAAAAGAAAATTCTGCGGTGCAATTCCAGTCACAGCTCATGGACAAGGGTGGCGCTATTTCTGAAAAAAAAAAAGTATACCCACTTTTCTAAGTTCATATGACCACTTTGATGTAAAGTAGCCCATACCTGTTCTTGTGATTTCTCCAAACGCCATCATGGCGCCAGCTGACGTGTTTATGTTTAGGGGACATAATGTTGAATATGTAAAAGTCGCATTTTGCTAAATAGTTTTAATAAACACGCACTAAACATCTCCGCAGCGACTTGTTGCTTCTGGGCAAACTTTATTACAGTATGAATATTTTAGAGGCAATATAAACACCAGCGATGTCACGGGTTATATAATATCCAGGATGCCTGAGAGCGTTCCTGGAAGAGGATCTATTTTAATCTTATTAAGTTATCTACCCTGGGGCGGCCTGTAGCCGAACGCGTCTACGGGCCGGGCCTCATACGTAGTATTATGGTGACCTTTTATGACCGAATAATTGTTACTGGGCCGTATATTGATCTGCAATGTATTTACATGGTGGTACGTTGTGTCATTGTCATTTAGTTAGTGAGGAATGTCACCTGAATTAGTGAATGATGTCATCAGAATGGTAAGTAATACGGTCTGAATTAGTTAGTGATGCCATCTGAATTTGCGATGTCACCTGAATTAGTGAGTGACCTAGAAATGCATATTATTTGTTGACAGCTATTGTATAGTACAGTGTTTCCCAACCAGGGTGCCTCCAGCTGTTGCAATACTACAACTCCCAGCATGCCCGGACAGCCTTCGGCTGTCCGGGCATGCTGGGAGTTGTAGTTTTGCAACAGCTGGAGGGTTCATAGCTGGGAGACCACTGTCTTACACATGTATCCACGTTACAGCAGGGCTATAGAGTTTGGGGTGACCCCACAAAGCTGCTTCACTACAGACTCCCTAAAGTTAAAGGGGCTCCCCCATTACAACACACACTATATATAATGCATTCCTGCAAACAGTGCCCATGCTGCCCCCAGTTCTGCAAAGTAACTCACTGCTCCTTGCACTGGGCACCCCAACCCCAGAGAGTAGTGCCCCCCAGGGTCCAGGCTGTGCCCCCTCCTCACCTGGCACACCTGCCCCTTCTCCCCTGCAGGGGGCTCCTCTCTCTCCCACTCACACACAACTAGTGAAAGTTTTGGGCATGCTGGGAGTTGTAGTTTCGCAACAGCTGGAGGCACCCTGGTTGGGAAACACTGGTATAGTATATCTATAACATTTTGGCTAGAGTTGTCCCATGAGAACTACTGTACAGTATACTGGGGGAGATTTATCAAAACCTGTCCCTAGGAAAAGTTGCTGAGTTGCCCATAGCAACCAATCAGATCGCTACTTTCATTTTTGAAAAGGCCTGTGAAAAATGAATGAAGGGATCTGATTGGTTGCTATGGGCAACTGGGCAACTTTTCCTTTGCACAGGTTTTGGTAAATCTCCCCCTATATCTTTTCATTTAGAGGGAGAGTTTTTTTAGGGTATGTTCACACAGAAATGCTTCAGAACGTGCGGTTTCCAGCTTCTACCGGCTTCAATGGGGAATGCTCAACACAGTGTGAAAACGGTGGCAAAAATTAGCACAGAAAAGAAATGACATGGTACTTTTGATTCCTCCTGAAACGCTGTATATCTGTGAGAGTTATTCCATAAATGTTTTATGACGACACGTGGTGCCGGGGTGTTGCAATTAGGGATCGACAGATATTTCTTTTTAGAGCCGATACCGATAATCTGTGACCTTTTAGGCCGATAGCCGATAACTTATACCGATATTCCGGTATAAGTTATCAGCTATTTCACCCCTCCCCGGCCCCGCAGAAGCCGCTGCAGATCAATGATTTAAAGCGGGTGCTTTAAATCATTGAACTGCAGCGGCTTTTGCGGGGCCAGAGACCGCCGCCGCCACTCGCTTCTCTTCCCCTGCCTGTTCTGGGGTCCTCCTGAGTCCAACCACCACCGCCGCTGCCCCCCTCCTGCCTATCCTCTGGTCAGAGACCGCCGCCGCCCGCTTCTCTCCCCCTGCCGATCCTGAGTCCAACCAGCACCGCTGCCCCATTGCCTCCCCCCATCCCCGGTTTTATAATTACCTGTTCCCGGGGTCCGCGCTACTTCTGGCTCCGGCGGCGTCCTGAGCTGTCACTGTGCACACTGACGGTGACGTCGCGTTGAGAACGTCACTCGTCATTGCGCAGCGCACAGCAATAGCCGCAGGAGCCAGAAGTAGCGCGGACCCCGGGAACAGGTAATTATAAAACTGGGAAAGGGGGAGGCAATGGGGCAGCGGCGGCCGTGGTCTCTGGTCGGGGGGCGGGGGGGATGTGGGGCATTATTGGCATTATCGGCAAGGTAATACCTCGCAGGCTTGCTGGGACTTGTAGTATTGAGATGATTTATGCAGGCCACTGTGCTACTAATATTATTCTTGAGTTGAGTAGTAGTCACTAGAATTGTAGATAGAGCTTGATAACTCACGTTTTGAAGTGGCTGCAGGTTCTTTAGGCTTTGGCCTAGTGCAGATGACTTTAGATAGTACAGGGATTGTGCTTGGCTGAAATCCAGGAGAGAAGAGAGTTTAGAGACTACAGCCCCTTATATACTAGGGGCTGACTTAAGCCCATTGGTTGCAAAGCCTGTGGTTCCTGTGCCCATGGCACTTTGGGTAGTGTCACATGACAGTGGTTCACATGACTAACCTCTATACATTTGTACAACTCTATGTATAATGAACAATATGTGCACAACACATTTACAATGCATTAACAGAAGGTGAGCAAGGGGTGAGCCCTGCAGGAGAGCCCTATGGACTGCAGGGACTCTTCCGGAGGGGACTTAGGAAGCGTACAGGACCATGTCCTGTAACGGGACACCACCCAACTATTGTACAATATATCTATGGTTACCCACGGGTGTATGGCGGGACCACGGGTGAAACAACAGGGGAAGACCTTGCAGGGGAGCCTCCAAGTCACTGAGGGTCTCAACCTGACAGGGCATAAGGGTAGTACAGGACCGTGTACCTCTACTGGGACATCACATATCTATGGATTTCAGGGAGGGTTGTTCCATAGGGGTATCCATTACATCTATTGTGTAGTGTCTCTAGAATTTCTGGGGCGGGTTGTTCCATATGGGATACTGTGACAACTATTATATATTGTGGGGGTCCATTGGCATTTTGATGACAAATATTGTGTAGTATATCAATAGATTTCAGGGGAGGGTTTTTCCATAAGGTTTTCTGTCAAGCTTAGAGTTAGTAAAAGATTTTCCATCCACATGACTACAGTCTCTGTCATGATCACTTTGGATCATACATGGGCCTTTACAAACCACTCTAACCCACAAATGAAGTGAAGTATGGTGGAGGGAAAAGCTGGGTTCTTGGCGCGATCCACCAGTCAGAAAGTGATGTATATCTCACATATATCTTTATTAAAGGGATACTCCACCCCTAGACAGCTCATCCCCTATCCAAAGGATAAGGGATAAGATATTTGATCGTGGGGGTCCCGCAGCTGGGACCATCGTGATCTCTGTGCAGCACCAGGCGTTCGTTTAGAACTCTGGGTGCGGGCGGCAGGGGTTGTGATGTCACGTTCACGCCACGCCCCCTCAATGCAAGTCTATCCTTCTCATAGACTTGCATTGACGGGGTGTGGAGAGACGTCATGAGGGGTGTGGTCGTGACATCACGACCCCCGCCGCTTGCTCCAAACGCTTGGAACAAAATGTTCCAAACGCTGGGGCAGCGGAGTACCCCTTTAAACATACATAATGCGTTTCGAGGCTTAGGAGCCTCTTCGTCAGATGTGCTGGCGTGAATGTCATACATGCCAGCACATCGGACGAAGAGGCTCTTAAGCCTCGAAACAAGTTACTAACGTTTTTTTTTGTGAGATATACATCACTTTCTGACTGGTGGATCAGGCAAAGAACCCGGCTTTGTTCTTTAGCGTACTCCTTTGTTACAATTGGCCAGGAAACCTCCATGCCGACAGGAGGAGGTTTTGGGGGAGATTTATCAAAACCTGTCCAGAGGAAAAGTTGCTGAGTTGCCCATAGCAACCAATCAGATCACTTCTTTCATTTTTCAGAGGCCTTTTCTAAAGTGAAAGAAGCCATCTAATTGGTTGCTATGGGCAACTCAGCAACTTTTTTCATGGACCTTTTCATGGTTGCCAACTTGCATGCATTACCCATGTAAGAGATAAACCGAGTAATAGATCACAGGAGGACCACTTAAGGGATGTAGTATTAACCCCTTCCCTCTTTGGCGATTTTTCATTTTTGCACTTTTGTTTTTTCCTCCTCAACTTCTAAAAATCATAACACTTTCAATTTTCCACCTAAAAATCCACATGCGGGCTTGTTCTTTGCGCCAACAATTTTACATTGTAATACCATTAATAATTTCACTACAAAATCTACGGCGAAACAAAGAAAAAATTATTTGTGGGGCATCTTCTGTTTCTACACAGTGGAGTTTTCATTGCAATTGCACCTTATATTTATTCTGTAGGTCCATACGGTCGCAAAGATACCCAATTTATATAAGTTTGATTTTATTTTACTACAAAAAAGAATTATAACTACATGCACCAAAATTTATATGTTTAAAAATGTCCTATTCTGACCCCTATAACTTTTTTAATTTTCTGTATAAGAGGCAGTGTGAGGACTCATTTTTTTGCGCCATGATCTGAAGTTTTTATCGGTACCATTTTTGTTTTGATCGGACTTTTTGATCACTATTTATAAAAAAATTTTATGGTATAAAAGTGACCAAAAATACGCTATTTTGGACTTTAGATTTTTTTTACGTGTACGCCATTAACCATGCGGTTTAATTAATGGTATATTTAAATAGTTTGGACATTTACGCACCACATATGTTATGATCGCCGCGTCTAAAGGGGTAATGCCAGATCGGACGAGATCGGACTTGGGACGAGACGTCACGCCACGCCCCATTCATGCCTATGGGAGGGGGCTTGATGGCCGTCACGCCCCCTCCCATAGACATGAATGGAGGGGGCATGGCGGTACGTCACGTCCCAAGTCCCGGAAACCCGGAGGTTTCCGAAACTGGAGATTCAACACCCGCATAGAATGCAGGTGCTGCAGGGAGATCGGGGGGGGGGGGGGGGGGGTGTCTCAGCAGAGGGCCCCCTGCGATCAGACATCTTATCCCCTATTCTTTGGATAGGGGTTTAAATGTTTTTGCCCGGAATACCCCTTTAATCCCGAGCACCGCCTCTGATGGCGTAGTAAAAAATCAGAGCTTTAAGATATTAAATTTACTTGTATGTGACACATTGAATGCTCAGAGATTTTGCGCTACCATTACCTTAACG
This sequence comes from Hyla sarda, assembly GCF_029499605.1. Classification (NCBI taxonomy): domain Eukaryota; kingdom Metazoa; phylum Chordata; class Amphibia; order Anura; family Hylidae; genus Hyla; species Hyla sarda. The sequence continues at coordinate 196,965,003 of NC_079196.1, read as the reverse complement.
CTTGCGGCGCCAAAAGAAAGTGTCGAGTCTTTGCGGTTGTCGTGGAAACACCTAAACCTTAAAAATGAGTGTGTTGTGTACTGCTGAGCTTTAGCCTGGGATTCATCTCTCTTATTTAGAAGTGAATGGACCATTGGAGGATATGATGGGAAGTTCTCTGTATTATTTGAAATCAGCATTGTGGTTTTAGAGAGAGATTCACTGCTCTGTTTAACAGTAATGGAAAATTCCCCCAATTGTCCTCCCTCCTTCTGTCCTTCCCGTACTTATTTATGGGGTGATTGATGGTGGGAAAAAATAAAGATTCCTTTTAAATTGTACTCTTTATAAAAGTGGTCTTCAAACTGTGGACCTCAAGCTGTTGCAGAACTCTCCCCCAAAAAAACCTCCCCCACAAAAAATAAAAAAAATAAATGACATTGTTCCCAATGGTAAAGTGGCTCCATCTTTGGTTGATCCTATTCCACCTCCTCTTTAAAGCGTACCTGTCACCACCTACTTACTCACTAGGTCATGCAGATGCTTTACATTTCTTTTTTTTATGTCTCTAGCTTCTGTATTTGGCTCACAAATCCCTCTGTTCTACTGCTCACTGATTCCGACATCCACTTCTCAGAAAGGGACATTTCCAAGACAAGCACTGAGCCCACCCTCACTCACCATGCATTCACTTCCTCCCTGAGTCTGCTGTGCTGGGTCTCCTCATCCAATCACTGTAGGGTACTCTGCAACCCCTAGTCCCGCCCTCACGTACTGGACTTTTTCCCAACCTGTGCTTCAGCTGATGATTTCTATAAAAAATTAATTATTAGAAAGATTAATGTTTTGCCAAGCTATACAACATATGACAACCTTTTGGAATCTGACAGTGCCCATTTAAGTAACACTAAATATACAAATGAATAGTATAAGAAAACTGACAATACCTTTGCCCCCCACTACATGAAGTTCTTGGTCTTCTAGACATTCTTCTGAGGACAAAGGGGGTAATCTTCTGCTTATGCCTGGCTTAGGGGGTGGGGGTTAGCTCAGGAGTAAGACTTAAGGGGGTTTGCCACCTTTGAATAACTTTATGGGAAGGCACCCCTCAATACCCCGTCAATAATATGGTGCCTTATAGAGAAACATGTGACCATACACATTGCTTTTCCCCTTTCACTGTGCCTGCGCTCCCGGCTTTAGTTATGGAGGGGGCAGAGTGACTTGTTTGTCACAGGATCCTTCATCGGCAGCCATGTATGGTCGGAGGAGCTGTCTGGAAGCACAATGGGATGGGGGATCAGTTGGGAGCAGAGCTACGTAATTTTACTGAATGGGACCACAGCAAAGCATCATTACAGTGAGTGCCTCACTGTCATGTTTATCATACCATCCTATAAAAATGTTAAAAGGTGTGTATATATATATATATATATATATATATATATATATATATAGCTTGTGCTGCCCTAGGACTGAATGCCCACCAACAGGGTAATTCCAAAAGCTTTTAAGGTTTATTATTCAAATCTATTCAAATACGTAAAAAAAAAAAAAGCTGGTGTTATTGCGGATCACAAATTCACAACATAATGAGCATGCTGCAAACTCTGCTTAGCACTGCTCTATAATGTCTTATACGCTGCTGCTGCTTCTGAGGGTGCTCTTCAGAGACATCGGGAAGCTGGATCTTCTCTTCTTTGTGTGGTTAGTAGATGGCAGCTATCATAGAGGCTTGTATCCACTCACTATCTCTGGGACAAATAGGATTTAAGATAGAATAGCATATAACGAACCAGCTTTATATGCTATTCTATCAGCATTATGCTTATCCTGTCTCAATAAACCAGTGTTTTCCAACCTAGGGTGCCTCTGACTTTTGCGAAACTACAACTTCCACAGCATAATGAACATGCTGGCCCCTCTGCTTTGCACTGCTCTATAATGTCCTCCATGCTGCTGCTGCTGAGGGTGTGCTTCAAAGACATAGGGAAGCTGGATCTTCTCTTCTTTGTGTGGGTAAAAGATGGCAGCTATCATAGAGGCTTGTATCCACTCACTATCTCAGGGACAAATAGGATTTAAGAGAGAATAGCATATAATCAGCCAGGTGCAACTATGCTTATCCTGTCTCAATAAACCAGTGTTTTCCAACCTAGGATTCCTCCGGCTGTTGCGAAACTACAACTTCCACAACATAATGAACATGCTGGCCCCTCTGCTTTGCACTGCTCTATAATGTCCTCCATGCTGCTGCTGCTGCTGAGGGTGTGCTTCAAAGACATCGGGAAGCTGGATCTTCTCTTCTTTGTGTGGGTAGTAGATGGCAGCTATCATAGAGGCTTGTATCCACTCATTATCTCAGGGACAAATAGGATTTAAGATAGAATAGCATATAATGAGCTAGGTACCAGGTACCACTATGCTTATCCTGTCTCAATAAACCAGTGTTTTCCAACCTAGGGTGCCTCCGGCTGTTGCGAAACTACAACTTCCACAACATAATGAACAATGCTGGCCCCTCTGCTTTGCACTGCTCTATAATGTCCTCCATGCTGCTGCTGCTGAGGGTGTGCTTCATAGACATAGGGAAGCTGGATCTTCTCTTCTTTGTGTGGGTAAAAGATGGCAGCTATCATAGAGGCTTGTATCCACTCACTATCTCAGGGACAAATAGGATTTAAGATAGAATAGCATATAATGAGCCAGGTACCAGGTGCAACTATGCTTATCCTGTCTCAATAAACCAGTGTTTTCCAGGGTGCCTCTGACTGTTGCGAAACTACAACTTCCACAACATAATGAACATGCTGGCCCCTCTGCTTTCCACTGCTCTATAATGTCCTCCATGCTGCTGCTGCTGCTGCTGAGGGTGTGCTTCATAGACATAGGGAAGCTGGATCTTCTCTTCTTTGTGTGGGTAAAAGATGGCAGCTATCATAGAGGCTTGTATCCACTCATTATCTCTGGGACAAATAGGATAAAAGATAGGATAGCATATAATGAACCAGGTACCAGGTGGCACTATGCTTATCTTGTTTCAATAACCCAGTGTTTCCCAACCAAGGGTGCCTCCGGCTGTTGCAAAACTACAACTACCAGCATGCCCAGACAGCCAATGGCTGTCCGGGCATTCCGGGAGTTGTAGTTTCGCAACAGCCGGAGTCCCCCTGGTTGGGAAACACTGCAATAACCAATGGAAAATAAAACCTACAATTTATGCTGTATATATCAAAGTCAGTCTGTGCAGTTTTTCCAAACCTGTTCTTCCAACCCAGATGCAATGAAGTAGCAACCGCACCTGCCGAGAGACGCTCACTGGAGGAACATTTTCTCTGGGACTCCTAGGATTTTCATCTTGCTGCGTCTGCCACTCACACAGTTCCTAAATGCTTTTAGTCAGCACAAAGCACAAAGTGTAATGTTCTATTTTGTCATTTTCCCAGACAGCAGGTCTATGAAATAACTATAGTAATGTTATGCTGGAAATTACCTTCCTTTTTTTTTTTTCTTTCCCCCTGCAATTTCCGACAGTACTTGTGTGTGGGACTGCACTCGGAATGCAATATGAATTGGTTAGCTATTTTATCTTATTTGTGTTCTATGGCGTTCTGTAAGTAACTAACAACTCTTCCCTCTACCCTCCCGTGGGCAGCTAACTTGGCAGGAGGATAGTAAATGACTTAGGCCAGGATAGGATTATTGTCATAGGAAAGGTTGTAAAATTGATAAAACAAATTAAGAAAAATACACGTTGGCAGCACTATTATAGATAATAGAGGGACCGGCGCGCAGGTTTCCTGCCAAGTTACAGTGATCCGGACCCACAGATGAGCAGGACATTGGCAATACAGGCTGTTCCCTCAACAGCTGCCAAAAAAAAAAATTAGACACATATCCAGTTGTATTCCAGCTTACTTTGCTGTTCTGCTGAACTCCACCCAAGGTGTAATGCGCCCAATTGCAAAGTTAGTAAAAAGCCAATGATACCCAAATGCCCAATCGCCCCATTTATGTACTATATACATTAACTGGATACTCAACACATCTGCTAGAATACCACCAGCCATTCACTATGCTATAGTGACGCTCTAACTTTGATTTACACTGCTCAACAAAATAAAGGGAACACTAAGATAACACATCCTAGATCTGAATGAATGAACTAATCATATGAAATACTTTCGTCTTTACATAGTTGAATGTGCTGCTCAGTAGTGTGTGTGGCCTCCACGTGCCCGTATGACTTCATTACAACACCTGGGCTTGCTCCCGATGAGGTGGCAGTCTGTTGTACAACACCTGGGCAGTCTGGTGTACAACACCTGGGCATGCTCCTAATGAGGTGACAGTCTGTTGTACAACATGGCGTTGGTGAATGGAGCGAGACATGATCTTCCAGATGTGCTCAATCGGATTCAGGTCTAGGGAACGGGCGGGCCAGTCCATAGCATCAATGCCTTCCTCTTGCAGGAACTGCTGACACACTCCAGCCACGTGAGGTCTAGCATTGTCTTGCATTAGGAGGAACCCAGGGCCAACCGCACCAGCATATGATCTCACAAGGGGTCTGAGGATCTCATCTCGGTACCTAATGGCAGTCAGGCTACCTCTGGCTGTGTGGCCCCCCAAAGAAATGCCACCCCACACTATTACTGACCCACTGCCAAACCGGTCATGATGGAGGATGTTGCAGGCAGCAGAATGTTCTCCAGGGCATCTCCAGACTCTGTCATGTCTGTCACATGTGCTCAGTGTTAACCTGCTTTTATCTGTGAAGAGCTCAGGGCACCAGTGGCGAATTTGCCAATCTTGGTGTTCTCTGGCAAATACCAAACATCCTGCATGGTGTTTGGCTGTAAGCACAACCCCCACCTGTGGACGTTGGGCCCTCATACCACCCTCATGGAGTCTGTTTCTGACCGTTTGAGTGGACACATGCACATTTGTGGCCTGCTGGAGGCCATTTTGCAGGGCTCTGGCAGTGCTCCTCCTGCTCCTTCTTGCACAAAGGTGGAGGTAGCGGTCCTGCTGCTGGGTTGTTGCCCTCCTCCACGTCTCCTGGTAGCGCCTCCGTTCTCTGGACACTATGCTGACAGACACAGCAAACCTTCTTGCCACAGCTCGCATTGGTGTGCCATCCTGGATGAGCTGCACTACCTGAGTCACTTGTGTGGGTTGTAGACTCTGTCTCATGCTACCACTAGAGTGAAAGCACCACCAGCATTCAAATGTGACCAAAACATCAGCCAGGAAGCATAGGAACTGAGAAGTGGACTGTGGTCACCACTTGCAGAACCACTCCTTTATTGGGAGTGTCTTGCTAATTGCATATAATTTACACCTGTTGTCTGTTCCATTTGCACAACAGCATGTGAAATGATTGTCAATCAGTGTTGTTTCCTGAGTGGACAGTGGGATTTCACAGAAGTGTGATTGACTTGGAGTTACATTGTGTTGTTTAAGTGTTTCCTTTATTTTTTTGAGCAGTGTATTTCAACTCCATAGTCATTTTATCCTTTACAATATATGTAACGTCTGGCTCTGGCCATACACGAAGAGATAAATGACTCTAGTTGGGCTGGAGCTGCTTGGAGCTCACCTGTATCATCTGGGTGTGGTTCTCAGCTCTGCTTCCTATCAGGAAGGTGTATCCCTGATCACCTTCCTATATAAGCTAGGAGCAGTGATCAGTTCATTATCTGTGAAAGGTTTTACCTTAGCTGACACCTCCTGCTTACTTGATACCTGCTTGTTTATTGATTTTTGGCTTTTCCCTTGACTCTTCTCTTGCTCTGGATTCCTGTATTCCGCTATCTCCTGGTACCGACCTCAGCTAGACTGACATTGATTTGACCTAGTGTGTGTGTCTTAGTTTATCTCTGTTAGTTTGTGTTCCTCCAGCTCTTCCCCAACTCCGTCTATTTTGTATTTTATTATTTTGACAATGCTGCCCCAGCACTTAGCAGGGATGATTTGTCATTGTGGTTGTCGATCCGTCACTTAGACAGTGGCTGTGGGTGAGTTAGGGCTTCACTGTTCCCTGCCCATATCTATAAAATATAATTTTGCAAACTTTAAACCACTAACAAGCTGTTGTTGACCAATATACATTGCCTTAGTTTTTTCTATGTAGTGACTTTGGTAATTATGTGTCATACAGTAATTGACGTGTTTACCAGGTATCTGTGCTTGTGTTGGTGGTAAATGGCCATGTCCTGTGTCCTCGATCCTGCTATTGACTTGTTTTTGGAAACTGGCTATTTCCATTTTCTGTAGCCTCCCTCAGATTACTATTCCCAGTATCCTTTGTTTCAAGATGGGAGATGACTTATTTCTCTTCCACTCATCGATCACCCCTCCCATTGAAGCACAGCCACGCTCCCTTTTTCACATGTCTCTCCTGACATCACCTAACACACAAGCTTTGGTTCTGTGTGATGACGAATGCACGCACATGTGCCCTGGTAACATCATCACGGGGCTGGCTTTACATTCTCCTGCCAAAGCAGCCTAGCCCTCTTTCAGCGCCTTACTTGTGATATATTGTCTCGGGCAGCACAGCAAGCTGGGAAAGGTCTGAGACTATACTCATTTTGTTGGCTACAAAAAATGAACTTCCTGATAAAATAAAGACAAAGATATTCAATACCAGCCACCAAACATAGGTACATGAAGTATATTAGTAACTTTGCTGCCCCTGTCTCACATTCAAAGAGCCAAAAATCCCGGAATACCCCTTTAAGACCCACCGTTCATAAGGAGCCATCTAGGTCAGATTAGAGCATGGGCAAAAGGGTCAGTCTCCCCTCCACACTTAGGCCGAGTTCCCACTACAGTATTTCTGAGTGGAATAAGGAATTTTGCTCAGAAATTCTGGTGCAGCAACCTCCCATTGTTCTCACTGGGATTCTGCTGCACTGTGTACACTGCTGAATTTACCACCCCGGAAATTCAGTTCCCGACTCTGCCGAAAGAATAAACCTGCTATTCTTTAAAGGGGTACTCCACTGCCCCAGAGTCTGAAACATTTAGTTCCGAATGCTGGGTACGGGCTGCGGGGGTCGTGACGTCACAACTCGCCTCCTCAATGCAAGTCTATGGGGGGGGGGCGTGACGGACGTCACGCCCCCTCCCATAGACTTGCATTGAGGGGGTGTGACGTCACGAGGGGCATGGCCGCGACGTCACGACCCCCGCACCCAGCATTCTGAACTAAACGTTCTGGAAGCTGGGGCAGTGGAGTACCCCACTTGGATATGCATTGCCGTCAATGGTGCTGTAGTGCAAATCTGAGCGCCGACTGAATCAGATCAGCATACATAGGATATAAGACGACTGAAAACCCATCACAGAATCATCTCATCTCGCCCAGGGATGGTCTTTTCTAATAGGGGGTCTTCTGGAGAGACATTACATTATTCATTTAGATGTTGCCAGTTATAATACTGCAGTTCTAAGCCTTGTGCATTAGCAGTTAAGTATAATTGGAATTCTGTACAAATTGATCGCTTGCCAGATGTCCTCTGAATTTTACATACCTGTTTCCCATCCCGTCCCTTGGTAAACTGCTATCTGCATTTGCCATCATTAAAATTAATTAGGATATGATTATCTTCACTTCTCTTACTGTGCCGTGATATGAGGGACTAAGAAGTTGAGATGGCAGAGATGGAAGCAGATAAGTTTGCTGTCTACCAATAAGTCTGATGTCTTTTTTAAAGGGATTGCACATACTAAGAACATGACAGCTCTCTTTAAAAAACTGTTGGGACCGAGCAAAATTACTACACACAATACATGGAGACATGGACAAAATGACACATGCTTCCCTAATCCTTCTTTATGAAATGTACTCTATAAATATCAGGAAGTATTACTTTATGAGACAGTAGTGGATGCATGGAATAGCCTTCCTGCAGAAGTGGTAGCTGCAAACACAGTGAAGAAGTTTAAGCATGCATGGGATAAGCATAAGGCTATCCTTCATCTAACATAGGGATAGGCATAAGGCTATCCTTCATATAAGAGAGATATAGGTATAAGGCTATCCTTCATATAACATAGGGATAAGCATAAGGCTATCCTTCATATAAGATAGGGATAGGCATAAGGATATCCTTCATATAAGATAGAGATAGGCATAAGGCTATCTTTCATATAAGATAGAGATAGGCATAAGGCTATCCTTCATATAAGATAGAGATAGGTATAAGGCTATCCTTCATATAAGATAGGGATAGGCATAAGGATATCCTTCATATAACATAGGGATAGGCATAAGGATATCCTTCATATAAGAGAGCTATAGGTATAAGGCTATCCTTCATATAAAATAGGGATAGGCAAAAAGCTATGCTTCATATAAGAGAGATATAGGTATAAGGCTATCCTTCATATAAGATAGGGGTAGGCATAAGGATATCCTTCATATAAGATAGAAATAGGCAAAAGGATATCTTTCATATAAGATAGGGATAGGCATAAGGATATCCTTCATATAACATAGGGATAGGCATAAGGATATCCTTCATATAAGAGAGATATAGGTATAAGGCTATCCTTCATATAAGATAGGGATAGGAAAAAGGCTATGCTTCATATAACATAGTGATAGGCATTCGGCTATCCTTCATATAAGAGAGATATAGGTATAAGGCTATCCTTCATATAAGATAGGGATAGGTATAAGGCTATCCTTCATATAAGAAAGGGCCAGAAACTATTGATATTCAGAAATATTGGGCAGACTAGATGGGCCAAATGGCTCTTATCTACTGACACATTCTATGTTTCTATGTAAATAAGCAGATTTTTTTTCTCTCTTTTAAATTCAATTCCTTATTTAATTGAATTGAAACATTGGTGTCTTGTGGCTAGAATATATGGAGCATAAATGACAATAATATTTGTAGAGGAGCAATATATTTTTTATAATTATGTTACAAGAACTTGACAACAAATCATGTGTCTGGCTCTCGGCACAGTTTTGGAGACTTTTAAAAGAATACATTAGGGATTTCTTAAAATTTACTATTTGAAAATCGGTGCATCTTTGACTGGCTTACAAAATGCAGGTCTTGAAGGGAATTTGTCTGATCTTTATCAGGCTGCAGAAATGGGCAGGAAAATGAAACAAATGATGCTTTTCTTTTAGCTTATGACTGTTTGTAAAGTTATAAAGTGATGTTTTCCTTCCAAGCTCAAGAGTCATAGAGGCCAGTCTTAGCTGCAGCATACATGACTCCTCCATCTGTGGATGGAAAGGCTTGCGTGCTGCAGCTTAGTCCGGCCTCTACGACTATTGAACTTGGAAGGAAAACATGATTTTATAACTTGACAAACAGCCATCAGCTAATAGACAGGTATGATTTGTTTTATCTTCCTATCAGCTATCTGGACATGCCTGTTGCTCAGGGCATGATATAGAGCTGTCAGATGTACATTAATAAATACCATCCTTCATCTATTGAAGGAATTTTCATCTCCAGCTGCTAATAAGATATATTGAGAAATTATTCATCATAGACTTTGTTCCCTTAATTCATGGGCGTGTACTAAGAAATACAAGCAGATAATAATAGAATATTTACCTGCTGCCCATTACTTGCAGCCTGTAAGGCCCCATTCAAATTAAGGAATTAGACACAGATTTCAGTACAGAATCTTCATGTTTTGCAAAATAAAATCCACTAGAATTTCAATCTAAAAAGTACTTCATTATCTTAAATGGGAATCCTTGCTATATTCTACGCGGCACATATTTTTCTGGAGAAGATTAGAAAATCAAAATGTAGAAATAAAAGTAATACAGATGTGTTTTGTTGTATAGGAGCTAATCCATGTCCAAAAGAATGGCAAAAAACATAAAATGCAAGTAAAAATCTGCATCTCAAGTATAAGGGTATTCTTTGGATCTTCTGCCATGGATTTAGTGGTATATTTTTCCAATGTAAAATCCTCCGTGTGAACATGTACTAACTGTGCTCAAGACTCAGGCTGTGATAAAACAGTCAGTATCTACAATACAAAAGGAAAGTCTTTATAAGCTTCTACCCTAATAAACCATAAAGTTGTTAAAGGAACAGTCAAGATAAAAATTATACATGTGTTATGTCCAGTGTAAGCCCCGAGGGGGCGGGGAATGACACAAGAATTCTTTCCGTGATAAGCACCGCCCACTAGGAATCTACACTAGTCATATGTATCAGTTTTGCCCAATGCTTTCTATTAACTAATGTGTGGATTGAGATTCCCAGTATTCTGGTTAAAATAGCAACCGTTGTGAGGCAACCGCTGTTAACATCAGGAATAAAATAGCTAAAGTACAAATAAAAATACCATTTATATTAGGTGTGACCTGCTCTGAACCTGGCATATTAATAATAATAGACTGTTTTGACATCTCTAAAGCAGATGCATAGGGATTTTAGGGCCAACTTCAAAATGCTGATCTCTTACGAATCTGCAAACCTGGGAAAATTTAATGCCCATAATCCTTAGGAACTAAATATGTTCCCGTCTGCGAGGAAGGCTTTATATGAAATATATATATCAGTAATCAAAATGGAAATAAATCTAAGGGTGGATATGATAAATCCACAGAAGCATCACTGACAATCTGCAAGTTCTTAGATAATATGAATATATTTCAAGGAAAAGATAGGGCTTTGTATGGAAAAAAAAGGAAAGCTCACAGATTGAGATTTATCCATTTGACAGCTCTGTTTTATAACCTAAATATGATTAAAAAAAATATCTAAAGTAAATCAAATTAAGTAAAGTGTCCCCAAAATCTAGTCTTGCTGCCCACCAGCAGTTGTAAGTATATTCTAAAGGTATATACTGATATGTACACCATATACTGTCATTTCTTATAGTCATGTGATGACACTCCTAAACAGAAGCTCCGCCTTTGAGGAGTATATTTTAGAATTACACAAACACCAATTCCATCATCCCAAATTTACTAGTATGGGTGTTAAGGGGAAATAAACAATAAACCTATCATGTTCTGGTTAGTAAAGTGGGTGCCCATGTAGGTCTTAGCTATGGGGCCCCTTATTTCTATTACATAATTTATTTTTCTGAACTCACTAAGTGTCCCCAAAGGGGGCGATGTTGCTTTAATCAAAGCTGCAGAATGATCAGAGAAATATCATTAAAATTTGTTTTTTTTATTCTGTTATATATATTTATAATGAAATGTGGCCTTATTCACACTGTTCATGTCATTTTCAGCAAAGAAAGTGAAAAAAAAGTGACAACCAATTTTTGTAGTGAAAGGTCACTTTTCTTCCAACGTATACCATCCATAATTGCCTGTTTTGAGATCATTTATTTGTAATTAAAGCTTTTCAGATTTCTACATCAAATCCAAATGTCACCTTATTAAATGTAGGAGATGGAAGTAAATAAGACTATCATATACTGTAGAACATGCTTTGATCATCTGAGACATGTCTAGTCTGATGCTGACAATTGACATATGTCTCCTACTTACAACTAGGAGTCTGAGAGCAGAATAAATACACTCTGGTATATGAAGTGCTGTAGACCTTATAGGTAGTGATGAGCAAATTTTTTGAAAAATTTGATTCGGCCGATTCGCCGAATTTATTTGCGGCGAATCGCTATTAAAAACGGCTATTTCTGGCCTACAGGGAGCCTCAATAGGCGATAGGGGTGTAGAACACTTTGCCGTACTGTAACACGCATATGGAGTGTGCTGGGCTAGTGAAATAATACTGTTATTCAGTGTGACATGCAGATCAGAGGTGTCGCTATTAGAATCACTGTCGCAGAGCGGCACAATGACAGAACCTGGTGGTGGCATCAGTATGAGGAGACCATATAGTGGCTGAATGACACAGCGTGGAGGTGTTGGCAGCATGCGGACACCATATAGTGGCTGAATGGCACAGCGTGGAGGTGTTGGCAGCATGAGGACACCATATAGTGGCTGAATGACACAGCGTGGAGGTGTTGGCAGCATGAGGACACCATAAAGTTGCTGAATGACCGAGCGTGGAGGTGTTGGCAGCATGGGGAGACCATATAGTGGCTGAATGACACAGTGTGGAGCTGTTGGCAGCATGAGGAGACCAAATAGTGGCTGAATGACACAGCGTGGAGGTGGTGGCAGCATGAGGAGATCATATAGTGGCTGAATGACCCAGCGTGGAGGTGTTGGCAGCAGCATGAGTGTTACGCCGAGCGCTCCGGGTCCCTGCTCCTCCCAGAAGCGCTCGCGGCGTTCCTCTCTCTGCAGCGCCCCGGTCAGACCCGCTGACCTGGAGCGCTGCACTGACACTGCCCACTCGCGAATCGCATCCCAAGTCACTCACCTGTCCCGGTCCCCGGCTGTCACGTCCTGGTGCGCACGGCTCCGCTCCTTAGGGCGCCCGCGCGCCAGCTCTCTAACATTTAAAGGGCCAGTGCACCAATGATTGGTGCCTGGCCCAATCAGTCTAATTAGCCTCCACCTGCTCCCTGTCTATTTAACCTCACTTCCCCTTCACTTCCTTGCCGGATCTTGTTGCCATTGTGCCCTGAGAAAGCGTTTATTGTGCTTGCCATAACTGTGTTCCTGACCTCTTGCTATCTCCATTAACTACGAACCTTGCCGCCTGCCCCGACCTTCTGCTACGTCTGACCTTGCCTCTGTCTAGTCCTTCTGTCCCACGCCTTCTCAGCAGTCAGCGAGGTTGAGCCGTTGCCGGTGGATACGACCTGGTTGCTACCGCCGCAGCAACACCATCCCGCTTTGCGGCGGGCTCTGGTGAAGATCAGTAGCAATCTAGAACCGGTCCACCGACACGGTCCACGACAATCCCTCGCTGACACAGAGGATCCACATCCAGCCTGCCGAATCGTAACAATGAGGAGACCATATAGTGGCTGAATCTTGCATGAGGACAGGTAACATCCTCCAGATGCTTGAAAAACTGCCACACCGCCGAGTGGCTTATTTTCCCACCAACAGTCTGCACTGATTGACTGCTACTGCTGCCAACTCCAGGAACCCCTTTTCCACTACTTTCCATCGGCTTCATCATCATCGAGTTGTGTCTTCACGTCACTGATGTCCTCCTCAGGTTCCTCAACAGTGTCTGCTTCAGGAGCCTCAGATGCAAGATCCCAAGGATCAATGACCCAAGTGAGGGGTGGACTTAACATACTTTATTTTTTAACTGCAACTCAGCTCATTAGGACTGAGTGAAAAGGTCCACTTGTTATCCCTCACTGCAATTTTATAAAACTTAGCTGGGAAGTAGCTGCTGACTGTCCTCTAGTATATCGTCCTCACTAAAGAGTGGAGCTGAACCCACAGCATAAGATACTTCTGTGGGGGAGGGAACCGCATAGGACAGAGGCAATGGCCATGTCAACTGAGGGTTGTGTCTGAGGAACCCACCGACTGTTGACTGGGGATGACAGATGTCACTTGCGGTGAAGTGGTGTTAAACATTCGGCAGATGGGTTGCTGGTCGAGGCACAACCTGATACCGGGAGCTGATACCGGAAGCTCAGGCCTCTCGCTGCGACTCCTGCTGCCACTCACCCCTAGTCTGCTGCGACCTCTACCTGATGAATTTAGGCCTCTGTGCACATCCTGGCACTTCTCTGCCGGGCATACTTAGTACATTTATGAGGGGAGTACAATACGCTCCACTACACTTAGAACAGTATTTGTCTACAACACGAGCAGGTGTGTACTTTTGGCTGTCTTTTCACAGTATGTAGGGCCTTAAGGCTTTAACAAGAGCAAAATGGTACACCACTTAGATGTACATATAGGGTATGCACTTATGAGGGGAGGACAATGTGCTCCAGTATGCTTAAAACAGTACTTGTCTACAACACCAGCAGGTGTGTACTTTTGCATAGCCTTTAACAGTATCTAGGCCCTTAAGACTTTAACAGGACTAAAATGGTACACCACTTAGATGTACGTATGTGGTATGCACTTATGAGGGGAGGACAATGCGCTCCAGTACAGTGATCCCCCGACCTGCGATGGCCCCGACATACGATAATTTCAACATATGATGGCCTCTCAGGGGCCATTGCATGTTGAAGGCAGCATCAACATACAATGCTTTTGTATGTCGGGGCCATAAATGGCTATCCGGCAACGCAGACTGCTTCAGCTGCCGCCAGATAGCCATTTAAGGTGCCCCGTGTGGTCCGGTGATGATCACTCGCCTGTCCCCTGAGCTCTGGACCGTCCTCTTCAGGCTCTGCTCATCCCGTCATCCAATAGGAGCGGCGTGCGGAGCGGCGTGCGGAGCGGCGTGCGCAGCGACATGATGACGGCGATGAAAAGCGACGATCCCAGGCAGCAGAGACAGTCCGGAGCGGCGGGGACACCCTGGGTACACGGCGACAGTGATGGAGGGCGACATGGTTAAATTACCTCTGTTGGGCAATACGGTGCTTTGTGTCCCACTACCAAATCTGTGATCATTAATTGTATCCCAAAACTTCCCTATTCTCTGGTGGCATCCCTGTAGATGTTGGAAGATTTCTTGGGGGGTTAATTCCTTGTGTAGGGTTATAAGCCATGTTAGCAAAAAAAAATTTAAAAAAATTTAAAAAATTTACATAAAATAATGTATATAAAGGTTAGGAACCCCAGAGCAAAGATCCCTTCTAATTGTTAAAGAGAACCTGAAATGAGGAGGACACGGTGCAGCCCTAATTTCCACCCATACCTCTGTCCTAACTAAGTGCACAGGGAACCTATTCCTTGTGGGAGGGAGAATAGTCAGCTAGTTGGGTCAGTAACAGACGGGTACGACAGAGACAGAACAATAATCAAAAATCAGAGTGAGGTATGAGGATTCAGGTATAATACCATCGTCAAAAGCCAATACCAGGGTCAGAAGCAAAAGAAAACATCAATAGCCAAGTCAAAAAGTCAAAAGAAACCGAAACCGAATAGATAGGAGAAAGGGAAAGAAGCTAAGTCTAAAATGCAGAAAAACACTAGTGAGACTCAATGTAAAAAATAAATAAATAAATAAATCACAGGCGTCTGTAGCCAGCAGAATATCTGTTTAAATCTGGCACCACCTAGGAAATGTTGGACACCAGCACCCCACTTCCCAATAACCATAGATACAGAGAGGGGCCATATGTCCTGTAGCCAAGATCACCACTGGAGCGCAGTCTGGTGAGTACTTTACAGAACCTGTCAGCTCTCCTGTCCTATCTATTTAGTAAATAGATGTATTCCTCATGACTCTCTATTTTAGAGGATTCAATTTACAAGGACCTCTGCGCCTCTGTTTTAGGGTGTTCATTGCAAAAGTTCCTCTATGACTCTGTTTTAAAGGGTTCATTGCACAAAGACCTCTGTAATTCTAAATTTTAGAGGATTAATTGTACAAATATTTCTGTGACTATTTCAGAGGAGTCATTCTGCAAGGACCTCTCTGTCTCCGAAATTTAGGGAATTCATTGTGCAAGGACCTCTGTGACTCTATTGTACGGGGTTCATTGTGCAAGGACCTCTGTGACTCTATTGTAGGGGGTTCATTGTGCAAGGACCTCTTTGACTCTATTGTAGGAGGTCCATTGTACAAGGACCTTTGTGGCTTTGTTTTAGAGGATGGATTATACAAGGACCTCTGTGATTCTACTTTAGAGCATTAAAGGGGTACTCCTGTGGAAAACTTTTTTTTTTTTTTTTTAATCAACTGGTGCCAGAATGTTAAACAGATTTGTAAATGACCTCTATTAAAAAATCTTATTCCTTCCAGTACTTTTTAGGGGCTATATACTACAGAGGAAATGCTTTTCTTTTTGGATTTCTCTGATGTCATGACCACAGTGCTCTCTGCTGACCTCTGCTGTCTATTTTAGGAACTGTCCAGAGCAGTAGAAAATCCCCATAGCAAACATATGCTGCTCTGGACAGTTCCTAAAATGGACAGCAGAGGTCAGCAGAGAGCACTGTGGTCATGACATCAGAGAAATCCAAAAAGAAAAGCATTTCCTCTGTAGTATATAGCCCCTAAAAAGTACTGGAAGGATTAAGATTTTTTAATAGAAGTCATTTACAAGTCTGTTTAACTTTCTGGCACCAGTTGATTTAAAAAAAAAGTTTTCCATGGGAGTACCCCTTTATTTGAACAAGGGCACCTGTGACTATGTTTTAGGAGGTTAATTGTGCAAGGACCTCCATGACTATGAATTTTAGGGGATTCTTAGTCCAATGGCCTCTGTGACTTTATTTTAGAGGATTCTTAGTACAAGGGCCTCTGTGACTCTATTTTATGGGATTCTTAGTACACGGACCTCTGTGACTCTATTTTAGGGGATTCTTAGTACAAGGGCCTCTGTAACTCTATTTTAGGGGATTCTTACTACAAGGACCTCTGTGACTCTATTTTTGGGGATTCTTAGTCCAATGGCCTCTGTGACTCTATTTTATGGGATTCTTAGTACACGGACCTCTGTGACTCTATTTTAGGGGATTCTTAGTCCAATGGCCTCTGTGACTCTATTTTATGGGATTCTTAGTACAAGGACCTCTGTGACTCTATTTTAGGGGATTCTTAGTCCAATGGCCTCTGTGACTTTATTTTAGAGGATTCTTAGTACAAGGGCCTCTGTGACTCTATTTTATGGGATTCTTAGTACACGGACCTCTGTGACTCTATTTTAGGGGATTCTTAGTCCAATGGCCTCTGTGACTCTATTTTATGGGATTCTTAGTACACGGACCTCTGTGACTCTATTTTAGGGGATTCTTAGTACAAGGGCCTCTGTAACTCTATTTTAGGGGATTCTTACTACAAGGGCCTCTGTGACTATTTTAGGGGATTCTTAGTACAAGGGCCTCTGTAACACTATTTTATGGGATTATTAGTACAAGGGCCTCTGTGACTCTATTTTAGGGGATTCCTAGTACAAGGACCTCTGTGACTTTATTTTAGGGGATTCTTAGTACAAGGACCTCTGTGACTTTATTTTAGGGGATTCCTAGTACAAGGACCTCTGTGACTCTATTTTAGGGGATTCTTACTACAAGGACCTCTGTGACTCTATTTTAGGGGATTCTTAGTACAAGGACCTCTGTGACTTTATTTTAGGGGATTCCTAGTACAAGGACCTCTGTGACTCTATTTTAGGGGATTCTTACTACAAGGACCTATGTGACTCTATTTTAGGGGATTCTTACTACAAGGACCTCTGTGACTCTATTTTAGGGGATTCTTACTACAAGGACCTCTGTGACTCTATTTTAGAGGATTCTTAGTACAAGGGCCTCTGTGACTCTATTTTAGGGGATTCTTACTACAAGGACCTCTGTGACTCTATTTTAGGGGATTCTTACTACAAGGACCTCTGTGACTCTATTTTAGAGGATTCTTAGTACAAGGGCCTCTGTGACTCTATTTTAGGGGATTCTTACTACAAGGACCTCTGTGACTCTATTTTAGGGGATTCTTAGTACAAGGACCTCTGTGACTCTATTTTAGGGGATTCTTAGTCCAATGGCCTCTGTGACTATTTTAGGGGATTCTTAGTACAAGGACCTCACTGACTCTATTTTAGTTCCTTTAAATACCTTTAAGGAGCACAACAAACCTCAGTACAATATATTCTAAGTGCTTCATTAGAGGTTTTTTTCTTGTACTAAACTCAGCGGCAGAACGTTGGATCACAAATTTCAATTAGAACGTCTTTTTAACCTTAGCAAATGGGTTACAGTAAAACATTTCTGGCAGATTGAAATAGCGTTTTAATAGACTGGCATACTATAAAATTTACTTTTTAAAGGTTCTAAATGTGAATTGTTGAAACTGCAAACAGGATCTATAAAAAGAAACTCTTCTTTTTTCTCTACCTGTCTATTTTAGTAGAGGAGATATTTAAATTAATGGCAGCCATTGGCTTTATAGGGATATAATAGATTCACTCTGTAAAGATTAATTTGGTATAACGCCATTTCCACATAGAACTGATTACACATAAAACATGTCCGCTTAGAAGAAATGCTTTGTTTGCTTGTGTCAAATTTATAGAGGCTTTTTGTTACACCCAGTTTTATGGTAGACTTTATCCTTTATTTCTGAAATGTTAATGCAGCCGATGCAGCCTGTTGATAATATTCAGAGAGTTTATTCGTTCAGAATTAAAGAGTGTGGACTATCGCAGAAGCAGTGTACCTTATGACCCACATCACAAGCCAGATAGATGGATGGACAGACGGACATATAGATAGATAGATAGCTATGAGATAGATATGAGATACATAGATAGATAGGAGATAGATAGATAGATAGATAGATAGATAGATAGATAGATAGATAGATATGAGATAGATAGATATGAGATAGATAGAAAGATAGATATGAGATAGATAGATAGATAGATATGAGATAGATAGATAGATAGATAGATAGATAGATAGATAGATATGAGATAGATATGAGATAGATAGATAGATAGATAGATAGATAGATAGATATGAGATAGATATGAGATAGATATAAGATAGATAGATATGAGATAGATAGATAGATAGATATGAGATAGATATAGATAGATAGGAGATAGATAGATAGATAGATAGATATGAGATAGATAGATATGAGATAGATAGATAGATAGATAGATAGATAGATATATAGCAACAGAAGATTTAGCCCAGCAGCTTGCACCTGTAAGCCAGGTTCATATAATAGTTTGGTATCAATAGTGCTGGCCAACTTATTCTTTTGTCTAGATAGATAGATAGATAGATATGAGATAAATAGATAGATGCAGAAATAGGCTGATAATTTGTTTCTTATCCTGGACAAACTTCAAGAATTGTGTAAGAACATGCACTATATACAGGCTCTGCAGAAGGCCAACCCCTGAGGTGCAGGAGCAGATGACATTGCCCCTCCCTTTATCCAATCTTTTAGTTATGAGACTGACAGTGAAGTGAATCTTATACAATCTCTGAAAACCTTTTTCGTCCAGCAGCGACGTCCCCTCCCCTTGGATGGGCTGCGTCATCGCTCTGCTGCGTCTGTTCAGTGACGCGGCCCGTCAATCCGTGCCCATAAGTAGTCTCCTGGCAGGGAGCTCCTCTTGGTAAGAGGAGCACCCTGCCAGGGGACTACTTATGGGCATGGCGGTGACTGGTTTATAAGTTCATATACTCACCATCCCTGGGGGGGCAGGGACGTCCCCCAGGGATGGTGAGGATAAAGATTTTACTCTATATAATGCCCCTCAATGTAAAATATTTTCCCCTTCTGTGATAAAGGGTGGTATATCCACCCGAAACGCGTCCAGATGACCTTCTAATGGCTTGTATCGTGTTTATACCTGCTTTTATTGCCTAAATAAAGTTGGAGTTTCGTATATGCCGGACTTTTCTCTTTTTAGCCAAAATATTTACACCCCCTGACTCTATAACCCCCCCCCCCCCCCCCCACCCATAACCTGTTATTCTCTTCCATTATTAAACTAAAGTTCACCCTGATCTGACTGATTCCCTAAATTGTCAGGCAAACTATAAACCCTCATATGTCAGGAATGGGGGGAAGTATCAAGAAACTGTAAATTGGGGGTTCTGGGGATTGGTGATGGGTCCTTTTTAAAAGTCCTGATTTTTGATGTTACATGTAGGCAGGTCAGGGTCTTCTTCTTTAAATCATGGGGCAGTAGCGCCACTGCTGGTGAAATAGAGAATTGCCTAGTTCCTACTGAAAAAAAAAATGGACAAGTTTGGTCTTCCAAAATGAGATATACTCTGTAGCCAATGTTTACTCCGCCTTAGAACCTGCTTTGTTAAATGGAATGTGTCATTAGTTTTTTTTTTTTGATGAAACCAATTTTTTTAGAATTTTTGGTGATTTTTTTTATTTTCCATTTTTACTACCCATATTATAAAGTAAACCTGAAATCTTGAAGTTTTTATTATAAGCCTAATAATAAGCTTCTTGTTTTGTACAGATCCCTTTCCAGCAGGCTTATCTTTATTAAAGTAGTACTCCAGTATTTGAAAATGTATCCCCTATCCTAAACATAGGGGATAAGTTTCAGAAGGGGGGGGGGGGTTCGACCGCTGGGACTCCCGGCAGTCCGCGGGAAGGAGGTGTGTTCGACCACCACACGAAGCAGCGGCTGTCACGCTCCCTCAATACAACGCTATGGGAGAGCCGGAGCGTTGCATTCAGCAATCTCTGGCTCTGCCATAGAGCTAACACTGATGGGGGGGGGGGGTGTCGGACGCTACTTCGTGCGGTGGTCGGTGCACGCTATCTGGCCGGAGAGTCGGGTCTCCTTACGGGAGATTGCAGGGGGTCCCAGAGGTTGAACCCTCCGCGATCTCAAACTTATCCCCTATCCTTAGGATAGGAGATAAGTTTTCATATCCTGGAGTACTCCTTTAATAAAGATAGGGTTACAGCAAAAGGTGACACCAGTAGGTAAATAAGACAGGATCAGGCCATTCCCAATAGGTGATGGTCACAGCTCCCCTCCCTGCACGTTCTAATAGAAACTCTCCCATTGAAAAATCTTCCCCTATAGCAGTGTTTCCCAACCAGCGTGCCTCAAGCTTTTGCAAAACTACAACTCCCAGCATGCCCAGACAGCCGAAGGCTGTCTGGGCATGCTGGGAGTTGTAGTTTTGCAACAGCTGGAGGCTCGCTGGTTGAAAACACTCTCTTTAGAGTATACTGCTCAAGAAAGGCTCAGACACAACATGCACAAAAATCTGCAGTCCGGCGCCGCAGCACGCGGCGTTGCGGTCTATGATGGGCAAGGACTGATTGTAATGAATAAATAGTCGGTCTGATTGCAGCTCCGTGTTCATATAAGTGATGAGCAGAATCACTAGGAAGACGTAGGGAGAAAAAAATATGTCCATAACGCTGCGCCTATCGTGTAATGAATATTATTTGTTATTGCCATACAACCCTAAAACCTTCTCCACGGCAATGTCATCATCCAACTAAGGCGGCATTCACACCATGCTTTTGCAATACAGTTCCCGTATACGCTTTCAATGTGAAAACCCTACGGAACCGTATTGAAAACCATACGCATTGACTCTCCATTGGAAACCGTATGCCAAAAGATGCATCCGGTTGCATCCGTTTTGCGTCTTATATGGTTTTGTTCATTTTTTTTCCCCGTACCCAAAACCATAGTCTACCACGGTTTTTGGTCCGGGTGAAAAACCGTATTAAACCATATACGTTTTCTTTTTTTAACATGGGAGTCAATGGGAACCGTACAGAACCGTATGTGCGTCCGGTTCCATCCGGTTCGCTCCGTACAGTTTTTGAATTTGCACAGTTTTTTTTTTTTTCATGGAATTTCAATCAAACAAGTGAAACTTTATTCATAATGGAGTGAAAAGTATACGTATACATTTTTTTCTTAAAAAACGGATGCAACCGGACATCATTTTTCAAACCGTATACATGGGAAAATTTGTACACACGTTTTGATACAATTTAGTCCGTTTTGAGGAATCCGTTTTTCATCAAAAACCTGATATGGGAACTGTATTGCAAAAAAGTGGTGTGAACTCAGCCTAAGTCTTGATCATAGTCCAACTATCATATCTTAAACATACACACTAGGGCTGATATACTTATGGTCAAGCTGGTCACATTTGGACACATTTAAAGGGGTATTCCAGGAAAAACTTTATAGATATATATATATATATATATATATATATATATATATCAACTGGCTCCAGAAAGTTAAACAGATTTGTAAATTCCAAATGTAGAGAAAAAGACAGCTCCGGCACAGCTCAGTGCAAGCGTCCCATTCACACTGCGGTATCGCTCACCGCTAGGAAAACACAGTCTAATGGTCCTGATATAAAGTGTCCGGTGAGTGTGAACTGTGTCAAGTATAGGTGGTGCTGCACGTGGTGATAGAGTCAATATCAAATCTTCTCCAAAGAACAAAGAAACGGAGCACTCACCTCCAAATTGTGGACACAGATGCAACTTTTATTGAGACTCACAGATTACAGGACACATGAGGACATTAGCGGGAGGGCAGGTAGATGGAAGACACAAGCGGGGGGGTATTCTCACATCACTGTAGCCTGACGAAGCGCCAAGGCACGATACAGTGCTGTCGCCCTCTGTGATGTGAGAATACCCCCCGCTTATGTCTTCCATCTACCTGCCCTCCTGCTGATGTCCTCATGTGTCCTGTAATCTGTGAGTCTCAATAAAAGTTGCATCTGTGTCCGTCCGCAATTTGGAGGTGAGTGCTCCGTTTCTTTGTTCTGTGGAGAAGATTAGATTTGTAAATTACTTCTATTTAAAAATCTTAATCCTTTCAATAATTATCAGCTGCTGAAGTTGAAGTTGTTGTTTTATGTCTGGCAACAGTGCTCTCTGCTGACATCTCTGCTTGTCTCGGGAACTGCACAGAGTAGAAGAGGTTTGCTATGGGGATTTGCTTCTAAACAGGACAGTTTCCGAGACAGGTGTCATCAGAGAGCACTTAGACAGAAAAGAACAACTTCAGCAGCTCATACGTACTGAAAGGATTAAGGTTTTTTAATAGAAGTAATTTACAAATCTGAAGAAAGCAGGTAAAAGCCAGCGATTAAGAAACTTCACCTTTATTGGAACCATGTAAAACCATCGACACGGAGAGACTTCAATAAGACAAACATTCAAAATTCCAGGAGTCAGCGCCAAGCATGACGCGTTTCAGGTCATGTGACCTTTCATCAGATGCATGGTGGGAAGCAGATGATGAAAGGTCACATGACCTGAACGCGTCATGCTTGGCGCTGACTCCTGGAATTTTGAATGCTTGTCTTATTGAAGTCTCTCCGTGTCGATGGTTTTACATGGTTCCAATAAAGGTGAAGTTTCTTAATCGCTGGCTTTTACCTGCTTTCTTCGTATCCGTGGAGGATTACATTGCCGTGCGGTGGCCGGGTGAGCTGACTACTCTTCTACTTTAATTTAAAAATCTGTTTAACTTTCTGGAGCCAGTTGATATATATAAAAAAGTTTTTTCCTGGATAACCCCTTTAATGGATGTCTGCTTAACCCTACAGCCAACCACCTAACGTGTTGTGGAGACCTCCCCATGGCACATGTTGTTGGAGATAAAGCATCAGCCAGTTGGCTCCTCTTGATCTTCTTATTCTCTGGTAACCACCATCGGTGTTTAGCAGCAACTTTTATTTCTTCTCCCCATTCGGAAAACATGCACTCTTGGCTTAAAGGGGTACTCCGGTGGAAAACATTTTTTTTTTATTCAACTGGTGCCAGAAAGTTATACAGATTTGTAAATTACTTCTATTTAACAATCTTAATCCTTCCAGTACTTATCATCTGCTCTATGCTCCACAGGAAATTCTTTTCTTTTTGAATTTCTTTTCTTTCTGACCACAGTGCTCTCTGCTGACACCTCTGTCCATGTCAGGAACTGTCCAGAGTACAAGCAAATCCCCATAGAAAACCTATCCTGCTCTCATCAGTTCCTTATACAGACAGAGGTGTCAGCAGAGAGCACTGTGGTCAGACTGAAAATAACTCCAGAAAGAAATACAACTTCCTGTGGAGCATACAGCAGCTGATAAGTACTGGAAGGATTAAGATTTTTAAATAGAAGTCATTTACAAATCTGTTTAACTTTCTGGCACCAGTTGATTTAAAAAAAAATTCCACTGGAGAACCCCTTTAACTAAAGTGTATGGGAGAGACATGAGAGATAACTGTAGACCAAAGTAGCATTTAGTGGCTTCTATCGGACCCATCTGGTCAACATTAGAATAAAATAATGCGTCTATGATGTACCTCAGTTGACTTATTCATAATATAGATCCATGTTCTCCTCCTATGGAACCAATTTAGACAACCCTCTTTACGGTCCCAATCCGTGAATTCTTGGGTTGTTCAGATTCCTCTTGCCTAATCTTGTCTCTATTGCAATCTGCTTTCCATACGTTACACTCTACAGAAATTACCTTAAAGGGGTATTCCAGAATTTTTTTTCATTTGACTATGCTACATGGGCTGTAAAGTTAGTGTAGTGTAATGGTGATCTCACAATTCTTATGTGATCTTTGTCCCAATATTTATTTTTAATAGCATAAAAATATGGGGTGGCTTATGTGTAGGAGGGAGGAAAGTGACTTCACACTTACAAACAAGGAACTATGGGATGTGTAGTTTGGGAATGGAATCCAACAGGAAATACCCAGTGCACAAAAAGCTAGCCACAGTGTTATGGTAATCTCACAACATTGCTGAGGCTTTGGCATTTTTTCTTAGATTTTGTGTCAGGTTAAAAAGGGTGTTCCCCCCCCCCCCACATTCTTCAATGGAAGTCCTTGAGTCACATGATGAAAGAATCACATGACTTGTAATGAGAATAACGTAGGGTAAAGAACACCACATAAAAACACCTGTACTAGTTAGTGCACACTATATGGGAAGAAAAAAAAAACACCTGATCACAAATGAGAAAAAGAGAGGGCAACTGGTGTTTGTTTTTTTCAGACCAAAAACACACCCAACCAGGGGCATTACTATAAGGGGTGCAGAGGTAGTAGTCACACCAGGGCCCTGTGACTGAGGGGGCCCCAAGTCCCATAAGAACATGCCAGTATTATGAATGGTACATAGTAGACATGGGCCCAGTTACAGATTTAGGGGCCCAGAAGCGATATGCTACACCTCTGTGCCCAACAAAACTGGAGGGAAGCCCAAGTCCTGGGAAAAAGGGTGGGAACTCACCCAAGATTTCCACTCAGGGGCTGGTCCTGGATGACTCCTGCTAATAGTAAAGGTGTCCCTCCTATGGAAAAATTGCAGGAACTCAGTTCCCACATGTTGTTGCAGGACTTGAGCACTGGCCTAAACCAGATATTCCCATCTCAGCATGTGTACTACCATAACCCGTATGCAGCACACCCGCTGACCCTGGTCAGTCCTTCACCCCTTTGTTCAGTCCCTTTCACGCTCATATCACCCACACTTCACAAACACCTTAGTGTTGAAATAGGTGAAACGCCTGTTGTTGCTGTCATACATGTTCTTCCTGTAACTCTTTAAAGGGGTACTCTGGTGGAAAACTTTTTTTTTTTTTTTTTTTAAATCAACTGGTTCCAGAAAGTTAAACAGATTTGTAAATGACTTCTATTAAAAAATCTTAATCCTTCCAGTACTTATTAGCTTCCTAATACTACAGAGGAAATGTTTTTCTTTTTGAAACACAGTGCTCTCTGCTGACATCTCTGTCCATTTTAAGAACTGTCCAGAGTATGAGAAAATTCCCATAGAAAACATATGCTGCTCTTTACAGTTCCTAAAATGGGCAGAGATGTCAGCAGAGAGCACTGTGGTCATGATGTCAACAGAGAGCACCGTGTTCCAAAAAGAAAAAAACTTCCTCTGTAGTATACAGCAGCTGATAAGTACTGGAAGGATTAAGATTTTTATATAGAAGTAATTTACAGATCTGTTTAACTTTCTGGCACCAATTAATAAAAAAAAAAATTGTTTTACACTGGAGTACCCCTTTAAGGATTGTTGATTCTTAGCAGCCTCACCACTGGATATGCTTCCTATTATGTGCAATGTAATACTCCCAGCCCCATAATGCACCATGCTGGGACTTAGCTATAACCTTTGCTATGATTACCTCTCTATGAAATCTAAGCGCGCAGCACATTTTATATTTAACAATGGGATTTTTTCGGCGCCGGAGTCTTGCACGGCATGAAGTACGTGGGAAGCCCAGCGCTGGGACTCTGTTCCGTAGGCCTTTTAAGTGGGTAGATGTGATTGATGTTGTGATTTCTGTGCATCCATCACCCACGAGATTGTCTTCCACATATAACTTTTGTTCCTATCCATTTTGATCATTTGGTGCTGACTCTAATACATTTAATTAAGGTTTCGTCTTATCTCCTGCAAATCTTTCGCTAGTTGGAATGTATATGGGAAATTGTATTAATTGTAGTGATCGCCGTTCTTAATGTAAATGTTCAGGATCAGAAATATAGACATAAAATTCTACAAGACAACCAGACGGACTGCACCTCGAATGAGATCGATAATTTAGTAAGTATAACGCAGCTTGTAGAAATAAACACATGAAAAACTAGCTAAATAAGTATAAAGTATCCATGGACATACATTTAAAGGGGTACTGCGCTGGAAAACAACTGGTGCCAGAAAGTTATACAGATTTATAAATTACTTCTACAGAAAACATCTTAATCCTTCCAGTACTTATAAGCTGCTGTATGCTCCACAGGAACTTCTTTTCTTTTTTTAATTTCTTTCCTGTCTGACCACAGTGCTCTCTGCTGACACCTCTGTCCATGTCAGGAACTGTCCAGAGGAGGAACAAATCCCCATAGCAAACCTCTCCTACTCTGGACAGTTCCTGACATGGAAAGAAGTGTCAGCAGAGAGCACTGTGGTCAGACAGAAACAAAATTCAAAAAGAAAAGAACTTCGTCTGTAGTATACAGCAGCTGATAAGTACTGGAAGGATTCAGATTTTTAAATAGAAGTAATTTACAAATCTGTTTAACTTTCTGGCAGCAGTTTAAACAGACAATTGGAGTATACATGAATTAAACAATGTAACCTGTATATTGGTATTATTCATAATAAAAGAAATATGGATGCAGCTGGTTTTCCTATAAAATTGCGTATTTGTATTAAGGATGAACATAAAATAGGATAGGGGATAAGATTTTAGATCGCCACGGTCCCGCTGCTGGGACCGA
This sequence comes from Hyla sarda, assembly GCF_029499605.1. NCBI lineage: Eukaryota > Metazoa > Chordata > Amphibia > Anura > Hylidae > Hyla > Hyla sarda. Next base: position 196,938,269 of record NC_079196.1, on the reverse strand, counting down.
GTTCGCTCTGTGCGTAATGACGGGCGATACAGGGGCCGGAGCAGTGTGACGTCATGGCTCCGCCCCTCATGACATCACGGCCCGTCCCCTTAATGCAAGTCTATGGCAGGCGGCGTGACGACCGCCACACCCCCTCCCATAGACTTGTATTGACGGGGGCGGGCCGTGACGTAACGATGCTCCGGCCCCTGTATTGCCCGTCATTACGTGCAGAGTGATCTCGCTCTGCGCAGTAATGATAGCGGGGTGCTGCAGCAGCGATCCCCGGGGTCCCCAGCAGCGGGACCCCGGCGATCTGACATCTTATCCCCTTTGGATAGGGGATAAGATGTCTAGGGGCGGAGTACCCCTTTAAAGAGTCTTTTTTAATCTCGTGACAGGTCCATTTTAACCGCTTAAGAACAATATCTAACGCACCAGGGCGTACATATAGGCCCTAAGCGGTGGTCCGACTATGGTGCGGACTCTCACAGAAGAAGAAAAAAAAGCTATGATTCTACAATAAATTGGAGGCACCCAGACGCACAGTACGGGCAACTAGGGTTGTAATATGGTCATGTTTGACCACATCATGGCGTAATGGAATATTTGGTATATGTGTTCCGCGCCCACTACCACCTTCCAAAAAAAAATTGTGGTCAATCTACTATATCAGTGGTCTTCAAACCGTGGCCCTTTGGGTGTTGCAAAACTACGACTCCCAGCATGCCCGGACAGCCGTTGGCTGTCCGGGCATGCTAGGAGTTGTAGTTTTGCAACATCCGAAGGTCCACAGCTCGGAGACCACTGTCCTATATTTATATCATCCGTTTGTATTTCATGTTCATTTTATCCAGTAAATAGAAATTTCTTCTCGGGTTGTTAGCAAATGACTCTCTTGATAACGTGCGGTTACTGACTATACGCCGGGTAAATTACATCAAGTGTGAGTACAGGGCTCCACTACAGTAAGTAAGCCCACGCCGCATCCGTAATGTAGGTTTATAAAAGTAATTGCAGGCCAACGCTTGGCACTGAAGTCATTTATTTTCAGCGTGTTGTTCTAAAAAAAAAAACAATTGAAACAAGCAAAATTTATATTTTACCAAACAAAGGCCATTTTTCTTGCAAATCTTGGACACACTCCAGCGCAAAGGTGGAAGGAATTTTGCTTGTCGATAGCCCATAGATTTTTTAATAGCAGAACACCAATAAACAAGGTTTCTTTAAATTAAAAGTTCTCGGCTGTAAATGTTTTTTTTTTTTTTTTTCTAGAGAATTGTAAAATCCAATTTTCTTTTTTTTTTTTTTTTTTTTTTTTTTTTTAGCCCTCGCTGTCCAGGCGACTAATGAAATAATAGACTCATTAAAGTATTATGGAGGATAAAACTTAAATGGGCACTGTCATTTGCAAAAATGGTTTCCAAAATGTAGATAATGACCTTATATGGATATTTGTAATATGCATTGGTTAAAAAGATGTGTATATTTTTAGGTAGAAAAATGTTGTGTGATGTCCCAGTACGGGATATCATCCTACAGTCCTGTCAGCTTGAGTCCCTGTACGTCCTCAGGGCTCGCCTGCAGCGTTCCCCCATAATGTAATTAGTTGTACATTGAATGTTAAGGACCTTTGATATAGTCACATGGTTATTGATAACATGATAATGGTTGTCACATGATAAAGTCACATGTTTTGTTACCCAGATAGCACCAGGTGACCAGATGACCCGGGCATGCTGGGAGTTGTAGTTTTGCAACTGCTGGAGGCGCTCTGGTTGGGAAACACTAGTATAATATATGGTGCAACATTCCGGGAGTTGGAGGATTGGTTGGATAAATACCGGCCATTGCATTGCCGGTATTTTAAATATAAAAATACCGGCAGGGTGGCCAAAATACCGGCTGTGCCCGGTAAAGTACCAGCCAGGTGGCAACCCTAGGTACAAATGGTCTCCCCGCACCCTCTTATGCTATAACCTTGCTCGCATTGGGTACGTACGTGAATATTCCGTGTCCCCAAACATCACCAAGGGTCTATATTCCCCATGATGAGATTGGCGGTCCACCCCAGTCCCATGGAAGCTGATGATTCAGTTGCTCTGTAGTATGAGCCAAGCACCAGCAATCCTTCCCTTAAAATCAATCCTTTTCAATGGTCTTTCAGCTGTAATTAATGTTCCCTGTATAATTAGATTGATTTTTTATATACTGTGCGAGAAGGAAGAGAATTTATGGACTAAATGCAGCGGGACAGTTGCTGAGAATGCAAAGCTGGAAGGAATGTTCTGTGACGGTGCACGGCGGGGACAGAGGGACGGTCCACCAGCTCTGATGCAGTTGTCTGGCTCTGACATCTGTCCGTTCTTCCAGCTATTTCCAGGATAGCTTCCCTACGCATATTCCATGGTCAGCTCTTCGTCTTTTCGCTAATGCTTCTAGCTTGTCGAGTCAAGGAAGCTCATTTAGAAAAGGTCTCATAAATTTGGTGCTAGGCAGTCGGAAAGCCAACAGAACTGTGTACCGATGTAGCATAGCTTAGTTTGTCGGTAGGGTTGCCACCTGGCCGGTATTTTTATACTAAAAATACCGGCAATGCAATGGATGGCATTTACCCAACCAATCCTCCAACTCCCGGAATGTTGCACCTATGCCAGTGTTTCCCAACCAGAGCGCCTCCCGCTGTTGCAAAACTACAACTCCCAGCATGCCCGGACAGCCGTTGGCTGTCCGAGCATGCTGGAAGTTGTAGTTTTGCAACAGCTGGAGGCCCCCCCTGGTTGGGAAACACTGACCTGTACTATATACTACTATATAGTCCAACATATATATAGTTTTGCAACAGCTGGAGGCACCCCTGGTTGGGAAACACTGACCTGTACTATATACTACTATATAGTCCAACATGCTGGGAGTTGTAGTTTTGCAACAGCTGGAGGCACCCCTTGGTTGGGAAACACTGACCTATACTATATACCACTATATAGTCCAACATGCTGGGAGTTGTAGTTTTGCAACAGCAGGAGGCACGCCTGGTTGGGAAACACTGACCTATACTATACACTACTATATAGTCCAACATGCTGGGAGTTGTAGTTTTGCAACAGCTGGAGGCACCCTTGGTTGGGAAACACTGACCTATACTATATACCACTATATAGTCCAACATGCTGGGAGTTGTAGTTTTGCAACAGCTGGAGGCACCCCTGGTTGGGAAACACTGACCTATACTGTATACTACTATATAGTCCAACATGCTGGGAGTTGTAGTTTTGCAACAGCTGGAGGCACCCCTGTTTGGGAAACACTGACCAATACTATATACTACTATATAGTCCAACATGCTGGGAGTTGTAGTTTTTTTGCATTTGGGGCAGCTACTGAGCCACAGGCTGTATCAGGGCATGCTGGGAGTTGTAGATAGTAACTAACTGCAAATCTTGAATTTAATTTTAAAAAATAAAAAAAACGATCAAAAAGTCACATCAAAACAAAAAATGGTCCTGTTAAAAACTACAGATCGGGGTGCTAAAAAGAGCCTCATACAGGCCATATAAGAAGAAATAAATAAGTTATAGGGGTCAGAATAGGACAAAATTTCCTGTGATGTTATATATAATTAATTATGCAAATGAGCATGGTCGGTATTTTTTTTTTGTTTTTTTGCAAGAAAGGTGGCAACACTATTTGTTGGAAGTAAGAGATTGAGCTTTTCGACTCATCTTGATGTCACGTGTAACTTTACATAGGACTGCTGGTATCGTGGAACGCCAGGACCAGGCCAGAAGAAAAGTCACCTCTAGGGCGCTGCGGCCAGTGTATAATTCCACCCAATGGGGGAACAGCAAGTAGTTCTCTGATTGGGTGGAATTATACACTGGTCGCGGCGCCCTAGAAGGGGTCTGGCCTGGTTTTGGCGTTCCTTTACTTCAATTCACTTAGCAGAGTTTAAAGTGCGGCCTCCAAGGTGCTTCAGCAACTTACTACTGAGTGGCGTACATTAGTGTTGGGCCTTATTCTGACAACTCTAGAAGGTCGTGGGCCTGCAGGTCCTATTGCATTGGTACCGACATATTGAAGGTAGTACCCCGCCACACATAATTGCATGATCCCAAAACACAAGGGGGGAAGATCACACATACGCAAAAGTGGTACCGATAAAAACTACAATTAAAAAGCTATCGGGGTCCGAAAAGAACAATTTTAAACATGCTAATTCAGTTATAAAAAAGGTGGAATTTTTTAAAACAGTAAAATAAAAGAAAAGCTTATAAAGATGGGCATCATTTTAATTGTATTGACCCACAGAATAAAGAGAATATCTCGGTTTTACCATAAAGTGCACTGCGTAAAAATAAAAAAAATAAAAAATAAAGTTGCAGAATTGTGTTTAAAAAAAGGGGTTTAAAAAGGGGAAAAGGGAGTAATTAAATTTTTTTTTTAATCAGGGAAGGGGCTTATTCACATTAACTACTTTTTTTTTTTTTTTTTACACACATTATTCACCATTTATGTTCCAATAGGGAACTATCACATGTGTGATCTTTTGATTGCATACACTGAACAAAGCTTTGCCATAGAATGGCATTGGTCAGTGTTATCGACACTCCATAAGTACAGGCTGCTAAGACTGCCAGCACTATTGGAGCACTGATCTGGCAAGACCGATGGAAGGTAAAAGAAATTTGCCCCTAATCGATTTTGCCACCATGGTCCCGATCAGCACCCTGAGTTAGCTGGTACAGTGATCCCTCAACCAACTTACAATGGCCTCAACATACAATAGTTTTAACATATAATGGTCTTTTCTGGACCATTGTAACTTGAAACCAGACTCAACATACAATACTACGGACAGTCCAGATCTGTGAAACGTGTCAATGACTGGAAAAAACGACCAATCAGAAATGGCATTCACTGGTAAAACACCTGTATTACTGAAGTGTATGCACTGACTGGCAGCGCCCCCTACAGTACAGGGAGGTATTACATGTTCTGTACTCTTTACCTGTGCCAGGGTTAGCTGCTCCTTTGGACACCAGGTGAGGGCGGCTCCATGTTACTATTTTAGAACATTGTGTACTGTACAGGACCCTGAAGAAGCTCCTGTCCTCTACATAGACAGTGATTACAGCTCCCAGCAGATCTTTATTACTTTTATATGTAAGGATTTGCTTTATCTGTATTAGTTATCCACTTTTTTTTTTTTTTTTTTTTAATCCTCACTTTTTCCTATTTTTGGATGACATTTTGGGGCTTCAGAACCAATTACCAGGTTTCCATAGAGTTCTAGTCTCAACATACAATGGTTTCAACTCACAATAGTCGTCCTGAAACCGATTAATATTGTAACTTCAGGGACCTCTGTATAAGTATTTTCCCGTTTTGATTGCGGTATCTAAATGGTTAATGCCGGACATCGCCTCGAGGTGCACGAGGGCCTTTTCTTTTCCTTTATATGCCATGAATATGGAGCTTTTATCCACCTAGAAGCAATGAACAGGCTAGTGCTGTACATACAGCCCCGGGCACTATTGTATGGACTCGGTGCTGCCATACAGCAATACCTAGAATGACTGCATTATACAGTATCTCCGTTGTATAAACATAGGTTCTCCCTTTAGAGGGGTTCTCTGGTGGAAAACTATATATATTTTTTTTTAATCAACTGGTGCCAGAAAGTTAAACAGATTTGTAAATTACGTCTATTAAAAAATCTTATTCCTTCCAGTACTTATTTGCTGCTGAATACTACAGAGGAAATTATTTTCTTTTTGGAACACAGAGCTCTCTGCTGACATCATGACCACAGTGCTCTCTGCTGACATCTCTGTCCATTTTAGGAACTGACCAGAGCAGCATATGTTTGCTATGGGGATTTTCTCCTACTCTGGACAGTTCTTAAAATGGACAGAGATGTCAGCAGAGAGCACTGTGGTCATGATGTCAGCAGAGAGCTCTGTGTTCCAAAAAGAAAATAATTTCCTCTGTAGTATTCAGCAGCTAATAAGTACTGGAAGGATTAAGATTTTTTAATAGAAGTAATTCACAAATCTGTTTAACTTTCTGGCACCAGTTGATTTAAAAAAAAAGAAGTTTTCCACCGGAGTACCCCTTTAAATATCTGGACCTATAAGGGTAATGTTAAGGGCCTCCCCCCTAAACCGGCAGTCTCTAGGCATATATAGGGAAGGATTGCAGAACACACCCGCCTTCCCGTGTGACATTTTAGCGGAGAAGTAAATGAGAACGCTATCCTCATATAGTTTGTCCTTTGCAATATTCTGAACTAACTCAATCCCGGCTGAAACGCACGCTTCATTAAACTCACGTCAACCGGCTGCAGAAACAGAGTTTGGGTGGAATAATAGAAATCAACCTTTTGCTTCGTAGCTTGCGTGCAAATGTCCCATAGACTTAAGGCTCCGCAAGACTTAATTAGTGGAACGAGACTGTGAAAGCACCATGTAAAGGTCTGGGAGCGCGGGAACATGTAGGATTAGGTTAATGCAGGTAGGCAGTGGAAGAGCTGATTAATTCTGCGGAGTGCTACCATATAGAGGCAGGATTCTCAGAACAGCCGCGTCACATGATTCATTGGATGGTCATAATGCTAACAAACATGCTATCAATATATACAGTCAAGTTTAGATACATAAGAGCCTGTTAAAGGGGTACTCCAGTGGAAAACTTTTCTTTTTAAATCAGCTGGTGCCAGAAAGTTAAACAGATTTGTAAATGACTTTTATTAAAAAAATCTTAATCCTTCCAGTGCTTATTAGCTACTGTATACTACAGAGGAAATTCTTTTCTTTTTGGAACACAGTGCTCTCTACTGACATCATGAGCACAGTGCTCTCTGCTGACATCTCTGTCCATTTTAAGAACTGTCCAGAGTAGGAGAAAATCCCCATAGCAAACATATGCAGCTCTGGACAGTTCCTAAAATGGACAGAGATGTCAGCAGAGAGCACGGTGGTCATGATGTCAGCAGAGAGCTCTGTGTTCCAAAAAGAAAAGCTATATCTGCTTTACCTGCTCTATGTGCAGTGATCAAATGGCCAGAGGTGTCATGGGAAATGTAGACTGCATTGCAAAGCCATCTCAGAGATTCTGTGTGCATCCAACATGGAGTCTATCCTATGCCTGCCACATCAGCTAACACAGGTAAGGAGGAAGCATACACATGAACCTCCAAATTGTTCTCTAATAATAGCCTATTCTGCCCTATATCAGCAAAAAAAATTATAATAATAATGATAATAATGATGATGATGATAATAATAATGATGATGATAATAATAATAATGATAATGATAATAATAATAATGATAATAATGATGATGATGATGATGATGATTATGATGATGATGATGATAATAATGATGATAATAATGATAATAATAATAATTATAATAATGATAATAATAATAATTATAATAATGACAATAATAATAATGATAATAATGATAATAATAATGATAATAATAATAATGATGATGATGATGATAATAATAGTAATGATAATATAATAATGATAATAATTCCCGGAATGCTTCTTTAAAGGCAAGGTGTCTTCAGAAAATAACCTATTATTTAAATCAAGTTTTTATGTTACACACAAGAACTTTTCGTGATGTTTTCTAGTTTGTCTTTTTGTTATCTAGAATATAAAATAATCATGGCGTTTTGCTGTTTTCAGTCTGACCATTAGGTCTGGAGACTTCCTGTTCTGTAGAGATCCCTTTCCAGCAGTCTCCTCCTTATCATCACAGACAGGATTACAGTAAAAGGAGACCCCAGTAGATAAATATGGATAAATATTCACAATAGGATGATGTTTACAGCTCAGCCTCCCCCTCCACAACAGTGCGTCAGTGGTGGCCATTAATTGTGCAGGCTGGAGAGGATGTCTGTCCCCCCCCCCCCCCCCAATCCAGCGCTCCCATGTGGCGTGTCCAACCATCCGGCGCCCAACTTGAGATGCCAGATAAATGTAAATTGTTGCGTTTAAAGGAATAGGATCAGTTCTATCATCAGTTTCCCCACAGCTCCGAAGGGAAACACCGTTGGATGACAAACATACAGTAATGGGGCCCGACATGGTTGATGCTACTGAGTTATCTTTTGACTGGGAAGATTTGTTCCAATTGACTTTGATTGATCATCCATGCGCCTCCTGAATGGCTAAAGTGCTTGTTTTCTGGTCATTTACAGTGTTTCCCAACCAGGGTGCCTCCAGCTGTTGCAAAACTACAATTCCCAGCATACCCGGACAGCCTTTGGCTGTCCGGGTATGCTGGGAGTTGTAGTTTTGCAACAGCTGGAGGCACCCTGGTTGGGAAACATTGATCTAATACATGATCATCCTATCCAGCTACTAGACAGGAGAACCCTTCCCCATGATGTCTAAATAATAGGGACAGAGGTGTCCTAATGGGATGACGCATTTCTGTTGCCTATTCATGTCATGATTCCAAATCCTGTTATTTTGGGACCAAATCACCATATATCCTTTTTGAGATCTTAGGTTTGGACCTTCCATTCTTGCTCATTCATCTTGCTGAATGATGCTTTGGGTAAAACTATTGCAAACTTTCACAATGCGTAAACACTACGGCGGAGATTTATCAAAACCCGTCCAGAGGAAAAGTTGCCCAGTTGCCCATGGCAACCAATCAGATCGCTTCTTTCATTTTAACCCCTTAACGATGCAGGACGTACATTTATGTCCTATGCATAACCGCGAGCATCGGAGCGATGTTCGTGTCATGCGCGGCAGGTCCCGGCTGCTGATAGCAGCTAGGGACCCGCCCGTAATGGTGGACATCCGCTATCACGCGGATGTCCACCATTAACCCCTCAGATGCCGTGATCAATACAGATCACGGCATCTGCAGCATCGCGGTACTTTGAATGGATGATCGGATCGCCCGCAGCACTGCTGCAGTGATCCGATCATCCAGCATGGCAGCTGGAGGTCCCCTTACCTGCCTCTGCTGCCTTCCACGGGTCTTCTGCTCTGGCCTGCGATCGAGCAGACCAGAGCAGAAGATCACCGATAATACTGATCAGTGCTATGCCCTATGTATAGCACTGAACAGTATTAGCAATCGAATGATTGCTATAAATAGTCTACTAAAGTGTAAAAATAAAAGTAAAAAAGATGTGAAAAACCCCCTCCCCCAATAAAAAGGTAAATCATCCCATTTCATCCTATTTCACCCCCAAAAAGTGTAAACAAAATATTTTATATACATATTTGGTATCGCCGCGTGTGTAAATATCCCAACTATTAAAATAAAATGTTAATGATACCGTACGGGGATCGGCGTGAACGTAAAAAAAAAAAAAAGTCCAAAATAGCTAACAGATCAGGGCGCAAAAAATGAGCCTTCATACCGCCGCTTATACGGAAAAATGAAAAAGTTATAGGTCTTCAAAATAGGGGGATTTTTAAATGTACTAATTTAGTTAAACAGTTTGTGTTTTTTTTTTTAAGCGCAACAGTAATAGAAAAGTGTATAATCATGGATATCATTATAATCGCATTGACCCAAAGAATAAAGAACACATGTCACTTTTACCATAAATTGTACGGCGTGAAAACAAAACCTTCCAAAATTTGCTAAATTGCGGTTTTCTTTTTAATTTCCCCACACAAATAGTATTTTTTTGGTTGCGCCATACATTTTATGGTAAAGTGAGTGATGGCATTACAACGGACAACAGGTCGCGCAAAAAACAAGCCCTCATACTAGTCTGTGGATGAAAGTATAAAAGAGTTATGATTTTTTGAAGGCGAGGAGGAAAAACCGAAAACGTCCTTAAGGGGTTAAACAAGACCTCTGAAAAATGAAAGAAGCGAGCTGATTGGTTGCTATGGGCAACCTTTCCTCTGGACTGGCTTTGATACATTTCCCCCTCCAACCTTAAAAGGGGTACTCCGGAAGAAAACTTTTTTTTTTTTTTTTTTTTATCAACTGGTGCCAGAAATTTAAGCATATTTGTAAATGACTTCTATTAAAAAATCTTAATCCTTCCAGTACTTATTAGCTGCTGAATACTACAGAGGAAATTATTTTATTTTTGGAACACAGTGCTCTCTGCTGACGTCACGACCACAGTGCTCTCTGTTAACATCTCTGTCCATTTTAAGAACTGTCAAGAGTAGGAGAAAATCCCCATAGCAAACATATGCTGCTCTGGTCAGTTCCTAAAATGGACAGAGATGTCAGCAGCGAGCACTGTGGTCATGATGTCAGCAGAGAGCTCTGTGTTCCAAAAAGAAAATAATTTCCTCTGTAGTATTCAGCAGCTAATAAGTACTGGAAGGATTAAGATTTTTTAATAGAAGTAATTTACAAATCTGTTTAACTTTCTGGCACCAGATGATTTAAAAAAATATATAGTTTTTCACCGGAGTACCCCTTTAAAGCTAGGGTTAGTTTGGAGAAAAAGCCCCATACAAAAGAAGGCTACCTATAGCAAAGCAGTAGAAGGCCTTTAGCAGTGGTTCATTCTTGTTCTCAAAAAAGACATTCTTAGTTGGATTTTGCTATATAGGGTTTAGGTTAAATAAGATGTTATTTTTCAAAAAAATTGGGGCACATAAAAAATTCCAGTAACTCTAATAATAGCTACCATAACTATAATAACTATACTTAAAGGGTTTGTCCAGCAAAAGAAATGACCTGTGTATAGTGTCAAACAGTATTATAAAGCAACTTACTAATAAAATATTATACATAGTGCAGAGATCTTCCATTATCAGCTATGCTCTTTCTCTTGTAGATGTGACAGCAGTGTACTGGCTATGAAAGAGGTCTTCTCTGTCCCTGCTCCCACCCTCCCCTCCTGTCTGCTGAAGACAAGGCCATTGATGTGAAGAAGGGGATCTCATATACTGCTCATTAGATTTTATGGCAGCATGAAGTCTTTCTCAGATAGGACAGCAGTGAGCCTGTTCTCATTGAGATTTCTGTGGTGCCTTAAAGTCTAATGAGCAGTTATATGAGCTCCCCTCTTCGCAGTAATAGTCTGATCCTCAGCAGACAGGAGGGGTGGGGGAAGCAGGGACAGGAGCCCTGCCTTAAAGGAGTACTCCAGCGCATCATAACTTATCCCCTATCAAAATGATAGGGGATAAGTTATAGATCGCGGCAGACACGCCCCCCCCCCCCCCATGTATCTCTATGGGGTACATAGAGGGGGCTTGTCGACCACCACAATGTGCGGCGACAGAACGCCCCCTTTTCCAGCATACTGCCGCCGCCCCCCCAGCGCTCGGACTCCCCGTGATCTATAACTTATCCCCTGTCCTTCGGATAGGGGATAAGTTATACTGCACTACAGATCTCCTTTAAGAGAGTGTGACAGAACATCACAGCTTCAACCAAGACAGATCAGCTGATAATGTATGATCTGTGCAGTATGCTTAATCTCCAGGGCTCAAGTCCTGCAGGAAAGCATAGGAACTAGGTTCCTGCACTTTTTCCACAGCAGGAACACGGTTCCCATTTGCAGGAGTCCTGCAGGACCAGCTCCTGAGTGGAGTCTTGAGTGAGTTCCCACACTTTTTTTTCCCCCCAGGACTTGACTCCTATTAATAACATTATATAAGAAAATAGCTTTATTATACTTTTTGACATAATACACAGGTTGTTTCTTTTACCAGACAACCCCTTTAATAGTAACTATAATAAGATTGTGATATTATGACAAGTGATAGGACCGAGATTGTTCCGATGTGACAAAGGGTTAAATGGAACCATGGCAGGTCTTCTGTTTAACGTGGACTTTCCACCATTCCTTTAATTGGCAGTGATGGATCCATTCCTTCCTATATGTTCCTCTGGTTCCATTAGCATAGATTAGACACTTGGCCTTATGTACCCATCCGGTGATTTACTATATACCGTAGATAAAAATGGATCCGTCCAACAAGGAAAACTGCCAATGGGGAGGAACGGTCTAAAACTGCAATGCAGTCGGTGAAAAGGCGAAGTGTTTCGAGGCAATATAATAGAAGGGGAAGATTAGATACAAGTGGAGGCATTAGCTTAATATCTGTCCAGGGCGAATCGCCCAGATGTGGAAGATTTAAGATGTAGCATGCAAAACTGACAATTTAATGGAACAGAAAGATGACAGAGATTTAAAAATTGAGCAAGATTGACTTTTACATAAGACATCCTAATAGCAGAAATAGGTAAGGAATTGCCAATAACAGCCTAACCAGCCTAAGACAAGAGAAGTCATTTGGGAGACAAGATGGTTGATTATTCTTGCTGCATGATTTGGACTTTTCCTGACAAATGCTAAGAGCGAGGATGATTTTTGGGGACATTTGGAAGGTCAACTAACTAAAATAGTCCAAAATGATTAAAATATCATAGAAATGTGATTGCTATAGAAACTAGAAAGATTACAGCAGATTGGGAATGTAGTGAAATCCTGTAAGTAAATGCACGTCTTTTAACTCCTAGTTGTAAATATGCGCTGTATAATTTCTTAATATAGCTTTATATTGCTGTCAGTTTACTTATCTGATACAGAGCTACAAGTCCCCTGCGTATCTATATAGTTACATGATATAAGGAAATATTTAAAGCATATTCACCTCTTTGGCAGTACTTATACTGATTTCTTCTACAGTAAGAAACAGAAAGGCAGTACTATCTGTGCCAACATAATTTACATACTGCATAGAGGAAAGGAGACATTACTATCTATACTTACATTATTTACAGTAAGCAATCGGAGATTGGTTCAGATAAGAAAACAGTGCTCTTCTGAACCTACATTTTACACAGCGAAAAAAGGAGGCAGTACTATCTGTGCCTTCATCATTTTCAGCAAAAATAAGTAAGGTAGTGTTATCCATGTGTACATCATTTGCATGGCAGCAAAGTCCTATATGTAAATATAGAATTTAGATGTACAGACAAGGAGGCTGTACTGTCTGAATCTATATTATTTACAAGGAGAGACAAGGAGGCCGTATTATCTGTGCCTTCATCATTTACAGTGAAAAATAAGTAAGGTAGTGTTATCCATGTCTATATCATTTGCATGGCAGCAAAGTCCTATCATTAAATATATAATTTAGATGTACAGACAAGGAGGCTGTACTGTCTGAATCTATATTATTTACAGGGAGAAAAAAGGAGGCAGTACTCTCTGTGCCGGCATTATTTACAGTGAGAAATTGGGGGGGAGGGCTGTCCTATCAGTAAATATATAATTCCATGTGCAGAAAAGGAATCAGTGCTCCCCTGGAGCTACATTTTGTACAGTGAAAAACAAGGAAACAGTACTGTCTGTGCATTCATCATTTTCCAGGTATTGTACTCTGTTAGTTACTATTAGGTACTCTCGGCACCTGCATTATTTACAGTGAGAAATTGGGGGCAGTGCTATCAGTTAATATATCATTTCATGTTCAGAAAAGGAAGCAATGCTCCCCTGGACCTACATTTTGTACAGTGAAAAACGAGGAGACAGTACTAGCTGTGCATTCATCATTTTCCAGGTATTGTAATCTATCAGATATATTCTGTTTAGTGCATTTTAGGACCTGTTAAGCTAAGGAGATGTTAGCTAAACTTGAGGCCAGGTAGCTAAAGGCAGACCAGTACTATCTGTGCCAACATAATTTACATACTGTAAAAAGGAAAGGAGACAGTAGTATCTGTGACTACATTCTTAATAGGAAGAAATTAAGTTACAGTTCAGATAAGGAAGTAGTGCTCCCCTGGACTGGGATTTAACACAGTGAAAAACAAGAAGGCAGTACTATCTGTGCTTTTATCTTTTACATTGAGAAATTGTAAGACACTATATCTACATCATTTACATGGTGAAGCCCTATCAGTAAATATATCCTTTTGATGTCAGTCAAGGAGGCTGCACTATCTGGATCTATTGTGATAGGGAGAAACAAGGAGACAGTATTTCTGTGTTTGCATTATTTACAGTGAGAAATTGGTTGGCAGTTCTATCAATAAATATATAATTCCATGTTCAGATAGGGAAGCAGTGCTCCTCTGCCTTCATCATTTACATTAAGAAATAAGGCATCAATATTAGCTGTGTCATGATTTATAGTGAGAAACAAGGCAGCAGTACTATCTGTACCTACATTCTTTACAGAGAGAAACCTGGAGGCAGAATTATTATGCCTGCACCATTTTACTGAACATCCAGAATGTACTGATCACTTTAGCATGGTGGCCACAATGTCATACTGAAAGGTAAGCCCGGGGTTGTTGGCCATCTTGTATTACAAGGCCTTTTGCCTCCAGATTTTGTATGTGGTTGTTCAAATAAACAAGTACCGTATATACTCGAGTATAAGCCGAGTTTTTCAGCACGATTTTTCGTGCTCAAAACGCCCCCCTCGGCTTATACTCGAGTGAACTCTCCGTCAATCAAACTGTCAATCCTTTTGAGTGGTCTTCAACCTGCGGACCTACCGATGTTGCATAACTACAACTCCCAGCATGCCCGGACAGCCATCGGCTGGGAGTTGTCGTTTTGAAACCTCTGGAGGTTGCAGGTTGAAGACCACTGCTGCCTTCGTCATCATCCAGACCCCCCTTTAGTTTTCTACTCACCTCCCCTCGGTGGGAAGTTAGGGTGAGCCATCTATGCTGCAGGGACCGTCCGGTGGGGAGGGTTAGTCGTTCCAGGCTGTCCATCTTCACCGGGAGGCCTTCTTCTCCGCTCCGGGCCCGGCCCCGGACTAGTGACGTTGCCTCGACGACGACGCACAGGGACGTCCCTGCGCTTGAACCTCCCTGTGCGTCGTCGTCAAAGGAACGTCACTAGTCCGGGGCCGGCCTGGAGCGGAGAAGAGGGCCTCCCGGGGAAGATGGACAGACTGGAACGACTAACCCTCCCCACGATCGGTCCCTGCAGCATAGATGGCCCGGACCAGCTCATCCTTCCTTCCCACCGAGGGGAGTAGAAACTGAGGGGAGCCGATGGCTGTCCGGGCATGCTGGGAGTTGTAGTTTTGCAACATCTGGAGGTCCGCAGGTTGAAGACCATTGACCTCCAGACCATTGAAGGGATTGACAGGCAGTGATGATGAAGGGGGGGGATGATGACAGTGTGATGATGACAGGGGTCTGGATGATGACAGGGTGATGATGACGGGGGTCTGGATGATGACAGGGTGATGAGAACGGGGGTATTAATGACGGGGGTCTGGATGATGACAGGGGGATGATGACAGGGGTCTGGATGATGACAGGGTGATGATGAAGGGGGGGGATGATGACAGGGTGATGATGACGGGGGGTCTGGATGATGACAGGGTGATGATGACGGGGTCTGGATGATGACAGGGTGATGATGACGGGGGTGTTAATGACGGGGGTCTGGATGATGACAGGGGGATGATGACGGGTGTCTGGATGATGACAGGGGGATGATGACAGGGGTCTGGATGATGACAGGGTGATGATGACGGGGGTGTTAATGATGGGGGTCTGGATGATGACAGGGGGATGATGACAGGGGTCTGGATGATGACAGGGTGATGATGACGGGGGTGTTAATGACGGGGGTCTGGATGATGACAGGGGGATGATGACAGGGGTCTGGATGATGACAGGGGGATGATGAAGGGGGGGATGATGACAGGGTGATGATGATGAGGGTGTTAATGACGGAGGTCTGGATGATGACATGGGGGGGGATGATGTATTTCCCACCCAGGGCTTATAGTTGAATCAATAACTTTTCGTGGATTTTTGGGGTGAAATTAGGGGCCTCGGCTTATATTCGGGTCGGCTTATACTCTAGTATATACGGTAATAATGCAAAGAAGACATCACTGTTCTGGGACATGTGGAAGCTGAATTATAAAAGAGATGTTTTTTCTTTATTTTAAGACATTTTATTGAGGGCTTTGTGTCATGAGCAAAATGGAGGGAGAAATTACCTAAACCACAGACCGAGCTACTAAAAACCACTAGATGGGAGCAAAAACGCTTCAACAAATCATGGAGAATAATGTTTACAATGCACTTGATCTGTCTGACACGTCCTGCGCTGAAGAGATTATGGTGACAAGTCAAAACATTGCTTCATCTTGGTGTCTGGCTGCGCATTAATACTGAGAATTAGCTCCGGAGCTCTTAAACTTCATAATGGTCCTGGGGCCTGAGGACTGAAGAGGTCCCCACAGCATCTGGTCTTCATCCATTTTATTTTGTGATACTGAGAGAACAGATTTACACCCACACCGAACTTCCAAGTGCTCATTACCAATACTAATGAGCGATTACGGCTGATAAGTATATACTTAGAGGGGACTGGGGTTATTTTCTGATTCCCATTAACGATATATGTCATAAAAATGGCAAAATAATAAAATAAAAATTATGTAGCAATCCCTGGGCCCCACAGACATATACAACAGACATTATTTGAAGCCCATGGCCTACAAAGCTAAATCTGTAGCAGGACCCCCATTTGGCATTTAAAATGCTGTTATCTTCTTTTGTGAAAGAGGGGATATCGGGCACCCTTTATACTATAGCCCCTGAAACCATGCCCCCCAGAAATGCTTTACAATATACATCATAGCACTGAAATTCAATACATACTGTGCCCCCTGAAACCCATTATAATACACTGTGCCCCACAAAGGAATTCATTATATACTGTGCCCCACAAATGAATTAAGGATATGTTGTGCCCCAATAAATGAATTGATTATACACTGTGCTCCCATTAAAAATTAAATACCATGGCCCCTATATAAATTTATATACTGGGCTGTATAGTGTCTGTACCTGTGTGTGACGGTTTTCTCACAATTCTTATGTGATTTTCACCCCAATATTTATTTTTAACAGCATACAAAATGACTGTTGTCTCAGATTTTTTCCAGCTTGCAATGCGGTAGAGACCTGACTCACTAGTCAGCTTATGGCAGCCTGTCTGCTTCAATGGGTGGAGAGAGCAATCTGCAAGTAATGCAACAGCTGGAGGCACCCTGATTGAAAACTACAGGTCTGCAGCTCATTTATGTTTCAATGGGTGGGGTGGCTGATGTGTGGGAAGGAGGAAAATGGTATCATGGGATTTCTAGGCAAGCAAGAAAACTGAAAACAGGAAATACAAGTTCAGAGAAAGCTAGCCACAGTGTTCTGGTAATTTCACAACATAGCCATTTAGCCCAAGACAAGCGCAGATCCTTCCTAAGCATGTCCATTACTGTCTGCCAGGTACGTACTAAAATCACCTTATGGTGGATAACCCCTTTAATATTTTACAATTAATTTCTTACAATTACAAGACAGATACATGTCAGGAACTGTCCAGTATAGGAGAAAATCCCCATAGCAAACCTCTCCTGCTCTGGGCAGTTCCTGACATGGACAGAGGTGTCAGCAGAGAGCACTGTGGTCAGACTGGAAATGACTACACAACTTCCTCTGTAGTATACAGCAGCTGATAAGTACTGGAAGGATTAAGATTTTTTAGATAGAAGTAATTTACAAATCTGTATAACTTTCTGGCACCAGTTTATTTAAGAACATTTTTTTTTTTAACACCGATTTCCCCTTTAACCTATAAACCGCCGCTGCTTTGCTCAAATGGTGCCCAGAATTTGTGCAGGTTTAATATGTATTGAGAAAACCAAGTCATTACAATCACCAGCCGAATGCGGAAAGAGATGGAATCCATGACTTAATGACTGCACACAGTCTCCGGTACAATTGCAAAAACTCATAAATATTTATCTGCACTGCGGTTCCTTTAGACTCATTCAATATGTTAGGTTCAGCTCCTGCATGATTTACACGCATAGAAATTATATGTGAATGGAGGAAGGGGAAGCTCACCCTGTCATTTAATATCGAATGGAAATGACTCGTTCCTTCAGTCTACACAACTACTACTTATCTGTGTCTTATGGAGATAGGAAGGAGGAAAGTACCCAGGGTGGGGTGCCCAATTCATGTCAAACAATGGCAAATCAGAAGACACGTTTACTATTGTCATGTTTGGTTTGCGGTCTCTGTAGATTGTTTCCTAACAGCGGCTTTAACTGGTTCCCATTTCTGAGGTGTCAGAGGAACCTGTAGGCTTCAGGGCTTGGATGCAACTGAGATCACCAGATCAATACAGATATTGCAGCTGAAAAAATACATTTATTAACAAGTGACAAAACCTGGGCCCTTAAAGGAGTACTCCGCCCCCTAAACAGATGAGATGGCTGATCATGGGGCTCCACAGCTAGGGACCCCCGCGATCTCGGCTGCGGCACCCCAGACATCCTGTGCACAGAGCGAACTTCGCTCTATGATGGATGACTGGCGATGTGGGGCGGAGGCTCGTGACGTCACAGTCACGCCCTGCTCATGATGTTACGGCCACGCCCCCTCAATGCAAGTTTATGGGAGGGGGCGTGACGACTGTCACGCCCTCTCCCATAGACATGCATTGAGCGGGCTGACGTCACGAGCCTCCGGCGCTGCACCTGACGGTCTAAACGAGCATGGGTGAAGCATAGAGATCGCGGGGGTCCCCACAATCAGACATCTTATCCCCTATCCTTTTACATTTTCAACCTGAAAAGCTATCCTCTATCCAAAGGATGGTGTTGGGGCAACTAGGACCCCAACAGATCTCGAAAATGGAGGAAAACTCCCTCGAATGAATAGAGTGCATCACCAGTGCTCCATTCATTCTCTATAGGGCTCTGAACATTTGAAGAACAGTTTTTGGAGGAACGTTTTGATCAATTCAGGGGATAGTTTAATACTGTTCTCATGATCAGTAAGGGCTCCAATATATGGACTTCGACCTATCACTTTGTTACCTCTTATCTTGTGGGTAGGGGATAATTTAGCGAATTGGGAACTCAACCCCCACAAGTTTCCACCTAAAGTGATTGTCAGCACACAACCTGCCCTCCTATTTCTCTGTTCTCTGCCTCTTATGCCCTCCCATCGGTCCCTCCTTCTGAAGCAATGCCAAAGCACAGTGTCCTCTGTTGTAATAATGCCTCTGCAAACTAATGACGGTACTGTGACCTGTGGCCTTACCAAGAAGGTGGACCTCTGAACATCAGTAACAATAAGGGGCAAGAAAGGTGTAGACTTCGAGAAGGGACAAACACACAAGGGGCCAAAGTAGGGGCACACACCAACAGGACAAAAGCAAATAGAAAGGTGAGATTACCCCTTTTAGCTAATTCCCTGGGCACATACAGGAGAGATGGGGCCTCATAGCTAAGAACAAAATGGGCCACCCATTATTTTGTTAGCATGTTTTGCAACAAAGTACAGAAGTACACAATGTTTGTGTGGGCAGCAGATTCCTCACCCAATTGATTGCTGCCGATGCAGTTCACCTGTATAGGAGGGGGGACAGCTGCACAAGTTGATCCCAACCAGAAATGGGCCCCCTCCCTCCAAACAGCAGCATGCCTTTGTGCTATGTTTATTCCTGCTTATTTCTTCTACTATGAGAATTCCATATTCCGCTGACATCCATTTTACATACATCTATTGATTTCCGTACTGAAAAGGGACGTGTAATAGTTTCATTCAATCCCTGATTTAATGGGATGAATCACTTGCCAAATATTCAATTGCACTGACTGCGTTTTTATACGATTTATGCATTCTGCTCCGAACTTATTGCCTTTGTATGGGGATTCCCTTCCGGACAGCGGTCCTTGTAACACCGTTCTGTCCACCTCTCTTTCATGTTGACCTTTAATGGGCCGGATTTATTCAAAATAAATTACAAATGAACAATATCTCAGGGGCTGCTCCATAGATTGTAGTTATAGATGCAGCAGGGCTCACTGAGGCCAAACAGAGGAAATACAGCAAAATAATATTTATCCTGCACCTTAGTTTCCATTTTAATTTTACAACATACTCCTATATGGCTGTTGCCTAAACCCCTGTTCATCCTGATCCTCCTGGTTCATGAGTTGGATTGGTGTATAAATGTTCATTTCCCCCTCAGTTAGTGTTGCCACCTGGCCGGTATTTTACAGAGACAGATTTTATTATTCTACAGATAAATACTGACCATGCAATGGGCGGTATTTATCCAACCAATCCACCAATTCCCGGAATGTTGCACCATAACCTATACTAGTGTTTCCCAACCAGGGAGCCTCCAGCTGTTTCAAAACTACAACTCCCAGCATGTCCGGACAGCCGTTGGCTGTCCGGGCATGCTGGGAGTTGTAGTTTTGCAACAGCTGGAGGCACCCCTGGTTGGGAAACACTGACCTATACTGTATACTACTATATAGTCCAACATGCTGGGAGTTGTAGTTTTGCAACAGCTGGAGGACCCCTGGTTGGGAAACACTGACCTTTACTATATACTACTATATAGTCCAACATGCTGGGAGTTGTAGTTTTGCAACAGCTGGAGTAACCCCTGGTTGGGAAACACTGACCTATACTATATACTACTATATAGTCCAACATGCTGGGAGTTGTAGTTTTGCAACAGCTGGAGACACCCCTGGTTGGGAAACACTGACCTATACTATATACTACTATATAGTCCAACATGATGGGAGTTGTAGTTTTGCAACAGCTGGAGGCACCCCTGGTTGGGAAACACTGACCTATACTGTATACTACTATATAGTCCAACATGCTGGGAGTTGTAGTTTTGCAACAGCTGGAGGACCCCTGGTTGGGAAACACTGACCTTTACTATATACTACTATATAGTCCAACATGCTGGGAGTTGTAGTTTTGCAACAGCTGGAGTAACCCCTGGTTGGGAAACACTGACCTATACTATATACTACTATATAGTCCAACATGATGGGAGTTGTAGTTTTGCAACAGCTGGAGGCACCCCTGGTTGGGAAACGCTGACCTATACTATACACTACTATATAGTCCAACATGCTGGGAGTTGTAGTTTTGCAACAGCTGGAGTAACCCCTGGTTGGGAAACACTGACCTATACTATATACTACTATATAGTCCAACATGCTGGGAGTTGTAGTTTTGCAACAGCTGGAGGCACCCCTGGTTGGGAAACACTGACCTATACTATATACTACTATATAGTCCAACATGCTGGGAGTTGTAGTTTTGCAACAGCTGGAGGCTCCCCTGGTTGGGAAACACTGACCTATACTATATACTACTATATAGTCCAACATGCTGGGAGTTGTAGTTTTGCAACAGCTGGAGGCACCCCTGGTTGGGAAACGCTGACCTATACTATACACTACTATATAGTCCAACATGCTGGGAGTTGTAGTTTTGCAACAGCTGGAGGCACCCCTGGTTGGGAAACACTGACCTATACTATATACTACTATATAGTCCAACATGCTGGGAGTTGTAGTTTTGCAACAGCTGGAGGCACCCCTGGTTGGGAAACACTGACCTATACTATACACTACGTTATAGTCCAACATGCTGGGAGTTGTGGTTTTCATTTGGGGCAGCTACTGAGCTACAGGCTGTATCAAGGCTTGCTGGGAGTTGTAGTTAGTAACTACCGAATTTAATTAAAAAAAAAAGTTGCATCAAAACAAAAATTGTACTGTTAAAAACTGCAGACCGGGGCACAAAAATACTGGTCCCCATATAAGGAGAAATAAAAAAAAGGTATAAGGATCAGAACAAAACAAAATTTCCCCACGAATATGTGTATCCTGTGATGTCACGCATATATAATTAATTATGCAAATTAGCATGGCCAGTATTTTTTGACAAGAAAGGTGGCCACCCTAACCCTCAGTATTAGACTGTGCCTTCTAAGGATAGACCATACAGAACACAGTAACATGATCCAAAACAATTTCGACCCTGTCTATGGGGAAAAAAAGAATAAAAATAGCGCTGTGCTCCATGGGGGTGGTTTTTGCTGAATCCTTCTCTTTTAAGCAATGCTGGACAAATTTCTATAGATAAACTCTATAAATTACTAGTAAAAAGATTCCCCAAAGTTCTTCATTCTGCTGAGAACTGTATTGGCGAATAGATTTTCCAATGTTAGAGCGTCATAGCCTGCTTGTAAACCCGCCGCACGTTCTCCGAGAGAGATCGCTCACAACCACATTAAAAAAAGACTAGAGAAATACGAGAGCAATTTATCTTGTGATTTATATGGCTGCGCGGCCTGGAAGAATATTCCTTCATCAGTGAAAGGGTTATTTACACCGAGAGAGGAAATATTTCAACGTATGCTGTTCTTGTATTAAAGGATTTAGGATTAGAGCCTTGGCCATTTGGAGCCAAATTGAAAGGGACAGATGTAGCCAAGTCTGGTTATTGAAATTGGGCTGGGAGCCTTAAAGGGGAACTCAGGTGGACAAAAATAATGTTTTCAAATCAGCTGGTGCAAGAAAGTTAAACAGATTTGTAAATTACTTCTATTTAAAAATCTTAACCATTCCAGTACTTATCAGCTGCTGTATACTACAGAGAGGGTGCGTTCACACAAGCGGATCCCCCGCTGAAGGACGGCTGTATTCTGCCTTTACAGGTGCCTGCTCGGACCGGCAATACGCGCTGTGCGAGTCGCTGCGCATGCATGGTGGACTCGCACACTTTGCGGCAGCTCCCCCTGCTCTATGAACTAGGCCGAGAGCTGCCGCCATGTGTGAATATACTACACATGCTCATGGCAACTCGCGCATCGCAGTGTGTCTGGTTGTAGCGGCGTATTGCCGCTCCGAGCAGGCACCTGTAAAGGCAGCATACAGTGGTCCTTCAGGGGCGGATCCGCTCGTATGAACGTACCCATATACTACAGAGAAATTTGTGAAGTTCTTTCCAGCCTGACCACAGTGCTCTCTGCTGACGCCTCTGTCCGTGTCAGGAACTTTCCAGAGCAGGAGATGTTTTCTATGGGGATATGATTCTAATCTGGACAGTTCCTGACATGGACAGAGGTGTCAGCAGAGAGCACTGTGGTCAGGCTGGAAAGAACTTCACAAATTTCTCTGTTTTATACAACAGCTGATAAGTACTGGAAGGATTAAGATTTTTTAATAAAAGTAATTTAGAAAACTGTTTAACTTTCAGGCGCCAGTTTATTTGAAAACATTTGTTTTCTTCTCGTTTCCACCGGCGTTCCCCTTTAATGTCTCAGACTGGCTTGTTGCACCATATGGTACCTTGCATTGGCTTCCCGGTGTAAAAAGGGTTAAATGTAGGGCAGAGCAAGGCGGTGTACAACTGTTTCGTGGTTATAGGCCTCGACGGGCATCGTTACACTTATTTCTTTTTACTAGCTGTACATTCACCATGTAACAGTATCCTGAGCTCTATGGCTAGAGGGCTGAATGTCCTGTAAAGAAGGTCTATTCATGGAGTAAATGCATTGAGTTGTATTCTATATAGCGACATAGGATATTCTACATTACATATAAATTAGATATGCGGTCTAGTCTGTGGACAACGTGTTATAGAGCTGAAGGCTGAGCAGACTGATATATATAGGAGTAGGAAAAAATACAATAGAACTTGTAAATTCTCCATTTAATCTTCTGCTCATTCTGGGCATAGGAGTCCAGTGATAGCCGTCACTCACAGTGTAGGACCGCCCACTGCGCACTGTGTAGGACCGCCCACTGCGCACTGTGTAGGACCGCCCACTGCGCACTGTGTAGGACCGCCCACTGCGCACTGTGTAGGACCGCCCACTGCGCACTGTGTAGGACCGCCCACTGCACACTGTGTAGGACCGCCCACTGCGCACTGTGTAGGACCGCCCAATGTCATAAAGAGCAGAGGGTTAATGTATTGCCTAGATTAGCTTTTTTTACTGCTACTGAAACATGCTGTATTCTAATTATTATGGGCAGCTGTGGTCATTACCTATTGTGACTATCCTGATCCCATCTTATCTTTAGGCTGGTGTCGCCTTTCTTCGTAATCTTGTCTGTGACGATGAAGAGACGGCTAAGAAGTGATCTCTACTGGAACAGGAAGTGTCAGTTTATTATTAGGACCAGTTTGCGGAATAAAAATTGCAACATTTTAAAATGATTTTATCATATAGATAGTAAAATGGAAAAATAGAAAAAAAAATCACTAAAATGTATTCAAAAAAATTTACGTTAATTGAACAATCGGCCATTTTCTGATGATTCCTTTTAAATATATACAAGTTATACTGAATTATATTTTAAACCTGATCGACTCCCTGTACATTGTGATGCCTGTGCCTTTTAGCTTCTAGCTAGGATCATGGTGGACAATAGTCTAAAACAGTGGATGACCCAGCTATTACCTCAACATCCACTACTGCTAATGTACAGTAAGGGCGCAGTGACATTATGGAATCTCCACTTAGAAATTCTGGTCCAGCAGCCTCCCATTGTCTTCCATAGATTGTGCTGCACCGTGCACACTGCTAAAAATTCTGCTACGAACATTTCCGGACTCCAACCAAAGAATGAACATGTTCATTCTTTTGGAGGAATCCGCTCAGATGTGTATTGTCGTCAATGGTGACAGCGCATGTCCGAGTGGTGTCAACGCCTGTCGACCACAGAATATCGGCCTGGAGACACTCCATAGTGTGAATGCGCCTTTACACATATTGGTGTCCTTGTGATTTCAAACCTGTTATGTGAGACTGGGTATTATAGATTCCCTGACAGCCAGCTGAAGCCATACGTATTCTATTGCAATTCCCTCTACTTTGAATGGTTCCCAAATCATCTTTAAATTGGCGGTCTATTTGAGATAAATCCATTTTGTTAAAGGGGTTCTCCGCTGCTCAGTGTTTGGAACACACTGTTCCGAACGCTGGAGCCGGCAGCTCGTGACATCATAGCCCCGCCCCCTCAATGCAAGTATATGGGAGGGGGTGTGACGGTAGTCACGCCCCCTCCCATAGACTTGCATTGAGGGGGCGGGGCTATGACGTTAAGAGCTCCCGGCGCCGGCTCCAGCGTTCGGAACAGTTTGTTCCAAACGTTGAGCAGCAGAGTAACCCTTTAAGTGGGCAAACCCAGCAGTGCCCCCACAGGGGAAATTAAGCATTACATAGTTCCTATTCAAATCAATTAGCTGTCTATGTCATGGTTTTGCTGGGTCCTCAAGAGCATGAGACATTCTTTGAAGCCATTCTCCATTAAATGAGAGAGTCCTGCTCTGTTTACTGTCAATTCTTAAAGAGCACCTATCATCAACTAAACTTTCCCTAATCCCCCTCCCCATCTGTCCCTGACTCTAACTATCTCTATCCCTGTATTTATTTTTGTTTAAAACCCCATGTATATACCTTTTTCATAGCATCTTCGGTAGCTCAGTGTTGAGCAGTATACGAGGGCAGGAAGTGGGTGTGTCCCGGCAGGCGCGACATCATCAGAAGCCTGGCCGGGCCAGCTTCCGCCCTTCTTCCTGTATGCTGCGATCCCTTTCGGCAGCGCACATACAGGTGGAGTACAGAGTCAGGAGTGCGCCCTGCAGGGATGCGCGCACAGTGCTCGCTCCCACCTGTCTGATTGACAGGCTGGGAGCTGCGCTGAGTATGCAATTTCGGACTCAGCAGCCAGGCCGGCGTGAGTCCGAAATCACTAAAAAATGGACTCCTAGGGAGACCTCTAGTGGACAAAAGTTTAAACACAAAAAACACATAAAAGTATAAAAAGTAGAAAATTTATCTATAGATATTAAACTATAAAATATTATTATTATTATTTTTTTTTTAGAGATACTCTTTAAGTAGGATATTTGAAAATGGGTTTTCTAAGCCAGACAATTGAGATGATGGCCTGTCTGGCTCCTGACACAGATACAGTATTTAGTATAAGGCTGTGTACACATTGCTTTCAGCCGACACCTCCGAAGAACATGTAGTATAAGCAGGGGTCAAGTCCTGGGAAAAAAGTGGGGCAACCACCCAAGATTTCCACTCAAGGGCTGGTCCTGCAGGATTCCTGCTAATGGGAACAGTGTTCCTGCTATGGAAAAAGTGCAGGAACTCCATTCCCATTTCCGTTACCTATGAGGCTGCAGGCTCTATACAGCTGTGAATCAAGCTCAGTGCAGAGAAACACTTCCTGAGTTTGGTCTCCTGCCAGGCCAGGAGGAGACCAAACTCACTGTATTAATTGTGGCAGGGAACAGAACAGAGCCACCTAGTGGCTATTTTTTCTATAAAATTTTAAACAGCTTTATGTTGCTAATTTTAAAAGAAAGTGAATGGGAAAGTGTCTGCTAATTACACAAGGAAAACTATATTAAAAGTTTTATTTTGTGACAAGTACTCTTTAGGTAATATTTCTATAACACACTGAAACATCCAATATGCTTTGTGACTATGCTTGTCCTTGAAAGTTTGTGAAAAGAAAAAAAAAAAAAATCTCACTGGGTTGAATAGGAAAATGAATGTTCTCTATTTACAAATATAAATCGTTATCACTTGTCTGGGAAGAAGCAGCGAGCCTGAAGAATAGCGTGAAACAACGTTTGCATACACTTGAAGGCTCAATAGCATGGAATGGTTATCATGGAGGCTGTCATGATTATGGTGATATAATAGGAGGTTCTGCATTGGAGACAGCTGCGTTACATACTGCAACACACGGACGCTTGTGGCTCATTAAGTTGCAGAACGCACATCTAAAAGCAAATAAAGCCAAACGTTTCTCCTCACGTCCGTGACATGCACAGCAGGCGAGGCCTCTGCTCCGCAGCAAGGGGGGAAAATGGAGACTGAAGCTCAGACTGCGGCTGGAGAGGAAAAATGAGGAGAAATCTGACCAAGTCAGCAGGCTGCCCGAAAATACTGCTAAGGAATAGATCTGGTGCTCGTGGAAAAACTCTGCCCTCCCGGGGAGAAAGAGGATGGCTTCTTAATCAATCTATTATTATCCCTACTGCTATAGTCTGTACGACACAGCAACCAAATTGACCATGATTTAGATGGTGCCGGGGGTAGTTATTAAGGGGGGGGGGTGCGGGAGCTGTGTAAGACCTTGTGGATTATTTAGGCCGAATACTGAACAGAGCAGTCATATACATGTTACCCAATAAAGGAGATGGATGAAGGGGTGGACACCTCTGGTGTTTCAATATAGGGCAAGGTTAATGCCATGTGTAGTACCCTCTGGTGAGGTCCGTCCTGCATATGATCGATCATATAAAGCCCAAATAATATAATCATACAATACCCAAGGAACATGCAGTACCCAAACAACATTGTGGTGTACCATACAGTGCCCAAATAATATAATCATACGGTACCCAAACAACATTATGGTGTACCATACAGTGCCCAAATAATATAATCATACGGTACCCAGACAACATTATGGTGTACCATATAGTGCCCAAATAATATAATCATACAATACCCAAGGAACATGCAGTACCCAAACGACATTGTGGTGTACCATACAGTGCCCAAATAATATAATCATACGGTACCCAGACAACATTATGGTGTACCATATAGTGCCCAAATAATATAATCATACGGTACCCAGACAACATTATGGTGTACCATATAGTGCCCAAATAATATAATAATACAGTACCCAGACAACATTATGGTGTACCATACAGTGCCCAAATAATATAATCATACGGTACCCAGACAACATTATGGTGTACCATACAGTGCCCAAATAATATAATCATACGGTACCCAGACAACATTATGGTGTACCATACAGTGCCCAAATAATATAATCATACGGTACCCAGACAACATTATGGTGTACCATACAGTGCCCAAATAATATAATCATATGGTACCCAGACAACATTATGGTGTACCATATAGTGCCCAAATAATATAATCATACGGTACCCAAAGAACATTATGGTGTACCATATAGTGCCCAAATAATATAATCATACGGTACCCAAACAACATTATGGCGTACCATACAGTGCCCAAATAATATAATAATACGGTACCAAGACAACATTATGGTGTACCATATAGTGCCCAAATAAGATAATCATACGGTACCCAGACAACATTATGGTGTACCATACAGTGCCCAAATAATCTAATCATACGGTACCCAGACAACATTATGGTGTACTATATAGTGCCCAAATAATATAATAATACAGTACCCAGACAACATTATGGTGTACCATATAGTGCCCAAATAATATAATCATACGGTACCCAGACAACATTATGGTGTACCATACAGTGCCCAAATAATATAATCATACGGTACCCAGACAACATTATGGTGTACCATACAGTGCCCAAATAATATAATCATACGGTACCCATAGAACATTATGGTGTACCATATAGTGCCCAAATAATCTAATCATACGGTACCCAGACAACATTATGGTGTACCATATAGTGCCCAAATAATATAGTAATACAGTACCCAAGGAACATGCAGTACCCAGAGAACATTATGGTGTACCATATAGTGCCAAAATAAGATAATGATACGGTACCCAAACAACATTATGGTAGTGCCCAAATAATATAACAATACAGTACCCAAACAACATTATGGTGTACCATATAGTGCCCAAATAGGATAATCATACAGTAACCAAGGAACATGCAGTACCCAGACAACATTATGGTGTACCATATAGTGCCCAAATAAGATAATGATATGGTACCCAGACAACATTATGGTGTACCATATAGTGCCCAAATAAGATAATGATATGGTACCCAGACAACATTATGGTGTACCATATAGTGCCCAAATAATACAATCATACGGTACCCAGACAACATTATGGTGTACCATACAGTGCCCAAATAATATAATCATACGGTACCCAGACAACATTATGGTGTACCATACAGTGCCCAAATAATATAATCATACGGTACCCATAGAACATTATGGTGTACCATATAGTGCTCAAATAATCTAATCATACGGTACCCAGACAACATTATGGTGTACCATATAGTGCCCAAATAATATAGTAATACAGTACCCAAGGAACATGCAGTACCCAGACAACATTATGGTGTACCATATAGTGCCAAAATAAGATAATGATACGGTACCCAAACAACATTATGGTAGTGCCCAAATAATATAACAATACAGTACCCAAACAACATTATGGTGTACCATATAGTGCCCAAATAGGATAATCATACAGTAACCAAGGAACATGCAGTACCCAGACAACATTATGGTGTACCATATAGTGCCCAAATAAGATAATGATATGGTACCCAGACAACATTATGGTGTACCATATAGTGCCCAAATAAGATAATGATATGGTACCCAGACAACATTATGGTGTACCATATAGTGCCCAAATAATATAATCATACGGTACCCAGACAACATTATGTTCTATCATATAGTGCCCAAATAATATTACCCAAACACCATTGCCCCTCCCCTTATGGTGTATATCTTATAGTGCCTAAAAAATGGCAATCAATAGCACCTGAATAACATGTTGCGTCTTATGGTGTAATATTTGGGCACTACTGAATATGAAACACCACACAGTGCCCTAATAACAGTGCAGTAACATCCTAATGTAACACCGCCAGAGAGTTGCTAAAATGCTAACAAATGACCACCCCAATCTAGGGTGTAACTAGAGATAGGGGGTGTTGACAAGGCACTGTGCTGCAGGTCAGGGGGTGGGATATTTAGCTTAATAGTTTGGGAGGCAAACTGGATTTTTGTCCAGAGGTAGAAAAGCCTAGCTATGACTGTGCTCATATCCCCTGTTCAGGGCCAGAAGGTTCATTGCCAGACTATAAAAAGGTTTGGAAGCTTTGGAATCACTCTTAATAAACACTATAACCGGTCACAGAATCTATTAACCCTTCACCTCACAGTAAAGCATTGCTGGTACAGTATAGTCAAACGATATCAAGAACAGTAAATGTAAAGCTTATTAAAGCTCATGTGCAAGGAGAGTTTTATCATCCAATGCATTGATCTGTAGGGGTCTTTGCAATATTGGGCTCTTGCCATTGATAAATGGTGTGATCAATAAGAAAGCTGCTTATATCTTGTAAAATATTTTATACAATGCTCCATTGACAATTTTTATTAAGGGGGTATTTTAAAAAATTGGGTTAATGGGGTGTTTGGCTTTGCCCTCCCTAGATAGTAAGTCCTAACAAGTAGGGTCCTCATTCCTCTTGTTTGAATATTTGAATATTCAGATTCAGTTTAAATTTCACCAAAAAATAGCATATGCCACAATCCAAACCTTTTGTGATTCATTTTAGGTGAGCCCTGCTTCAGTTCACTTATCTGCCCAGAGGTTACTGTGCAGGAACAGGGACTTCTGCCTATGACAAGAGTCCCCGCTCCTGTACATACTTCATGTGGGCAATCTCAGGGCAATTTGGGCATTCTTAATTGGGATCTGAAGATGAAACAAATCAGATTTGCCAAATTGGACCCAAACCAAATCTCAGGAGATTCACTCATCTCTGTCAATGACAATGTAAATTTATATGTCTTTTAGGATGAAGAAAATGAGGAACGGGCAGAATTCTGGCTACCAATGGTGGTTGTAAAAAAGATGTTGCTAGGGGGCTGGCAGGACCAGGTGTATTGGGTGTTTGGTGAAGCACCACCAACATGGCACTAAACCTTGTCTGGGAATTATGCTAAAGGGATTAGACACTGAAGTATTTGCTCTAGGAGCAGTCATGATGAGCCAGGTACTATGGCACCTTCATCTTTCAAACCATATCACACATATTCAGTAGGTAGGCCATCTTGTCGGTCAGCTGGATTGAGTTCTTCCAACACGAAGGCAGCTGATCTGGAAGATAGTACAAAAGAAAAAAAAAAACTTCTGTCAATAGAAGAGGCAAAGCAGACATCATTATAACAGAGAAAGGCCATTTCCCAGAAGGCAGATGAATTAAATTTGGCAAGTTAGTCATTCGATGAATTGCTTCGCCCATTATGACGAATACACAGCTCCTGTATTTGGCGCCAGCTACAAAGAAAACATTCGCAGTTCACCGTAAGCTATTACATTTGCAAGAGGAAATAAAAGAGTGTAACAAGTCTAGTCTCTGCCTTCCTATCCACATCCCCGATAATAATCCCCGATAATACTATCATTGCTCAATATGCTTAATGTCAATTGTGCTGTATACACAGTTGGCCAGCATTGTGTATTGTGTGTGCGCACAATATCCCCGCTCAGCTCTGTATCAGAGACTTTATTCTACCATTGGCGGAATTAAAATTCAGCCCGAGCTGGTGTATGCGGTATTGTTTTCTGTCTTCTTGTGCTGCTGTCATAGACCCATTGAAGGATATACCCTGATCGCTGCGCCTCCCACATAGTCATCCCACTCATATCATTTATTGGGCTATTTCCTAGGAAACAAAGTGGCTTTTCTGGTAAAATGACTAAAAATAATATAGATTGTATTAGCTGGATTTCTATGGCAGACTGAATGTCATGTTATTGTAGTCTGTACAATGAGGAATCCTCCGTGCTAACACAGTTCTTGAATAGACTTTATTTCTTTATAAAACTATTCTTTCTCCTCACTGGAATCGGCCCTGATTTTTATGAGAGATTATACAATTTATTTGTTTATTATCTATTATATTTGCAAACATTGTAATGTTGATGTAACTATTACAGTCAGATCATGTGCCGCTAGTATATGGCATGAGCCAGAGATTCTACACTGAAGACTATTAGACAACTTATTTTGCATTCCAGAAATACACTCAAAACAGTTCTTTATTTCCCTAGCTCCTCATGGGCGGGTCATGCAAAACATATTAATCAGCAGGGCAACTAAGCACAGGAAGTACCACCTCCCGAGGGACTAGAGCCCGAAATCCATGAACCACCCTAAAGCATGAGGAGAGTTTTATCCAGAATACACATTTATGAATTTTTTTTTTTTTTTTGCATAGCATCCCTAGTTGGAGCACTAACCTAACCTGCCTAATGTGTATGAGGGCCTACCGATTCCCTAATGACAGATGTCAGGGGAGATAAGGATGTTGGATGTAAACTGTCCAATACATTTGGCATAGTTGTACCTCCATCTATATTGAGTAGATGTGCATACGTGGCTAAAACTGAATGTGCATGTCATGTGCATATTAGGGGGGGATTGGGAGAGACAGTTATTTTATATGTTTAGCCTGTGTTTTCACTTTTCTTTTGGCAGAAATAAATAAAAATAAATAAATAAAAATTCCCTGCATAGTGTTGTGCGATTTTTTGCCATGTTTGCCACAGCTCGCAGAGAGGTAAATAGGTAAAACAAATGCCAAAAATAAGTACTGTGGAAATGGTGCAGTTGCATTAGCTGTAAGCTGTTCCATAACCATGCACATTTTTGTTAAAGGGGTACTCCGGTGGAAAACTTTTCTTTTTTTAAATCAACTGGTGCCAGAAAGTTAAACATATTTGTAAATTACTGCTATTACAAAATCTTAATCCTTCCAGTACTTATTAGCTGCTGAATACTGCAGAGGAAATTATTTTCTTTTTGGAACACAGAGCTCTCTGCTGACATCTCTGTCCATTTGAAGAACTGTCCAGAGTAGGAGAAAATCCCCATAGCAAACATATGCAGCATATGTTTGCTATGGGGATTTTCTCCTACTCTGGACAGCTCTGGACAGTTCCTAAAATGGACAGAGATGTCAGCAGAGAGCACTGTGTTCCAAAAAGAAAATAATTTCCTCTGTAGTATTCAGCAGCTAATTAGTGTTGCTCGCGAATATTCACAATTCGAATATTATTCGCGAATATCGCATATTCGCGAATTCGCGAATTTCGCGAATATAGCGCTATATATTCGTAATTACAAATATTCGTTTTTTTTTTTTTTTTTTCTTTTTTTCTTCACAGTACACATCACAGTGATCATCCCTCTCTTCTTCCAGCTTGTGTGGTGTAAAGAAGGCTCTAATACTACTGTGTGAGACTGGCGTGCAGAAATTCGCATATGCGAAAATTAGCATATGCTACTTTTCGCATATGCGAATTTACGCGTATGTTAATTTTGTATATGCTAATTTTCACATATGTTAATTTTCACATACACAAATTTTTGCATATGCGAAAATAAAACGAGAATATAACGAATATGCGAATATTCGCGAATATATGACGAATATTCGTCCATATATTCGCGAATATTCGCGAATTCGAATATGGCCTATGCCGCTCAACACTACAGCTAATAAGTACTGAAAGGAACTTTCTGGCACCACCAGTTGATTAAAAAAAAATATAATAATAATAATTTCCACCGGAGTACCCCTTTAAGCTCCCAAGGCCTTAGTCACAACACCAGCTTTTATGTCTCTCATTTGTTTTTCGTCTAGATATTGACTTGGCTTGCATAATGGTTTCCTCCACTGGTTATAGAATATACTACTAATGCATGGTATTAACTTGTAGAAAGACTATATGCCGAGTTTCTTAGCTTCCCATGTTTTCTTAAAATGGAAGTAAATTATTCAAAAAACAAACCACAGCAAGATCTGTCTGCATATTTTCATTATTAAATTTTCATTTTATTAGCTTCTATAATACAACAAACCGAGAATTCCAACTTTATGAAATGTGGGGATTCTGAAAAAAAAAACAGCTTTGTACTCGGAGGAGACGGCAAATATTTATATTCTGTAAAAGTAGAAACAAAAAACTAAAAATATAGTTAAAAGATTAATAAAAAAAGAAAACACATTTGCTGTCTCCCTGGTGTTAAATGTGCCCGTTCGTTCTGTCGTATGGGGAATACATTATTTACCGTATCTCCAGCCAATCGTACACAAAGGGGCTCTTTAAAAATAATCATTTCGGGTATAGAATGCCTTGGGATGCCGAGATAAAGCAAGTGTTGTTCTTCTCTTAGATCTCCTTGTGTGCGTAACCTTTCGGGCTGTAATCTAACTAATGAAAACAGGGAATTTCTTTACAAACTAGCACCATGCTGTATAAACAGCAGTTAATGTTTTCACACCATAACAGTCTCAATAGGCGGGAACTTTTGGGAAACAATAGGCAAACTGAGGAAATACTCTTGATATCAGCCACTTGAATGGGCTAGAAAAGCTACAGTAAATATAGGGCTTACTGATGGACACATTTTTTATATATTCCAAAAACTCTTATTGGCTAAAGTAATAAAGAAATAGAAAGAAAAATAATACGTCCATGAATAAGTGCACGTGTACATCAGGTAGAGTCAACAGATCCTTTTTACAAGAGGTCAACCAAACCATCGGTAAACAAGGAGGCTTAAACAGGCACTGACATTTGAATTACTTTTGCATAGATCAATAGTACTGACAGGGATGACCCTTATCATTTTGATTACTGATCAATATATACCTCAGTATTATTACTGACCATGTTCATCCCTGTATGACCACAGCACCTTGTAGACAGTATACCATGAAGAATGAAAACAAAAGGAAGTCCAACCTGGTACTAACAAGGTGGGCCTAATAAAGTGCCAGTGAGTGTAGCTGTAATATTGAGAGACTTTTATATAGAGATCTACAGCTGATAAGTACTGGAAGGATTAAGATTTTTAAATAAAAGTCATTTACAAATCTGTTTAACTTTTTGGCACCAGTTGAAAAAAAAAAGAAAAATGTTTTCCAGCGGAGCACCCCTTTCAGGCAATGTTCACATTGCCATAATGCTCCGTCCTGCTCTGGGTCCGTTAGGCAATTTTTTGCTCCTAATGGCCCCCAAAATGGACCCATTTAAATTGGGGTCTTGTAGTTTACCAGAGAAAAAAAAATAATGCATGCACTATTTTTATTCTCCGCTAAACTCCCGTCGTTTTGGCGAAATTGCCGACAGAGCTCCATATAGCGAAGCCCGGAGGCAATGTGGACGAGGCCTTAGACCCATTCAGTTCCATGGAAAACTTGTTCTTCAAGTAACTGTATCCGATCAGCAAAAAAAATAGAAAATTCCCCACCCTCCAGATGAGGATATGAAAAGGGAAGCAGGAATGAAAAGAAAAACCAATATTGCAGGATATTTTATTTCAAAGGCTACGGCGCTTCCATTATGCAAATCGCTTTCATAAGAACGGCTGGAAACCTCATATCCCTTTATTTCATTAACATAAATACAAGATGGAGTTAATAAGACAGAATAAAGCAATTCGGACAGCTAGAAAAGCTCCCAATGTAATTTAAGTAGACGGGTGATTACTTATAGCGAGCATTGTGATGGGTAAATAGGGGGGACCATGCGGTGACTCCATGGTACATGTTACGGTACTTACAGATCAGCCGTGTACCTGGTCAGTAGACTTTATTCATAGCAAGTTATAGCTGGCTTACAAAGAATCTCCTCTTTCTGCTTTCATAATTGGCAAAACGACAACTCCCAGCATGCCCGGACAGCCAACGGCTGTCCGGGCATGCTGGGAGTTGTTGTTTTGCAATAGCTGGAGGCACCCTGGATGGGAAACACTGGTTTAAATGTATAAACATACCAATATTTATATTCCCCAGAATTTCTGTAATGAATGTTCATGTTGTTTGTTTTCAGTCATGAATAAGATCTATAGGTCCGAAACACGTCGGCTTTGTCCGGTGATGAGTTTATGTTTAAATAAAAGCTTGAATAACATAGCTTCATTTTCTTTCTAGCTCTGAAGATTGAAGAAGCTGCAACCAGAGCAACCAGAGAATTAAGAAATCGGATCCCGGTAGCCCAGTTGTAAGTATTCAGTATTGTTTTATACTCAGTATGGTACTGCAGGTAGTTGCTCCGCCAGCACCTCTTATACTTCCATATCTAAAAAAAAAATTATGCACGGACCATGGTCCTCGTGTATCAATATTTCATGAATCGCTTCTCGGCCTTTTGGCTAAGATCAAGTATAGTATCTGTTCTTATCAGTGTTCGTTTCTGTGTTGAATTTGGCAGCACTGATGTGGTACTGGTGGGGAGGGGTGCTGCATGGAGGGAACAGGTTTTCCGGGGCTGGTTCTGAGTAATAGCTTGACGGCTGCCCTGATGTGACCTGTTTCCTCCCGGTCTCGCCATGAGGCTGAGAGGGTCTAGAGCCAAGGTACTTTAGTGCCTTGGGGTGCAGTGACCCCCAGGTGTTGAAACTCACTGGGAGTATTGGCTCACTGAGTGGAAGCACTGGCACCATGATCTCTTCACCTTGTGGCACTCACCTCTTGATTTCTGGTCTTTTGGCTAGGATCAGAGAAATATT
Source organism: Hyla sarda (assembly GCF_029499605.1). Classification (NCBI taxonomy): domain Eukaryota; kingdom Metazoa; phylum Chordata; class Amphibia; order Anura; family Hylidae; genus Hyla; species Hyla sarda. Next base: position 196,902,125 of record NC_079196.1, on the reverse strand, counting down.
TATAGATCCGGGCAGTACATCTTCGCATATTCATAATTTTTTTTTTTTTGGGCACTTTTTGCGTGTTGTGTCTCCACAAGATTAGGATGCGGTAGCCCCTCTGGGTGTCCCTCTTGGCGGTCTAGGGGAGTTGTGTGTGGCCATTAGGTTCTGCATCTCCCTGCAAAAGCCCCGGGTACCTTGGCTAATCCCATAGACTTACATTGAGAGGGCATGGCCATGACATTTTGACCCCCGCTGCCTGCGCCAAGCATTCGGAACAAAATGTTCCAAACCCTGGGGCAGCAGAGCACCCCTTTAACTGATACCTCTCTATACTTTTACCCTTGATGTCCTCTTCTTGGTGTATAATGATATCTACAGAAACTGTTGTCCTTAGATAACTCCTCTGCCATAAACTTTGATATTGCTGGCCGTATATTAAAAACTTTTCAGGTTGCCATATCTAGCCTGCTTGTCTTGGCTGTATATAAGAAAGGACGTCATCCAAGACCAAAGAACTTGTTAACTGCTTTCTATTGAGTCGAATACTAGGCGCAAATATTAATTGAACACCTCATTAGGATCTGAAGGACTATTGGTAATGAATGATTAGACTGAAAAACCCTATGATATAGTTCCTTGTATATATTTACATTAAAGTAGTCTGCCTTGCTTCCATGTGTTTCCGATAGTCCCCGGCTGCACACAGTTGTTTATCATTAGGATGAATAGAGACATTACATGGAATTTTCAGCCATTTCCAACTTTTTTTTTTCCTGCCGATGTTAAGCGTTGAAAGGTCAGCGGCATCAATCAGGTCTTATCAGCTCAACTACACCCATACTATTCCACACACGAGAAGAAAGAAATATCTGCCCCAAAGACGGGCTTTCAGTCTGAGTTAGTTTTTAAATGGATTAACCATGTTTACAGAGATTTCTCCAGCAAACACATCTAATAGAAGCAATTTAGCAGCGGTGACATCTCCGAGGGGAACAGAGGGGAAGGTGGCTGAGCCAATATTAATACTGTTGCTCTTGTCCAAATGAGATAGGAATTTTAAGTTTTTGGTTTGCGGGTTTGGGACATCATACATCATATTAGAACTGAGAAGTTTAAGCAAGTCTGTCCTACCATACTCTGGCAGACTAGGTATTACATACAGGGAATTACAGCTTCTTGTCGTCAACTAAAGATGCATTGTGAAACAAATACCCAGGACCTGCAGAGGCGTCATTAAGGGTTTAAAGGGGTACATCGGTAGAAAACATATTTTTTTTAAATCAATTGGTGCCAGAAAGTTTCAGATTTATAAATAACTTCTATTTAAAAATCTTAATCCTTCCAGTACTTATCAACTGCTGTATGCTCCACAGGCTTCCTTTCTGTCTGACCACAGTGCTCTCTGCTGACACCTCTGTCCATTTTAGGAACTGTCCAGAGTAGGAGCAAATCCTCATAGCAACTGCTCTGGACAGTTTCTAAAAGGGACAGAGGTGTCAGCAGAGAGCACTGTGGTCAGACAGAAAGGAAATTCAAAAAGAAAAGAACTTCCTGTGGAGCATAGAGCAGCTGATAAGTAGTGGAAGGATTAAGATGTTTAAATAGATACCATTTACAAATCTGTTTAACTTTCTGGCACCAGTTGATTTAAAAAAAATGTTTTCCAGGGGAGGGGAGTACCCCTTTAGGTCCCAATAAAAAAAATTGGTAACAAGAAAACCTCTTTGAGAAGAACACTCAAAATGGCATTGAACATTTTCTATAGGGTGTTTTTCTCAATGAATATGGCTATTACACATAATGTATGGTGGATTGAAAAATCCATCACCCAAAATCTAGTCTGGATAGGGATTTGGTCTTCCCAAACAGGTGGTTTCACTGTATATTCTTTTCCTGTGTGCCAAATGGTGCTTTGGACTCCCTCAGGCACTAGAACCCAAGTGTAATTGCTCCCTATAGTACCCAAATAGCTATACCCCTGCACCCCTGATTTTCAGGGATGGTAATATCTTTGCAATTGAGCTATCCAGGCATTTTGGGAGTTGTAGTTTTGCAACAGCTGGAGACACACTGGTTGGGAAACAATGGTCTAGTCTTAGTAAAACGAAGCAAGTTTTTGTATATGTCCCCCTTAGATTTATAACTACCCTCTACCACCTCTAGATGGAGCTTCAGAGCTAAGTGCATACTATTTACATATTGAACTTCATTATAAAATGGTATGCAGTGAAATGACATGTTCCCTCTAGTGGCAGATGCAAGTAATTAACATTTTACTTTTCAATTCACATCTACAGTGATTTTGGAACTGATAATTAGAAACACAGAGCTCTGTTCTATATAAAGAAATTCATCAGCACAAAACTTTGGACCTACAGACAACATATTGATAAAAGATAGAGATTTACCTTAAAATACATTTTGCTCATCAAAAGTTCACTAATAAAGATTGTAAAGTTTATAATATGTTATCAAGGTTTCCTATAGACCTGAATTCCACTCGATGTAAAGACTCGGAATATAAAATGATGTTAAAGTGTGGACAATCTTCTCCGGAGGATTGAGGGTCAGTGGCTTCCCAAGGCTTGATGCTAAGACAGTTTAAAGTGCCTAATAGTAATATCTTTAAATTACTGTTAAGAGTGCTGGTAAATCACCAGCAAGGACATTATACTTAGGGATATTCATCAATCACCATCAGTCTGGACAGTCAGCTGTTTTCCTGGTCAATTTAGGATGAGTTTTAATCAGTAATTTTTTTTTATCATCTCCACATTACAAATTACACTAGGTATAGGATGGACTTTGTGATCTGTATTGTATTCTGCAAAAAAAAATATATATATATATATACCGGTATATAATAATAATATATATAAATAGATATAGATATATATAGATATACAGTACAGACCAAAAGTTTTCTTTATTTTCATGACTATGAAAATTGTAGATTCACACTGAAGGCATCAAAACTATAAATTAACACGTGGAATTATATACATAACAAAAAAGTGTGAAAATATGTCATATTCTAGGTTCTAGCCACCTTTTGCTTTGATTACTGCTTTGCACACTCTTGGCATTCTCTTGATGAGCTTCAAGAGGTAGTCACCTGAAATGGTCTTCCAACAGTCTTGAAGGAGTTCCCAGAGATGCTTAGCATTTGTTGGCCCTTTTTGCCTTCACTCTGCGGTCCAGCTCACCCCAAACCATCTTGATTGGGTACAGGTCCGGTGACTGTGGAGGCCAGGTCATCTGGCGCAGCACCCCATCACTCTCCTTCTTGGTCAAATAGCCCTTACACAGCCTGGAGGTGTGTTTGGGGTCATTGTCCTGTTGAAAAATAAATGATGGTCCAACTAAACTCAAACCGGATGGAATAGCATGCGGCTGCAAGATGCTGTGGTAGCCATGCTGGTTCAGTATGCCTTCAATTTTGAATATATCCCCAACAGTGTCTCCAGCAAAGCACCCCCACACCATCACATCTACTCCTCCTCCACACCAGCACACCTGTGAAGTGAAAACCATTTCAGGTGACTACCTCTTGAATCTCAACAAGAGAATGCCAAGAGTGTGCAAAGCAGTAATCAAAGCAAAAGGTGGCTAGAACCTAGAATATGACATATTTTCAGTTGTTTCACACTTTTTTGTTATGTATATAATTCCACATGTGTTAATTCATAGTTTTGATGCCTTCAGTGGGAATCTACAATTTTCATAGTCATGAAAATAAAGAAAACTCTGAATGAGAAGGTGTGTCCAAACTTTTAGTCTGTACTGTATATATATATATTTATATTGTCACCAGTGTATTTTTTCCTTGAAGGGCTATGCTGTACCCATCTCAGTAGGACATTAGTACAAAGGCCTGCTATTGGGTTTGCATGATCTCTTTTTGTAGGCCAGGAACAGACCTAAAAAGTGTTGAAGCCTCTGGGACACGAGCCCCTTATACTTTCCCTAGAATAATTCAGCCCTGGATTTTAGTGACACATCCATAAAAAATAAAAAAAACCTTAGTATTGTTATCATCTACTGCAGTGGCCTCCAAGAAGGCATCAAGCCATGTGTCATGTTACCAAGAACCAATTTCTATTTTATGTGTGTCACACAAGAGCGTATGTACTGTAGAGGCATTCCTTGGTCAGAATGGTACTTTTCTAGGTTAGTCTCATCCCCATTGTAAGAATTATTGAAGCAGTACAAAGTTAAAGACCAAAACTGAGTCATCAAAATGGGATGTGGACACCCGGACCTCCTATCATGGATGATCAGGAGATTGGTTGTGTCAAGCGGCAGCTGAAAGCAGCATAATGTACCGTAGAATTCAATGTAGTTACTTCGTGGGGTACGGCAGGATCAAAGCGGCGCTGACCAGGACAGACACGAGAGATGGAGTAAGGAACAGTTTATTGAAGCAAAATGTGACGCGTTTCACCGCGATTGCACGGTGAAACGCGTCACATTTTACTTCAATAAACCGTTCCTTACTCCATCTCCCGTGTCCGTCCTGGTCAGCGCTGCTTTGATCCTGCCGTACCCCATGAAGTCGCTTCATTGAATTGTTCATTTTGTCAGGAAAGCTGCAGATGGGACCTTGTTCTCACTCACGCTGAGTCCACACAACCACCTGTGATAAGAGCCCATATCACTTACCTTGTGGATTATTTGCTGGTGATATTATGCTATGGAGCGCTCTTCCATTTAGTTTTAATGTACCATATAGCAATTCCATGGTCAGAGTAGAAACAGGGAGACGAATGATGAGAAAAAAAAACCTTTGCCAGCAGGCGCTCAGAAATTCATAGGAGGTATCACACTCGAGTCACGTAGATAAAGTATAGGCAACTTTATTGATTTAAAGCAATGATGCATTTCGTTGTAGACACTACCCCTTCTTCACATTGACATAGTACCGAAATTGCGTCATTGCTGTACATCAATAAAGTTGCATATACTTTATCTACGTGACTCAAGTGTGATACCTCCTATGGACTTCTGAGTGCCGGCTGGCAAAGGCTTTTTTTTTCTCTTCATTCGTATCCCAGTTGTCCACAGGACACCGGCTGGTACTCCTGGACCTTGGGTTGCACAGGATCCAAAATCATCTCCTATACCCCTATACGGGGTGATATGCATATTTCCTATACGCTTAAGGTGAGCGGCCACTCTATGGAGCCTGCACCTCCCTCCTGCTAGAAGAGGGGGGGGGGAGAAAAACCCCCACCCTTCCACTGTAATCTGGGGTAAGGCACAAGGTCTTCGGTCTTTCTCTTTTTCTACTTTTATACAGAGTAGACACAGGTTAGTCTCATACCCATTGTAAGGAGTAGTAAGAATAATTGAAGAAGTACAAAGATAGAAATAGAGTCATTAAAATGGAATGTGGACACCAGGAACTTCTATCATGGTGATCAGGAGACTGGTAATGTCAAGCAGCAGCTGGAAGCAGCTTAATGTACTGTAGAGGTATTTTCTAGTCAGAGTCGGCATGTTCTTGGCTGGTCCCATCCCTATTGAGGGGAAGTAAGAATTATTGAAGAAATACAAAGCCAAAGATTAAAATCAGGTCATCAAAAAGGGATGTGGACACCAGGGCCTCCTCTCATGGGTGATTAGAAGCAGCTTAATTTTTTGCCATAGGTCTCCCTTCCTCTATATATTTTACTGGTTCCATCTAAATGAATGGACATATGCAGTATGTGGATTATATCACTGACATATGTTTCCCTTAGAGCTTGAATTTAGCATTTTTCTATCTGATCATCCTATCGGTGATGTTGTATATAAAAAAAGTTGTGGTGCAAGGGTCAATCCTCAGCTTAGACTTAGTACTTCCTTTATCACTAGTCTTCCTTTGATCAACTGGACTCTATTATAAAGTTACATAGTCTCTTACAAAAAAACAAGTTTGCTTGTGCATCAGAGCTCTGTCACAGAGTCTGTTCCTGGTAGAAAAATCGGAGCTGGACGATCTGTTGCACAACCGACACCAATGAATCCCATTGGATTCTATTGACTTGAATGGGGTCCAACTGGTTTTCCATTCAGGGTCCGTTGTTTTTTTAGAATTTGAGCAGTGAAAAATACCGATCCACAAACTTTTTTACTCACCCAAATATTTTAATGGCTTCAGAGAATGTAGCTTTAACACTGATATGAACAAGGCTTAAGGCTATGTTTTCACTATTTTTAACCATTATGTTCAGCTGTGAATTTTATGCAAAAAAATAAATAAATAAATGGAAAAAAAAAAAAATATATATATATATATATATATATTAATACTGAGCACAAAAAACTTACCAAAATCGATTGCGCACTTATTGACTATAAAGGAACACATTGGAACAATAAAAATTTTTAGGTGTGAAGGCTGCATTGTATTGCTAAAAAGTATGTCCAATTCATGTGAAGCTCCGTAAAACACCGAAAAAAGTTTCCTCTTTGTTCTTGAGCTCATTGTCTGCAAAGCTCGATACTGCTGCTACGAGGTTGTCATCTTCTAGTTCCCTTAAGATATTGATAGCTTATGTTAATGTTGCTCATTAATCATTCTGTACGCCGGACCCGCTGCTTGCCACTAAATGTTGTTGGCTCTAAAATAGCTAAGAGCTTCTTTTCAGTCGAGATACTATAATACTGTTAGCGGCAAGGAGGTAGTATATCCGCTGAGCCTGTGTGAATGATGGCTTGGGCCGTGTCAGGGAGTGGAGTCTAAGGTGCCGCTGGTTTTCACCAGAGCCTGCCGCAAAGCTTCCTTACCCCTGACACAACTCATCCACACATGCTGCTGAGGAGAAAACGTGGTACAGGAGGAATAATGCAACTCGTAGTCATGATAGCAGAAGGTCAGGGTTGGCAGCACGGTAGCGAGAACAGGGACGTAGCAAGAGGTCACTAGGCAGGCGGCAAAGGAGCAAGGTCAGGTCAAGGAGCCAGTAGGTCAGGAACACGGTAAGGCAAGACCCAATAAATGCTTTCACTAGGGCACTGGGCACACAAAGATCCGGCAAGAGGTAGAGGGAGGTAAACATATTTATAGAGAAGAGACAGGTGCAAACACTAATTAAGGGAGCACTGGTCCTTTAATTCTCAGAGTTGCGACACGCGCGTGCCCTAGGAGGCTGGCAGTGTGAGAACACGGAGGAGACAGAAGAAGAAGGAGGTGAGTGATGGCGCGGGCGAATCCCGGGCCTGCCGGAGGTCAGAGGAAGAGAGCACTCACGGCCAGTGTGACCGGCCGGAGCACCCGCTGTAACAAATGCTTAATAAATGTAAATCCCAAAAAATCCCATAATAGGCAAAGATCTATCATAGAATTCCAAAATTCTGTCAAAATTGTGAGTAGATAGAATATGGGTATGTTCACACTGAGGAATTCAAGAGGAATTTACTCGAGTAATATCGATTGCTTTTTCTGCTCCAATTTATACATCAAGTCATTTTCAATTGACATTAATAGACTTTCTGTTGTTCTGTTCACACTGAGGTATGCTGAATTCTGTTCCGCCTGAAGCTAGAACATATTAATTCTTCAGGCGGAATTCGTGCGGAATCCAGAAAAGTAGAATTGAATAGCCTCCTCCTTCATTCCTCTTCATATCCGTGTGGAAATCATGCGCAAGCTCCGCATGAATAACGCGCAAATTCCACACAAATTCTGCACAATGGATAAAATGACAGAAGTCAACAATTTACTGGCCGAAATTATTCCTCTTGAATTCCTCAGTGTGAATGCACCCTATTAGTCTTTGGACCCCTATCATGGTGTGAACTAAGGCAGTTCCATATTGAAAACAATGGGAAGTGAAATCTATGATTTTGCATGTTTTTTATATGGATTCCAACATGTGAAAGAAAGTCTGTGTGAACAAGGCCATAGATAAATACAGTACCGTATTTTTCGCCGTGTAAGACGCACTTTTTCTTCCCCCAAATTGGGGGGGGGGGGTAGTTGGTGCGTCTTATACGGCGAATACACACCTATCGGGTCGGTCCCTGCGGTGATCAACGGCCGGGACCTGCGGCTAATACAAAACATCACCGATCGCGGTGATGCCCTGTATTAACCATTCAGACGAGGTGATCAAAGCTGACCGCCGCGTCTGAAGCGAAAGTGACAGTAACCCGGCTGCTCAGTCAGGACCGCCGCAGTGAAATCGCGGCGTCCCGAACAGCTTACAGGACACCGGGAGGGCCCATACCTGCCTCCTCGGTGTCTGCTCCGTGCCGGGATCCCCTGCATGGCAGCGCTCTCCTTCGACGTCAACACGTCATCGCGCACGCTGTCCCGTCATCCAATAGGAGCGGCGTGCGTAGCGACGTGATGACGGCGACGTGATGGCGGCGACGTGATGACGGCGACGGAGAACGTGGATCCCAGGGAAGAAGACGTCCGGAGCGTCGGGGACACCACGGGGACGCGGCGACAGCGATGGAGCGATATCCAGGGCAGCGGTGATGGTCCGGAGCGGCGGGGACTAGTGAGTATTACCTCCTATGCAGTGGTCTTCAACCTGCGGACCTCCAGATGTTGCAACTGGCCAACAGCCAATGGCTGTCCGGGCATGCTGGGAGTTGTAGTTTTGCAACATCTGGAGGTCCGCAGGTTGAAGATCATTGTTGGGTGCAGAATCTTTTTTTTCTAGATTTTGCACCTTTAAAATTGGGTGCGTCTTATATGCCGGTGCGTCCTATAGGGCGAAAAATACGGTATATACAAATTTCTCCTGTAGTTTTAACAGACAAATCGAACAAAGCTCCTCTGAACAGAGCACGATGCACATGTGAACTTGGCCTTACAGAGTGAGGTCTACTATGTCAGGATAGTCTCTCTTCCAGTCCCTGTTTACGTGACTCACACATACGTGTCTGTTTGTATTACGAGTCAACATAAAGTATCAAAGGGCAGTAAAATAGCCCATTGTGAGCTCGGTAAATGCAATCACAGTTTGGTACGGTATGGGGCCACGCAAGGTTTTTTTGTTCTTCGGCATTCAAAGAACTCGAAAAACTTTATTGGACCGCAACAAGCGACTTGAAGCGTTTCTTTGTTTTCTGACTTCAAAACCGTGTTTACAGTTCACCTCGCCTCCCCTCCAGAAGGAGCCATGACATTTTTGTAGCGGTTCATCATTCCAAGTCACTGAAAATAGTTTTTTTTTTTTGTCAATCAAAAACAACATTTTACAACAATTCTCAGCTGTGTCATAACAGGAGGGACGTGTAGCATGTTCTTTTATTTGTTGCCCGCAGCATTGCTTTGTCCTGGGAATCTGATGGGACTCTATTCATTGTAACACCTCTTGTGCTTCCCAGCAAGGCTCGCGTCTTACCAGACACCCTTTATGGTCAGAATAGTTTTTTGTTTTTTATTTTTTATTCTTAGAAGGAAAAAAAGAACTAGCAGGGCAAAAAATACATCAGAAACACCGATATGGCATAAGAAAGATCTCCCATAATCTACAAAAGTAATATGGTGAGATTAAAGGGGTACTCCGGAGGGAAAAAAATTCTAATGAAAAATTTTTTGCAACTCAACTGGCACCAGAAAGTTATACATATTTGTAAATTACTTTTATTTCATCTTAATCCTTCCAGTTCTTATCAGCTGCTGTATGCTCCACAGGAAGTTGTGTAGTTCTTTCCAGTCTGACCACAGTGCTCTCTGCTGATACCTCTGTCCGTGTCAGCAAATGTCCAGACTAGAAGAAATCCCTATAGCAAACGTCTCCTGCTCTGGACAGTTCCTGACCCGGACAGAGGTGACAGCAGAGAGCACTGTGGTCAGACTGGAAAGAACTACACAACTTCCTGTGGAGCATACAAAAGCTGATAAGTACTGGAAGGATTACAAATTTGTAAAACTTTCTGGCTCCAGTTGATCTGAATTTATATTTTTTCCTCCGGTGTACCCTTTTAATATGTCTTCAAGAATGGAAATCGATAACCCCTTTAGGTCGTATTAGTGTAATACAACCTCATTCTTGGGTCTGTATTACACCCCAGACCTTATTTTGAGTTTTTAAGTCATTACTCAAAATATATCCCATCAAATTTAGATATTTTTTTGTTGTTTTACTACTTTTAAAAAATAGTGCTAAAAAATTTTTTTTATTATTTTTTTTTCCATCTACAGAGCAGTGTGAGGGCTTCTCACATGAATAATAATAATAAATATATATATATATATATATATATATATATATATATATATATATATATATATTTAGCAAGTGTTTTGTTTTTAAACGTAGTAAAAGATAAAAAAAAATGTTTTACAAATTTTATTTATACCTTTAATCTACTTTTTTTGACCGAAAAAACTGCAGGTTTTTTTTTCAAAATAGTAAAACACAACAATAAAACGTCCTAAATTTGATATCGCTGTAAGTGTGCTGCCAACAGATTATTGTCACAGCAGAGTAAATACCATAAAATCAAAACCCTAATATATGGTAGAATTTATTTACACTTTTTTCCATTGCACCCCACAAAAATTTGCTTTTGTTTTGCAATATGTTACATGGAAGCCATTTAAAAGTAAAACCTACAAAAAACAATAAGATATCCTATGGCTCTGAGGATGAAAAATTAAAAAAGCAAAAAAGCAATGTTTCTTAGAAGGTGAAGAGAAAAAACTAAAATAAGGAAAATGAAAAATGGCTGCATCCTTAAAGGGGTACTCCGCTGCTCAGCGTTTGGAACAAACGGTTCTGAACGCTGGAGTCGGCAGCGGGAGCTTGTGATGTCAAAACCCCGCCCCCTCATTATGTCACACCCCGCCCTCTCAATGCAAGTCTATGGGAGGGGGCGTGACAGCCGTCACGCCCCCTCCCATAGACTTGCATTGAGGGGGTGGGGCGTGGTGTCATGAGGGGGCCGGGCTATGACGTCATGAGCTCCCAGCGCTGACTCCAGTTGACACCACCCTCCCATAGACTTGCATTGAGGGAGCGGGGCTATGATGTCACGAGCTCCCGACACCGGCTCCAGCGTTCGGGACAGTTTGTTCCAAACCCTGAGCAGCGGAGTACCCCTTTAATCGGTTAAGAAGATAAAAAAGGACATTACTAATATTTAAGTGCATGATATCTGCCGATACCACACTTATGTATAGATGTAGCAGAGCTGAGTGTAACAGGTGTGTCTTTCTCGTGCTTTGACAGCAGGTCCAGCTGTTATGGTTCAGCTACGACATCACCCATTGCTGTGATGATGCCCGGGCCAATCAGGGGGAGTGGGCGAGTAGCCAATCAGGGGGCCACACCCTTCTTAGTTTGTGTATTTCAGCTGCACTCTTCTTTTAGACATTTGCCTGAGATAAATGATTCTGTTTTGTCCCTGGCTCCGGGTCTTGTTATATCTTGTGTGCCTATATATTATCTTGGCTCGTTCTCTGACGCCTGTATGGTTTACTGTATCTATACTAAGATGCTCTCTCTGTTACTGACTTGTTTGGCTATAATTATGCATTTCTCTATCTGTCTTTTTGCTGTGCTGTTGTTGGTTAACCCTTTTGTGCTCTGACCTGTTACCTAACTTCCATACTGTGTTTGTTACTTTTACTTCGCCCTTCATCTTAGTAGCGTAAGAACCAGCACCTTGGTTGGGGCCACTCTATTAAGAAGGTGGGTACCCAAAAAGGCAGGGACAGAAGTCTTGAGTCAGTTCAGGGCTTCACATATTGCTGCCAGGCGTGACACTGAGGTTGTCATTGAACAGTTACAATTGTGTATCTAGTTGATGCCCCAAATTAAAAGTTACTAAGAAAACGTAAAAGCCACAAAAATGTGTCAATATAGATGAAAAGATATTTTCGTCAGGTTTCACTTTAGGCTTTAGGCTAAGCTTCCACTTGGTTTTTTTCTGGCAGTTTTTGGAATACGGCCACTGCAGTTTTTGAGCCAAAGTCAGAAGTGGATCCATAAGGGAGGAGAAGTGTAAGTCCTTCCTTTATATGTCCTATTCCTTTTGAGTACATTTCTGGCTTTGGCTCAAAAACTGCAGTGGCAGTATTCCAAAAACTGCCAGAAAAAAAAACAAGTGGAAACTTAGCCTAAGGATGCACTGAAGAATGGATTTACCGAAATTTTCAATAGAAAGGCAAAAGAAGTCAAATGTTGTTCTCTCTTGTCTCTAATGTCAACTATCGAAGGGGTTAACTGTTCACTAGAAAGCTTCTTCAGCTCTGCCAGCCAATTCCCTCACATCTCCCCAAGTCATCTTACCAGGATTATGTACTTGTGTTAATCCAATCACAATACAATGACAGAGGATTCGGTCTGAGGAGAGGGGCCGGCAATAAGGTATATATTGTCATCGGATTTTTCTTCACCTGGTTGGGGCCGACTCTGTGCCTTTGATGCCACCTTGGAATGCAGGTTACCATGTAGTCATTGGGTTTAATTTCATAGGCATTGTATATAGTTTGTCAAGTTCTAATCTACGAATTTAGAGTTTGTAATTAGGCAATAGTATTGGTTAAGCCCAACTGTATCTTATTGTGTTCACATAGTTTTTCTTTTAAGGTAGGCCATTGTTGTTTTATTGGAGGAGGCCAAATGGGGACTTCATGGAGAAACACTAAAAAGTCTCCTTAATTCTGTAGACTGGTGGGTGTCTGACCCTCTGGAGTCTTTAGATATAGGCCATCAATGTATATTCCTGGAAGCTCCCTTTAGTCAAACCAGAAACACCATGGTAGCCATTGTTGGAAAATGAGTATAACTTTTCCAGTATAGCATTTCCTGTGCTGTTACTCTTTCTGTGCTAAGGAATACCCCCTTGGCTCTTTCTTTGCTGGGGAACACCCACTGGGCTCTTGTTGTGTTATGGAATGCCCCCTGGGCTCTTATTGTTTATGGAACGCCCCCTGGGCTCTTATTGTTTCATGGGATGTTCCCTAGGTTCTTGTTGTGTTATGGAACGCCCTCTGGGCTCTTATTGTTTCATGGTACGCCCCCTAGGCTCTTGTTGTGTCGTGGAACACCCCCTAGGCTCTTGTGTCGTGGAATACCCCTTGGGCCCTTATTGTTTCATGGAACGCCCCCTAGGCTCTTGTTGTGTTGTGGAACACCCCCTGGGCTCTTATTGTTTCATGGCACGCCCCCCTGGGCTCTTGTTGTGTCGTGGAACGCCCCCTGGTCTCTTGTTGTGTCGTGGAACGCCCCCTTGGCTCTTGTTGTGTCGTGGAACGCCCCCTGGGCTTTGAATGTTTTTCTGCTGATAGGCCCATTTTACATCTTGAAGCTAATTTTGCTTGTAAAACAAGCTGATTTTTTTAAGCTTGTCAACTGAATTCAGAAGCAGCAGGGAGAATAGCGAGTGCAGCTCTGGAGAATGATACAGTCTTAGTCATTACCAAATTATGAAGGCAATGTATCCCCAAAAGTACTCAACTTTTTGTGTAGATTAAATATGATGCTCAAAGGAATTTCTCAATGTACAATCTGTAAAGAATGGGAACAATTCCCGCTGTTCATATATAATATGAAACAACAGTTTCCTACATAGTGAAATCGATGCAGGATGTTATTGATGCTGGGGCTTACATATGAAGAACATGTAAAGTGCGGTCTGGACGGCGTCAGGCTAATTGGACGAGATAAGTGAAGCCGTGTGATTCATTGTTCTGCATGGCGTGAAGTTTGAGTCCTATTGATCCTTTACCGTTCATATTTCTCTTTTCCAGTAAAATAATTGAGAAATCAATTCCATGTAAATGAAAAACAATATTTTCATACAAACATATCATAGAGGGACAGTGCAAGCAACGGAAGCAAAGCAGCCCATCCCCCACATCCACCGGAACGGCCTCTGTTGTTTGGCCAATTAGTGCCGGATCGGCTTTTATAGATTATTTTTGCAGTTTCTTTTTTTTTTTGCGCTCGGCCATGAATGTGTTACTTGGAGGCAATACAAAAATGTAAAAGAAAATTAATTTTAAGAACCGCTGTGGTATCGGCAGACAGGTAGTTTTCCCTGAAACCATTCATGTTTCTCAGTGAGTACCTGGAAATTCCTTCTGACATATGATTCCCACAGGAGCAGGATCCTGACGTGGCGGCGGCCATCTTGGGCTCTGAACTGTGCAAGATAAGTACCCTGCAGTTCACAGCTGTCTCAGTCGCTGGCGAACAACACATACCAGTACAGCTACAAGGCTTTATGTAATAGACAACGAAAAAAGCCGATAACAGAATCAGACACAAATCGGAAGTGACAGGATGACTTAGGCTTTTTCTGGTTTTTGTAAGAAAAAAAAGCAAAGCTGCAGATTTACCTTTTAAGACAGAAACTGAATAATTCTGTCAGATGCTGCCAGGAAGAAAGATCAATGGATCTTACCAATAAATTAATACCATATGTATATATATATATATATATATATATATATATATATGTCTAGTTTTCAATGTTATAAAAAGACAGGACCCCTTTGTTTCACCATAATATATAATATTGTTTTTAACACCTAAAATTTTGAACTGATAACTTTATTAACTTCTTAAAGGGGTACTCCGGTCCTAAGACATCTTATCCCCTATCCAAAGGGGACCCCTGTGATCTGGGGACCCCCGTGATCTTGCATACAGCACCGCATTACAATCAGTCCCCGGAGCATATTCGCTCCGGGTCTGATTACTGGCGATCACGGATCCGCCCCGTGTGATGTCATGCTCCACCCCCTCAATGCAAGCCTAGTCACAATGCTCCGGCCCCGTGATTGCCTGTAATCAGACACGGAGCGAACATGCTCGGGGACTGATTGTAACAGGGTGCTGCGTGCAAGATCACAGGGGTCCCCAGATCACCGAGGTCCCCTTTGTATAGGGGATAAGATGTCTTAGCACCGGAGTACCCCTTTAATGATTAGGGTACTTATTCTAGCCCTCTGTGTCTTTTATGGTGAGGCTAGAATAAGCTTGTATGGCTCTTCCTGTTTGGGATTGCAAGAGCTTGGCCTTCCAAATGATAACGGGGCTCCTGCTGTAACTACTCCATTAACCCTTCACATGCCGCAGTCAAATCATGACCGCTGCATGTGAAGAGCGCCACTTACTTCTGGCATCGGGTCAGCTTTCCATGGCAGCTGGAGGTCTTGTGAAGCTCTCGAGGCTTGCCATGGGTGCCTGTGTACCCAGCCGTGCTGTGTAACATGGCCTTGTATATTGCTAGGAATATACTGCACTAGTAGAATACTGCACCTTGATTCAAAGCAGCAAACAGAAGCGGATACTTCAGCTCACCCACCTCTTGTCCGCGACCAGGACTCTGTGCAAGGCAGCACATAAACAATAGGAAAAAAATGCAGGATAGTCTAGCGCAGATCTCGTGCAACAGGTAGATTTATTATTTAAAAGTCAAGGACAGGAGACATGATAGTTACGCGTTTCAGGTGCGTTAACTGCACCCTTAGTCGGAGGAATAATTATAGTTATAATTATAGTTATCTGCCATGTCAGCACATGCCGACATCCCTTCTGTATATGATCAGTAGAACTCAGAGAGGTTAACCCAATCAAATCTATGGCTCTGTATAATTCTAGATACATTCGGCATAGTTCCACCTAGACATAACAGACCCATAGATCCTCTTATGGCTGCTCCCAATATTAAGTCCAGGTGATAATATAATTAATCCCCGTCAGCCCGAATCTGCAGCTGTAAGCAAGCGTCTTCCTGCAGACATCAGCTAAAGCAGCTTGTTGCCTGCAAGACATTAAATAAGCAATAAGCGAGTGAATGATGGTCGTAACTTATTAAAAGTAATACATTCTATTTAAAAGGGCCATTATTCTTCCCATAAGGAGATAGCACCAATTATCTGAAATAGTAAAAGCACACGGCTGTGTATAGAGCTGAAGGTTTTTTTGGGAACCGGTACTTGTTGTACCCTAAGGATGAGACTAGGGTCTCTTTTTCCAGATGCAAAGAATAAATTCAGTGCCCACCCACCTGCCTTTTGCCACCATGCAGGTCTCCTGCCCATATAGATAATTTTCCTATTATTATTAAACTTAAAGGGGTACTCCGGTTAATTTTGTAAAAATCAACCGGTGCCAGAAAGTTAAACAGATTTTTAAATTAAGCCACTAGAGAGGGAGAGAGCACACCGTGCAGCTTAAGCATGCAGATATACGATACCACTGGTATACACAGGCAGCCTCCGGACCCGATAAGTAACAACGCAGCACCTGCGGGGTGCACACACTAGATAAAGTATCAAACAATACAGTGAAAGAGAGTAGCGTGCACTCACCGCGGGTAAACAGCTGCAGGCCCGAGGTCCGGGAACACCGTGGCGAAGACGGAGACGGTAAGGGGCGCTCAGAGGCTACGCCAGCTGTTTCGGACGTAGGAACGTCCTTCTTCCGGCCGGAAGAAGGACGTTCCTACGTCCGAAACAGCCGGCGTAGCCTCTGAGCGCCCCTTACCGTCTCCGTCTTCGCCACGGTGTTCCCGGACCTCGGGCCTGCAGCTGTTTACCCGCGGTGAGTGCACGCTACTCTCTTTCACTGTAAGATTTTTAAATAACTTCTATTTAAAAATCTTAAAGGTGTACTCCCCCCCTAGACATCTTATCCCCTATGCAAAGGATAGGGGATAAGATGTCTGATCGTGGGGGTCCCGCCGCTGGGGACCCCCGCAATATAGCATGCGGCACCCACCTGTTACTGCTCCGGAAGCGCTGGAGGGTCTGGGTCCCAACCACGGGAACGGAAGATCGTGATGTCACGACTCCATCCCCGTGTGATGTCACTCCCCGCCCCCTCAATGCAAGTCTATGGGAGGGGGCATGACGGCCATCACGCCTCCTCCCATAGACTTGCATTGAGGGGGCATGGCCGTGATGTCACGAGCCTCCGCCCCGCATCACCAGTTATCCGGCACGGAGCGAAGATGTCTGGGGTGCTGCAGCTGAGATCACGAGGGTCCCCAGATGGGGGTCCTCTATGCTTTGGATAGGGGATAAGATGTCTAGGGGCAGAGTACCCTTTAACTTTCTGGCACCAGTTGATTTAAAAAAATTTCCTCTGGAGTACCCCTTTAACTATGAAGGCTCTGTACACTAGCTCCAAATAGGGTCCATTGAGGCTCTATGAGCATTTCCAACATTTTGATGGCACATTATTCTTGCTGGTAAAAGTCCTGGAATCCTTGATGGAACCCCTCCTGCCCCAGGTGCTAGAGGTAGTGCCACTGGCCACAGGGTTCCCAACAGTGCAA
This sequence comes from Hyla sarda, assembly GCF_029499605.1. Taxonomy (NCBI): domain Eukaryota; kingdom Metazoa; phylum Chordata; class Amphibia; order Anura; family Hylidae; genus Hyla; species Hyla sarda. Next base: position 196,884,899 of record NC_079196.1, on the reverse strand, counting down.
GCGTGAACAGGGCCCAACTCTAGCAGCTTGTGCCAATACCAATACTTCCAGGGGAAGATGTCTCACCAGTTATGATCCTGTTCTATCCTAAAAGATCAGAAGATTTGGCAATATTTACATATACTGTATTTCTTAACAGTTTACATACAATTTTCTTATTTTAAGAGATGGTTTAAGGAGGCAGAAAAAGACAACCCAAAAGTCAAAATGGGTTATGTTCGGTGTAATTTTGCTTTCTATATTGACCTTTGATGATGTCACTGTTCTCCTATTGCTGTGTTATAAGATTTCAGGCCCATCAGCATGATGATCTACTCACCTCATAGTTCAATCCATGTGTGCCTATACCACTCATTGTATTTTATTACATATTTTTTACTACTGTATTGGGACCTGTTGTCCTTCATGGCTTGATTATTTGTTTATTTTGTTTTCTTTGTATAAAATAAAATTCATAAAAAATAGATTAAACATAAAAAGGCACAGGCTATGAAGTAGGACAGTCCAAATTCCAAAGTGTATGGAAGAGGTCTTTAAACTGTTTCTACAAAAAGTCTACCCTATAACACATCCCGTAGTACTCTCCGATACCAAATCATAAAGTGTGTGACCACCATAAATCTCATCTAATGAGTTTCTTCCCTGACGCCAATGTACTGCACCGTAATCCATTTTTAATACTGCGCAAGAGCTTATTCTGTGGCCGGGAGATACATGCAACCTTTCTATTCCAAATTCCCTCTCATTACTTCCAGGATTGTTTTATGTCTTTATATGACGTAGACCTTTCTAAAATACCAGATACTCTGAAATTGTCCATAAGTTAAGGGTCATAAACCTAGAGAGGATTCTACATATAGGAAGACTGATGTATCTCTAGAGATTTGTTCTTCCTTATCTCATATCTATCTATCTATCTGTCTATGTCATACCTATCTATCTATCTCATATCTATCTCATATCTATCTATCTCATATCTATCTATCTATCTCATATCTATCTATCTATCTATCTCATATCTATCTATCTCATATCCATCTGCCTATCTATCTCATATCTATCTATCTCATATCTATCTATCTATCTGTCTATTTATCTCTTATCTATCTATCTATCTGTCTATTTATCTCTTATCTATCTATCTCATATCTATATATCTATCTCATATCTATCTATCTATCTATATCTATGTATCTATCTCATATCTATCTATATCTCATATCTATCTATCTCATATCTATCCATCCATTATCTTATATCATGTTCTACTGTGAAATCACAACATGTTTTGACTATATTTTCATGATGAAGTATACTGTTTGTTTGTTGAAACGTTTCTGCGCCTGTTGCGTCCCTGTAACATATGAACCCCTGTCCCTCCCCACTATCACTGTTGTTGTCATTCGAGGAGCGCCATTTCTGGATAATATAACAAGCCTCCACATGCCATCATTGTGAAATATCCATAAATTACAATCCATTTAAATATCAGGGACTATTTAATTTTCTCATCCTGCATGCAAAAGAATTCTTCCATTCTTGATTAAATCTGTGCGGCTGATTTATTAAAGGCCTGTGGCAGGCTCCCTTCATTTCCTCAGAGTCTGAGCTTTTTAATTATAATGAATTCATCCCATCTTTCTGTGTTCTACGCGCTGTAATCCATCCCTGTTCTTCTGCCATAGACTTCATTAGAAGGGAAACCGTGTGTTCATAAGGCCGGTCACAGGGGGTATAAGTAGCCAAATCATATCATAGAAGGCCTGGTCCTTGGCATATCAGGTGACATACAGACCACACACACCGAGGATGATGGGTAATATGATGAGATATAAGCAATGAGTTTCCTTGGATCTGTAGATATTGTAGATTTGTAAACAATGCAGAGTCCAATACTTTCTCTCTAATAGGGATTTCTCTTCCATAGATGAAATATCTGCTCAAACTTCTTTTCACGATCTCATGGATTTGGTTGTCAATGAAAATAGTCAACATGTCCATGGCAAAGCAGATACGTGGTAGGATGATCACCTAGTCCAATAAGAGCTGTACATGTGAGAATGGAAAAGTGGTGGAGAGAAAGGAGAACTAAGAACCCTATGGTCCACTACAGTTATCGTTCTAAACTCCATTGTCCGCTGTCACGATTCGTCAGGCTGGAGGGGGATCCTCTGTGCCAGAGAGGGATTGGCGTGGACCGTGTCGGTGGTCCGGTTCTAAGTTGCTACTGGTATTCACCAGAGCCCGCCGCAAAGCGGGATGGTCTTGCAGTGGCGGTAGCAACCAGGTCGTATCCACTGGCAACGGCTCAACCTCTCTGACTGCTGAGATAAGCGTGGTACAAGGGAGTAGACAAGAGCAAGGTCGGACGTAGCAGAAGGTCGGGACAGGCGGCAAGGTTCGTAGTCAATGGTGGAATAGCAGGAGGTCTGGAACACAGTATGGGTAACACAGGAAAGCTTTCTCAAGGCACAAGGCAACAAGATCCGGCAAGGGAGTGCAGGGGAAGTGAGGTATAAGTAGGGCAAGGAACAGGTGCAAGCTAATCAGGGTGATTGGACCAGGCACCATCATTGGTGCACTGGCCCTTTAAATCTCAGAGCGCTGGCGCGCGCGCGCCCTAGAGAGCGGAGCCGCGCGCCAGAGCATGACAGCCGGGGACCGGGACAGGTAAGTGACCTGGGATGCGATTCGCGAGCGGGCGCGTCCCGCTATGCGAATCGCATCTCCGCCGGCAATGTCAGTGCAGCGCTCCCGGTCAGCGGGTCTGACCGGGGCGCTGCAAGGAGAGAAACGCCGCGAGCGCTTCGGGGAGGAGCAGGGACCCGGAGCGCTCGGCGTAACATCCGCTTGCCATGGAATTCATTCAAAATGTCTGCCTTGGGCATTTAGGGAGCTTATCTTCCTTGTGGAAGCGGGAGAAGCACCCTCATTGGTCATACAGCGGTTACATGGCCAGACTTGGTGCCGCCATTTTTAGATGCTGGAATAAAGCATGGTCGACGGGAAACATGAATAAGGCTTATATATCTTAGACTTGTTCGATAGATAGGATGATGGATTCAGTGAGGCTCAACATATGAATGAATTTTAGCTTTGCATGAAGAGAGGGACGGAGCACTCACCCGGTATGCTGGCTGCAGCAGAATGACTCACATCACATCCGATCGGTGGAAGAGCAAGGAGGCGGTAGATGGAAGCGGGGGAGTTCAGGCATCGGACCACGGACCGTATCACACTGTTATCACACCGTTCGGGGGAAGAGCAGGGAGGCGGTAGATGGAAGCTGGGGAGTTCAGGCGTCGGGCCGTATCACACCGTTAGGTGCTTCGTCAGACCCCCGAGGGTCAACACTTGAACTCCCCCGTTTCCATCTACCGCCTCCCTGTTCTTCCACCGGTCAGATGTGATGCGAGTCATTCTGCTGCGGCCAGCATACCGGGTGAGTGCTCCGTCCCTCTCTTCATTCGAAGTTAATGTTTGTTTGTTGTCTCATACGAGTAGCACACTCCACACATACACTGTCCAATATAATTGTGGGGAAAGCAGGGCAGAAGCCAAAGTGGCAGTGCCGGATTCTGTGTTCTACGATGATGATATATGAATGAATTTGGTGCACCTTATCTAGCACAGCAGTAGAGTCCAGCATTTGTTTGCCGAATGCCTTTGCATAAGCATGTTGAGTGTAATCACAGGGCCTCATGTATGTTGCTGAGGGTGCTACATCTGGTACCGTATGACAGAGATAGTCCCTCAAGAAGTAAAGCATGTGCTTATGAAACCAGAGTCATAGCTACACTCCCAAACATAATGGTAAGTAAACCTCATAGCACAGATCAAAATGGGCCCATATTATAGAGGCAGGCTTTGCCACCCCCTCCAATGCAGTTCCTTTGGAGAGGGAAGTTTTTGCCACCCAGTAGAAATGGGAATATGACCATCCAGAGATTGTCTCCCTCTCTCCAATGGCCCCATAGTAGTCACAAGGTACATAGAACCATTGCATGCAGAGGTATAGTAAGGTCTCATGGTGCCATGTTATAATACTACACAACATGGTGGTTCCATGGAGCCATAATACGGCCATGTTGATGAGCCTGTTGACTTTGGTGGAGTTTCTCAGTAACAGAGTCTTAAATAACGTAATAACGTAATCTAGTGCTGCAGTCATCAATCAAGGACCTATTATTGCCTATTAATATAATTAGAGTCATAGAGCCATATCATTTGAGGACACTATTCCAGTACGAGCATCGTAGATATTATAAGGTCGGACATTAAAAAGCTGCCCGCTCTCTGTATTATTTCAGGTGAACATTTTCCCTTTGCGCAGCAGAAGTCTTACAGTCAGCGCTTTATTAAACTGCAATGCAAGGGTGCAGTATTAGTGATGTATGTATATAATAAATACGCCATAATAAATTGGACGTATGGGTGCTTGAGTGCTGCGGCTGATTGCTATTGACGAATTAGTACTGAGAGATATTGTAAGGAACGGCTGCCATTACCCTCTCCAATAATAATCCAACATTAAGCACTGTAGGATCGCACACGCTGAGTCCGTACATAGCCAACCTCCTAATATAAAATAATACAATTCTAATGAAAATCAATTCCACAGGGAATAAAAAGATGTTTTACATTTTATAGATTCGGGAATGAAACTGTCCATAGAGCATGTTCCTAGAGCCAAAAAGAAGACATCTTCCTCTTTCTTTCCCTTTCTTTACTACAGGTCTTTGCCTTTGGCCAAATGTTTTTGTAATACAGAGGTGATAAGATGTGCTCAGACTTTATAATCCTTCCTTAAAGTGGCACCATGCCATATGGAGGAAGAGATTAAAGGTGATTAAGGATGTTACTCGAGACGTGATTGCTCCTCATGGGGTCCTGTTGTAGCAGCACTGAGCTGTCATTCTCTGTTTTATGTTGTTGGGTCTATTCTTTGTATATTTATATAATGCTGATGTATTCTACAGTACCGTATAGAGATAGTCTTTCTATATTTCAGTATGTTCTTGGAGACCTGGAGGAATCCCATGCAAAAGTTAGAAGAACTCCATAGAGATGTTGTTGGTCAGATTCAAAAACAGGACCCTAGTCCTAGGTTCGCAAGGCAAGAAAGCTAACCACTGAGCCACCAGTACCACGGCAAACCCTATGAAATGCAGGCCAGACCAGTGCAATCCAAATTTTGGTTTCTTACCAAGTTAGCACTCACTCAGCTATCTCTTCCTCCTGGCTCCATTAAAGGGGTATTCCAAGCCAAAACTCTTTTTTATATATCAACTGGCTCCGGAAAGTTAAACAGATTTGTAAATTACTTCGATTAAAAAATCTTAATCCTTCCAATAGTTATTAGCTTCTGAAGTTGAGTTGTTTTCACGTCCCAGGAGCTCTGCAGTTCCTATGGGGATATTCTCCCATCATGCACAGCTCCCGGGACGTGACATCATCATTGAGCAGTTAAACAGAAAACTTCAGAAGCTAATAACTATTGGAAGGATTAAGATTTTTTAATAGAAGTAATTTACAAATCTGTTTAACTTTCCGGAGCCAGTTGAAAAAAAAGTTTTATAAAAAAAAAGTTTTTGCCTGGAATACCCCTTTAAGCTCCAATAAAGCCCAGAGTTGTGGGAAAATCTGTCATTTTGGGCTCAACTTTACCACCCCTTTCATTGTCTACCAGTCCCATCCCACTATTTCCAGCACTTTCCCAACTGGGCTTACTTCCAAAGTACCATAATCTAGGCCACACAAGCCAGTTCCCACTGTACCTATCTACTGGTCCACCATGGATTCCAGGGGCACTACTGCCTTTTGTCTTGCGGCAGGTGGAAGGGTGTTAGGGAAAAAATGCATATAAGCCGAGGTTATACATGGATGATGACAGCTGACATATGTTTAAGACATTACACAAGGAAGAGTAGTTAAATTGTTGCTGAAATTGCAATAGACCTTGCATAAATCAAAGCTAAGCAAATATAAGAAACTTGGTAATGTAACATAATAAGTTACTAGGCTTCTTTCCTTCCTATTCCTCACCACCACCGCTTAAAAACTTGATATTTATTCATAAAAACTGCTCAATCCCGCTTGAGGTAGTAGAGGGACTGCCAGCTCTCTGAGGGGTCAAGTTACATGCTGGCTATAGAAGTCTAAATAGAAGAGAGGAGGATGAGAGACTGGAGAGAGCTAGAGGAAGACAGAAAATCTGCAGAGAGATTACAGAAGGTTTTAGAAAGCATAAGATCTCCAGCCAGTGCTTGATTCACTATTTACACTGCTCAGTACTGTTCTATAATGTCCCCATTCTGCTGCAGGGGAGCAGAATCTCCTATTCTGTGTTTGCAATTTATTTAATAGAGGATAGGCTTCACAACTAGCTCAGGGCTTACTCAACTGAAAATTCTAGATGAGCCTGCCGAGCAGAAATCAAGTTAAAAATATTATACACAAGTTGTATAAAGACCAGGGATAGTGCTAATCCTTACATACACACACAGAGTAGCTTATTCTGAAAAGTTACATGAAACAACAGGCATGCTTTAGTAAGTCTTCTACTATAGATGTCCAGCAGCAGTGGGTAAGTTGTGGGTGCTACTTTATTAAAGCCCAGGTTATCATGGCATCATTAAGATTCTTTAAGGCTCAAAATGTCTAGGCACCTGTATCTGTCTCTGTATCCTGGAATATAATAAAGAATCACCTGCAACTTACCCATTAATGCTGGACATCCTTTTTTGTTACCATTGGCTTGTTGTTCTTCCAGCTTGATGAGGATTTGACCTGGATATTTCTTTTATTTTCTAAATGGGGCCCCTAGACATCTTATCCTCTACCCAAAGGATAGGGAATAAGATGTCTGATCTCTGGGCCAGGATTGGTCTGGTGCTTCCGTGCTCATGACATCACGAATACGGAAACTCCAGGCTTCTGTGTTCAGAATGCCGCGGTGCCGGCCCAGAGATCGTGGGGATTCCAGCGGACGGACCACCCGCGATCAGACATCTTATCCCCTATCAAAAGGTCTGATCTGGGGCAGAGTACCCCTTTAAATATGAATGACCTACAGGTAGCATCTCTTATTTGTTTGAATAGGCACCATGTAATACTTCTCCTGTGGGGGTGCTGCAGGGATATTGAACACTTACTTTTGCTGTGTTTTGCTTATTGTTGACCCTTCTACCACATAGGGTTCCTTCCCTAAAGTAAACATCACTGTCTTCTATGACCTGGATCCAAGCTACATCAAAAAGACCTTGAGCTTTCATTGATATTTCGATTTATTCCTGAGTTTGCGTTCACCTATACTATAATATAATACAGGCCAAGTATAAGCCGCTGCGCACTTGTTGTGTACATTCATTGTGCTGATCACGAGCGGTTCAGGAGAGATTTGTGTATGACTTGATGAGTGCCTACTGAGAAAAGTCTGAAGGGGATCACACACACATCAGTATCATAACTTCCTAAGGCTAACATTTTCTCTCCAAACTCAACTAGGCGCAAATCCATCTGCCACTCTGGAAATTAATAGCAATCATTAAACAAAGTGAGCCAGCTAAAAGACGCCTGATGTGAAAAAAAAAAAGCCGCTATTACTGCCAAAACAAAAATTAAAACTATTCAGATGCAGAGCGATTCATTCATTACTACATAGTATTCCCCACCTGGGGATTCAATCTCATTACAATTTGTCCAAAACAGATGTTACCCTTTTAGCAGTCGATTATTAACGATAAACTCGATTCCCCCTGAGAGGTGTTGGAATTTTTTTTTTCTTCCTATTTCAATATGCCCTTAAGAAACCTCCAAGGGAAAAATATGTCTGAATTATTCCACATATGTTTTGTAAATCAGTATTGGAACACAACATCCTATTTATCTGGACAAATCTCCCTTGTCTTCTTCACTTTCATCTCGTTTCTAGAAAGTTCTTAAATCATTTTACTATTTTTCTCTTAGAACCATTATTTATGTATTTTTTATTTTCATTATAATTTTTTTTTTTATTATTATTATTATTACATTTTTTAATTAACATTATCCATTAAACTGAGAAATTCTCCTGGCTTTCCGACATCTGTAGCATGCCTTTTTGTTATTGCTTCTTTTTTTGCATACCTCTCAACCATTCCAAAAAACAGACCTCAGGGGAAGTCCATATGCAAATAATCCCACAAATGGGTGTTTCCTATTATTTCTATTTTTTTTATTTATTATCATTAAAAAGAATAAAACGCATTATTCTTTCTACTCAAAAATTGTCTTGACATCCGTAGCAAGCCCTTTTGTTATCACTACTTTTTTCATATTCCTCTCAAACGTCCCAAAAAACAAACCTCAGGGGCGGTGCATATGTAAATAATCTTAAAAGTCGGTGTTTCACATTATTTTAATTTTTTGTTATGTCAATTATCATTACAATGAATGATTGACATTATCCATTACACTGAAAAATTGTCTTGGACTTCAGACATCTGTAGCATGCCCTTTTGTTATCACTACTTTTTTGCTTTCAACCATCCAGAGGTCATGGACGGTATATATGAAAATAATTCCAAAAGACTGTATCCCAATAATTCAAGTTTTTTTAATTTATTTTTATTAAAATTAAATAATCTTAAAAGTGGGCATTTCCCATTATTATTTAAAATCATTAAAATTAATAATTAACATTATCCATTAAACTAAAATATTATCCTGGACTTCAGACATCTGTAGCATGCCCTTTTTCGATTACAAAACAGACCTCAGGGGCAGGGCATAGGCAAACAATCCCAAAAATAGGCATTTTCCATGATTTCCTTTTTTTAATTACATTTTATAATTAACATTATCTATTAAACTTTAAAATTGTGCTCTAAAATCACTTCTAGCTTCATATTTGTCTCAACGGTCCCAAAAAAACATACCTCAGGGGTGGTGCATATGCAAATACACCCAAAAGTATTTCTAGGAAGGTTTGCAGGCTTTATTGACTCAAAATTACCCCATAAATTCATGTTATCAGGTTTGGTTTAGGACAGTGTTTTCCAACCTGTATGTCTCCACCTCTTACAAAACTATAACTCCCAGCATGCCCGGGCAGCTGTTGGCTGTCAGGGCATGCTTGGAGTTGTAGTTTTGGAACAGCTGGATGCACACTGGTTGGGAAACACTGTCCTAAACCAAAGATAATTACATGAATCATTATTTATGGGGTAATTAAAAAAAAAAGTCATAGAGACCAGACAAAAGTTTTAATCGGTCAGGGTCTGAGTCTTCAGACCGCGACCAATCACTACGATGGTCAGGAGAGAAGCATGCACCGACCAAGCCAATCCCATAGACTTACAGGTTTATCTCATTAAACCTTTTTACCACACCACCGGATAGGCCAACAGTAGTTTATTGTGGGGCGTCTACATTAGGCACCTCTTCTGATTGGCACAGTTATGCCACTGGTAATGCACAATGTACCGGAGTAGGAAGCCCTACCTCCATACATGGTTTGTAGGGGGGGCACTGGATTACTAAAGCACAGCTATAGCATGTAGCACCACCCCTACAATATACCGAGCCAAGGTTTCTGACTCCCATACATTGTTTATTTCAAGCAGATCGGTGGGGGTGTTGGTACCACAACTATCCACAATTGCTAGGAAACCCCATTTGGAAACAAGTAGTTGCTTGCAAAGGGCCACTCAAGATCAACTAAGGAGATCAACACCAGACAGGTACGGCACTATAGTATGAAGCAAAATGATAGTACCAAACAATGTATTCAATTCTTTGTTTTGAGTTCTGAGCCATTTTGTCAGGAGGTAGGGATATTAAAGGGGTTATCTAGCATTTTAAATTGTATCCCCTATTCACAGGATAGGGGATAAGTGTCTAATCACAGAGAGGAGGTCCAGGACCTCACTCTCCCTGTGCAGGGAGTGGGGTTAACACCATGCACCCTGTATGAGAGCATCAGGATACACAGATACATTGCTCATGTTTCCCCGAAGAATTTATGGAGAATGCATGGAGTTAGTGCTGACCCTGAGCTCCCTGCACTGTCGGGCCCCACTCTGAAGATTGTGGGGGACCTCCCCTCGGCAATTAGACACTTATCCCCTGGATACGGAATAAGTTTTAAAACGATGGAGTACCTTTTAAAGGATCAAGTTAAGTTTACTGCAATAAATGTACATAAAATCTGACGGACGTCCAGAGCGATCTTCCCATTGAGGTGTTGTTCTGGGAAATTGCAAACCAAAGCGCCTCAGTCTATTTTGCTTTCTAGTCCTCAACTTCAGATTGCTCCTTGTGCTCCCAATTTCATGCAAATAGCGGCTGCAGACTCCCAGAACTTGGCGTGACTTGATAAATCGGGGCCTTTGAGATGAATCAATACCATGCACAAAACTATTACTTTTTAAAGGCACTTTAAATGCTGGGTGAAAAATGCCGTTCTATCACATTGTGTCATTCATTTCACCTTTTCGAGGAGGAAAGGAGAACTTTTTCCAAGCTAACATTTTTCACTAAGGTAAAAACAATCAGTTACATGTTGAAGCGCGGCAGACGGCTGCCAGTGTTCCAGAAATAGGCATCTTACAAGTGTCGAGAGTGACTCCCGGCGCTGTCCTTACAGATAGGGATCAAGACTGCAGTCATAAGGTAGCTTGGAAACTCCATAGTATTGTATACATTTGTAGTAATGTAATTAAAAAAGTGGTTCTCCAGGACTATGGCCTTCGGAATCTGCGCCATCTAGCACAAAGAAAGGGTTTGCCCACTGATCAAACATCAGTCTAGTGGTTGAGTCAGAACTTTAGAAACTTTCCATGTTGGTGACACCCTTTTTTGATATGCATAGTTTGGTGACACACCCCCAGTATCAGCATTACAAATGTGACTTCTACCCCCTGTGCCATTCCCCTTGATCACCCCTTGTGCCATTTTATCTCCCCTTCAACCGCCCCATGCCACGTTATCACCCCTTCATCAACCCCTGTGTCATCCCCTTGATACCCAGCTGGACCACATTGTTCCTTCCCTCCCTCCCTTGTTCCTTCCATAGAATAAGAGATGAGTATATGATCATGGGGGTCCAACAGCTGAAATCCCCTACTGATCACCAAAACAGTAGGGGATTGTCCCCATATACAGATGGAGGAGCAAGATTACACTGCCATGCCATTCACTATCTAAGAGACTGACAGAGACCAGTACAGGACTTGGCTATCCTAGTCAGTCCAAAACCAATAGAATGGAGCAGCAGCGTTCTTGCTCGACCACCATTCTTGTAATCCAATGAGTATCCAGAGGTCGGACCCCCACAGATCAGATACTTATCACCTATTCTGTGCAAAGGCTATTGGTCGTCATCTGGGGATAACCTCATTAATAAGGGATCTTTCGGTTTTCTTTCAATAACTATAGCTCTTAAAAAATATGTGAGTAATAATAGTGGTCATAGTGTTACCCAATCAAACCAGATGTAACTTAGAAGAAGGAAACACTGACATAAAGTATAAAATTCACCCCCATGTATCGTGGATTTGCAGTCCATTACCCAGCCGTAGATCCAAGGAGATACACAGAGAAGCAGCCAATATTTGGATGCCAAGGATAACAAGGGATAGTTGCAAGTGTTCACCAGGAGCACTAAACAGCCATCTCAGTCATATAGAATAATATAAATAATATAAGATATTTATGATATTCTTCGATAACCAAGAAAATAGGAAAGAAGCCGGCACTGTAGACATGCATGCAATGTGTGGATCTGATGCACCGAGGCTGTATAGGAGGTGTAGCTAGGACTCTGGATATAACAGGTGGTGATGACGTAAGAATATACAGTCCATAAATATAATGAGAAAACAGATGTAACGGAGCACAGCGTCTGAACTCCCCTGGTTCCAACGGCCGCCTCCCCGCTCGGGTCCGAAGTGGACGATCGCGTGGGTCTGGATTTTCCTGTTCATCGGGTGAGTGCTCCGTAACATCTGTTTTCTTGTTATATTTATGATAGGGATCGACTGATTATCGGTTTGGCCGATATTCACTATTTTGGACATTATTGGTATCGGCAATTATCTTGCCGATAATGCCCCGCCCCCCCTCCCCTGCTAGAGACCACCGCCGCTGCCCCATTGCCTCCCCCATCCCCGGTTTTAGAATTACCTGTTTCCGGGGCCCGGGGTCCACGCTACTTCTTGCGACTGCGCTGTGCAGCGCAATGACGAGTGATGTCCTCAACGCGACGTCACCGTCAGTGCGCTCAGTGACAGCTCAGGACGCCGCCAGAGCCAGAAGTAGCCCGGGCCCCGGGAACAGGTAATTATAAAATCAGGGATGGGGGAGGCAATGGGGCAGCGGCGGTGGTGGTTGGACTAGGGAGGACCACAGGACAGGCAGGGGGAGAGAAGCGGGTGGTGGCGGCGGTCTCTGGCCCCACTAAAGCCGCTGCTGTTCATTGATATAAAGGGCCCACTTTAAATCATTGATCTGCAGCGGCTTCTGGGGGGGCGGGGAATAGCCGATAACTTATACTGGAATATCGGTATAAGTTATCGGCTATCGGCCCTAAGGTCACAGATTATCGGTATTGGCCCTAAAAAATCAATATCGGTCGATCCCTAATTTATGATATTCTTCATCAGGTTCAGTATGATCCGATGAAGAGGATAATTCTTCCTCCAAACATGTCATTCTATTTGTTCCCAATAAATCTTTTATTCTTTTATATGCCTGTGATGGCTGTTTGAACTTAGTAGTCCCAGTCAGCACCTGCAAGTATCCCTTGATATCCCACTGCGTCCCCGAAATTGGTTCAGTTTTTATGTACAACCTGTCGGCTTCATGCACCAAAAATAGAGCCGCAAGAAACACTTCAGACACAGGTGACGCCGTACGCTTTGCCTCATTCAGAACCCCACCAGGCCGCGCATAACAAGAATTCTCCTTTAAAAGCTACATTACAAACATAAAATAAAACACAGAAACTTTCTGATTTCTGATATTTATTTTTTTTGCCACAAATTTTTTTTTTGCAAACGGCAGCATTTCAATAGTGTCTGTTGCAAATATCATTATTATAATGTATGCATTTCAGTCGGCTTGATTTGCATGTTCATTAGCATTTTGATTATGCACACCTGCATGGGATGATATATCAACGGCAACGAGAAAAAACCTGAGACGCGATTATTAAAGGCAGCGCGTGCGGAGAGGATAGGGGAGCAAGTGAGCAAATCAATTCTTCCTTTACCGTTATGGCGAGGCTGTATAAATCTGCGCGGAGCACGCCTTCCCTTCCCATAGATCTTACAAGCCAAATGGGCTCGGCACGTCATACGGATATTAAATAACATTTTATCACTGAAATGAGCAACACACGGCTACAAATATATCAACATGTTAGCGCAATATTTCACATGGTCGCCTCAGAAGAAAGCTAGGGCTTTATAGGTGTTCGAAGTGAGGAATGAAGCATTATTGCACTTTAATTTACAAACCTCAAATACCTTTGACTTTATTGAGGAGGCACATGGGAGCATTTATCAGACGTTCTTATTCATTATGTGTAAGGTAAAGCGTAGTGCACTGCTCGCGTCTTCTAAGTTAGTTGGAATAATGTTTAGTCCACGCTGAATATTAATCAGTCCAGTTCTGTCTGCATCTATTGCTTGTTAAAGGGGTACTCTGCCCCTAAACAGCTTATCCCCTATCCAAAGGATAGGGGATAAGATGTCTGATCGTGGGGGTCCTGCCACTGGGCATGCCCCCTCCCATAGACTTGCATTGAGGGGGCGGGGCTGTGACATCACAATACTCCGTCCCCTGTATCGCCTATCATCAGCCACGAAGCGAGAATCGGCAGCTGGGAGACAGTGGTGCTGCAGGAGAGATCGAGGGGGGTCCCCAGCAATCAGACATCTTATCCACTATTCTTTGAAGAGGGGATAAGATGTCTAGGGGCAGAGTACCCCTTTAAGATAAAAGCCTGCATCCATTGTCTATGGACTAGGTCTGGTATTACAGCCCGGCTCTGCTCACTTTAGATCAGGTGTGCCACAAGCCAATGGCACTTACGGTACTGATACTTTATACTGTCTGCAGCCATGTTTTGTAAAATTGTACATCGGCCCTGCTCCCCCATTTTTTCACATGTGCTGATTAGTTTCCCCTTCTATATCATGGCGTCATATGGAGGAGCATGTGACCATACACGTCACGCTGCCTACTCTACTGCACTTGCACAGTGTAAGGCTGGGTTCACACCACGATTTTGCTATACGGTTCCTGTATCAGGTTTTTGATTAAAAAAACGGATTCCTCAAAACCTGACTAAACTGTATCAAAACGTGTGTACAAATTTTTATCTGTATACGGTTTGAAAAATGATGTCCGGTTGCATCAATTTTTTTTTTAAAAATCGTATACGTTTTTAACTTTTCACTCCCTTATGAATAAAGTTTTACTTGTTTGATTGAAATTCCAAGAAAAAAAACTGAGCAAATCCAAAAACTGTATGGTGAAAACCGTATGGAACCGTACACACATACAGTTCTGTATGGTTCCCCATTGACTCTCTTGTTAAAAAAAAAAAAAACATATACAGTTTAATACAGTTTTTCACCCGGACCAAAAACCGTGGTAGACTACGGTTTTCTGTCCAGAAAAAAAAAGTATAAAACCGTATGGTTTGAAAAACGGAGACAACCGTATACATTATGGTGCATACGGTTTTGAATGGGAAGTCTATGGGCACGGTTTTCTGTACGGTTGCATAGTTTTTTTTTATGAAACCGTATGCTGAAACCGTATAGTAAAATCGTGGTGTGAACCCACCCTTACACTGTGGAGGCAGCAGTGATGTGTATCATCACATGTTCCCTCATAGGACACAATGATATGGATGGGAAAGCCAACTTACAGAATGGGCCATGAATAGAAAAAATTATATAAGTAAGTGCCTCACAGGAGGGTCCTACCTTCAGGGGACAAATAACCCGCAGGGGGTCCTACCTAAATAAGGCAGACTACCTATATCAGGTGGGTCTTACCTATTTGGGTCAAGATACCTACTGGGGCAAACTGCATACTGGAAAGGGTAGGTGTGCCCTGCAGTACAAAAAAAGACACAAGATGCAGGCTATGCTGCAGCACTTAAGCATCTCAGCCCCGCCTCTTTGACACTTGAGGCCAGGGAGAAAATCATAATGTCATAAGTTAAGGAAAACCCATCAACAACACTAACAAAGGTCGCACTGTCAGTATAAATACGAGGTGACAGATTCACTTCAGATCCATTTGAATTGATTAAATGATCGTTGCTTCAATTTCATTTGGGGCTTCAGAGGTTAGGGCTGTGATCAAATAATCATGAGGTCAATTATAAGGGAACATCGGGTCAGCTGAATGCGACTTACCTCTTACCTAGTCCCATCTATAATAGTAATGTGTTTTCAGGGGGCCGAGGAGCCTTTAGGCCTCCTTAGATACCAAGGTGGAAATGACCCTCCGTGTCACACTATGCTATGTAACCTCCTATACTGTAACATACCGTCAGAAATCCTAAGGCACTGCCAATGTGAACAAACAGCTTAATGTTTACACTCACGTCCATGTCATTCCATGTTATTTTTATGCCACTTTCATCCTATTAGCATCCATAATAAAACCTTTCCACAACTGTAAGCATTTCTCAGTGTACTTTATGCAGGAAATGTAAGTATTAATCTTTAACTTTAATTTAAAGGGATTACATCTCAGAATCTTGGATTAAACGTGGTTTTACCCATTAATACTAAATTATAAACATCTGGTTGTCTATTTAATTACCTCCACTAATCTAAGGATTAAGACCCATTGGCTGTGTAATGATACTGAATTGATGGCTGTCAGCATGGGACGTCTGAATCAGCCTTATCTCCGACCTATTCAACCTCTAAAGTCATTCCGGTACAAACATGAGGCCCAAAATATCCAATAACAAAAGGCTAAGAATAATCTCAATGAAGTGTTAGACTCGATGCGCACATTCCATCCAAATAAATGTACTTAGAAGAACAAGAGAAGGACTGGGGTATCTTAGATACCAATAAGCTAAGCAGTAGTACTCAATGCCAGGCAGCAGATGCTAAAGCAAATCCAAATTAAGGGATAAAAGAGATAAAACTCTGCAAACCAAATGTGATATGGTTCTTCTATAAACCCTTAAGTCATGTATGAGGGCCAGTTTAGTTCTCCACATTGCACAAAGAATATTAGAGAGCTGGATAGGGGTCAAATGCAGACATATTTATAAAAAAAAAAAAAAATGCTAAATTTGATAAACGTGTCTTTTTGCAAATTAAGTAATGTATGTAGAGAAAAAAGTTTGACTATGCTACAGGGGCTGTAAAGTTAGTGTAGTTCATAATATAATGTCTGTACCTGTGTGTGATGTTTTCTCACAATTCTTCTGTAATTTTCACCCCAATATTTATTTTTATCAGCATACAAAATGACTGTTGTCTCAGATTTTTCCCAGGTTGCAATGCGGCTGAGACCTGACTCACTAGTCAGCTGATGACAACGAGCCAGCCTGATTGAAAACCACACTGATTTGAATGGATGCAGCTCATTTATGTTTCAATGGGTGGGGTGGCTGATGTGTGGGGGGGGGGAGGAAAATTGAATTATGGGATTTGTAGTCAAAAAAAGAAAAGTCAAACAGGAAATACCAGTTCACAAAAAGCTAGCCACAGTGTTATGGTAATCTCACAACATAGCCATTTACCCCAAGACAAGTGCAGATCCTTCCTAATCATGTCCATTACTGTCTGCCAGGTACCTACTAAAATAACCTTATGGTGGAGAACCCCTTTAATGATTTTCAGGGATGTGGAAATCCTAACGCCCGGGACATGTAGATCCGGGCATTGGGCAGGTGAATTTTTCATAGATTTAGCCCTTTATCGGGCAAGCAGGGCTGGACCGACTTCACCCCCTTTTTTTTTATTCCCATGTGAGGTACAGGAGCGGATGCAAACTTGCATGGGACATAAGTCTGCACCTCACACTGGCGCTCAGGATGTATACTCGGCCGCCCCCGGCTGATTTCAGTAGCCGGGGCCACCGCTAATAGCCTGGCATGCGGTGATAGCCGCGGACGGCTGTCAACCCTTTAGATCACTACTGTCAAAATTGACAGCGGTGTCTAAAGGGATCTTTTAACCATCCTTGGTGGTCTAACAGGGTGGATCACCCCCCCCCCCCCCAGAGAGCGATTGCGGGGGCAATCCCCTGTGGAGGTATGAACACAGATGAACGGAGTTCAATAGAACTGCATTGGTCTGTATGAGGAATTTAAATGATTCCTCCTAAAAAAAAGTGTATTTAAAAAAAAAAAAGTTTAATAAGAGTTTAAAAACACCCATTAACCCCTTCCATATTAAAGGTTCATATCACCCCCCTTTTCCATATAAAAATATGTAACATAGTAACATAGTTCATAAGGTTGAAAAAAGACCAGAGTCCATCAAGTTCAACCTATAACCCTAATGAGTCCCTACTGAGTTGATCCAGAGGAAGGCAAAAAAAAACTCATACTAGAGGTAAAAATTCCTTCCCGACTCCAAATATGGCATCAGAATAAATCCCTGGATCAACGTTCTGTCCCTATAAATCTAGTATACATAACCAGCGATGTTATTATTCTCCAAAAATACATTCAGACCCCTTTAAAATTCTTTTACAGAGTTCACCATGACCACCTCCTCTGGCAGAGAATTCCACAGTCTCACTGCTCTTACAGTAAAGAACCCCCGTCTGTGCTGGTGTAGAAACCTTCTTTCCTCTAGACGTAGAGGATGCCCCCTTGTTATAGATACAGTCCTGGATATAAATAGATCATGGGAGAGATCTCTGTACGGTCCCCTGATATATTTATACATAGGTATTAGGTCTCCCCTAAGCCTTCTTTTTTTCTAAACTAAATAATCCCAATTCTGATGATCTTTCTGGGTACTGTAGCCCTCCCATTCCCCGTATTATTCTGGTTGCCCGTCTTTGAACCCTCTCCAGCTCCACTATATCTTTCTTGTACACTGGTGCCCAGTACTGTACACAGTATTCTATGTGTGGTCTGACTAGTGATTTGTACAGTGGTAGAATTATTTCCTTGTCGTGGGCATCTATGCCCCTATTGATGCCCCCCATAATTTTATTTGCCTTGGCAGCAGCTGCCGGACACTGGTCACTACAGCAAAATTTACTATTAACTAAGACTCCCAAGTCCTTTTCCACGTCAGTCGTCCCAAGTGTTCTCTCATTTAATACATAATCCCAGCCCAGATTTTTCCTCCCCATGTGCCTTACCTTACATTTATCAGTGTTGAACCTCATCTGCCACTTCCCATAAACATACAGTGGTCCCTCAACATACGATGGTAATTCGTTCCAAACGACCCATCGTTTGTTGAATCCATCGTATGTTGAGAGATTCGTGCAATGTAAAGTATAGGAAGTTATACTCACCTGTCCCCGCCGCTCCGGACCACGTGCTCACTGCTCCCGATGCTGTCCCAGGGGCTCCCGATGCTGTCCCGCTGCTACGGCGTCTTCTTCGGGATCCTCCGGCGTCTTCCACATCTTCTCCGGTGTCCGGGCCTCGCTTTCTGGTGATTTTATTACGTTGCTACGCCGGGACGACGTGCGCAGCGACGTGATAACGACGCCGGAAAGCGAGGCCCGGACCCCGGAGAAGATGCAGAAGACGCCGGAGGATCGCGAAGTGGACCCAGAGTAGGGGGGATAGGTAAGTTAACCTCTCCGGGATGCTTAAACTGCTATCCGACTGCAGCTTAAGCATTTTGCGCTGCCGGATAGCAGTTGATGCGATGGCCCCGACATATAAAAGCATCGAATGTCGATTTGATCATATGTCGGGGCCATCGCATGTCTGGGGGTTACTGTATCTGGTATTGACATGTGCGTAATTGTCAGAATTATTAAAGAATAACATTTTATATCTTGTACTGTAAATGGCATTAACGTAAAAAAAATTGACAGATGATAGATAGATAGATATGAGATGAGATAGATATGAGATAGATATGAGATAGATAGATGTTACGCCTAGCGCTCCGGGTCCCCGCTCCTCCCCGGAGCGCTCACGGCGTCTCTCTCCCCGCAGCGCCCTGGTCAGTCCCGCTGACCGGGAGCGCTGCACTGTCATGGCCGTCGGGGATGCGATTCGCACAGCGGGACGCGCCGCTCGCGAATCGCATCCCAGGTCACTTACCCGTCCCGGTCCCCTGCTGTCATGTGCTGGCGCGCGCGGCTCCGCTCTCTAGGGCGCGCGCGCGCCAGCTCTCTGAGACTTAAAGGGCCAGTGCACCAATGATTGGTGCCTGGCCCAATTAGCTTAATTGGCTCCCACCTGCTCCAAGACTATATCTGCTCACTGCCCCTGCACTCCCTTGCCGGATCTTGTTGCCTTAGTGCCTAGAGAAAGCGTTTACTGTGTCGTCCATACTGTGTACTTGACCTCCTGCTATTGCCAAATTGACTACGATTCTTGCTGCCTGCCCCGACCTTCTGCTACGTCCGACCTTGCTCTTGTCTACTCCCTTGTACCGCGCCTATCTTCAGCAGTCAGAGAGGTTGAGCCGTTGCTAGTGGATACGACCTGGTTGCTACCGCCGCTGCAAGACCATCCCGCTTTGCGGCGGGCTCTGGTGAAAACCTGTAGCAGCTTAGAACCGGTCCACTAGCACGGTCCACGCCTATCCCTCTCTGGCACAGAGGATCCACCTCCAGCCTGCCGAATCGTGACAGTAGATCCGGCCATGGATCCCGCTGAGGTTCCCCTGCCAGTTGTCTCTGACCTCACTACGCTGGTCGCCCAGCAAGCTCGACAGATCGCCCAACAAGATCACCAGCTGTCGTACTTGACCACCATGACACAGCAACTTCAGTCGCAGCTACAGCAGCTTCAGTCACAGCTACAGCAATTTCAGTCACAGCTACAGCAGCAACAACCATCTCCTCCGCCGGCTCCTGCACCTCTTCCGCAGCGAGTGGCCGCTCCTAGCCTCCGCTTGTCCCTGCCGGACAAATTTGATGGGGACTCTAAGTTTTGCCGTGGCTTTCTTTCGCAATGTTCCCTGCACTTGGAGATGATGTCGGACCAGTTTCCTACTGAAAGGTCTAAGGTGGCTTTCGTAGTCAGCCTTCTGTCTGGGAAAGCTCTGTCATGGGCCACACCGCTCTGGGACCGCAATGACCCCGTCACTGCCTCTGTACACTCCTTCTTCTCGGAAATTCGAAGTGTCTTTGAGGAACCTGCCCGAGCTTCTTCTGCCGAGACTGCCCTGCTGAACCTGGCCCAGGGTAATTCTTCAGTGGGCGAGTACGCCATCCAATTTCGTACTCTTGCTTCCGAATTATCATGGAATAACGAGGCTCTCTGCGCGACCTTTAAAAAAGGCCTATCCAGTCGCATCAAGGATGTGCTGGCCGCACGAGAGATTCCTGCCAACCTGCAAGAACTTATCCATTTGGCCACCCGCATTGACATGCGTTTTTCTGAGAGACATCAAGAGCTCCGCCAGGAAAAAGACTTAGATCTCTGGGCACCTCTCCCACAGTCTCCGTTGCAATCTACGCCTGGGCCTCCCGCCGAGGAGGCCATGCAAGGGGATCGGTCTCGCCTGACCCAGGAAGAGAGGAATCGCCATAGGGAAAAAAATCTTTGTCTGTACTGTGCCAGTACCGAACATTTCTTGGTGGATTGCCCTATTCGTCCTCCACGTCTGGGAAACGCACGCTCGCACCCAGCTCTCGTAGGTGTGGCGTCTCTTGATTCTAAGTCGGCTTCTCCACGACTCACGGTGCCCGTGCGGATTTCTCCTTCAGCCAACTCCTCCCTCTCAGCCGTGGCCTGCTTGGACTCTGGTGCCTCTGGGAATTTTATTCTGGAGTCTTTGGTGAATAAATTCCGCATCCCGGTGACCCGTCTCGTCAAGCCGCTCTACATCTCCGCGGTCAACGGAGTCAGGTTGGATTGCACCGTGCGTTACCGCACAGAATCCCTCCTGATGTGTATTGGACCCCACCACGAAAGGATTGAGTTATTCGTCCTTCCCAACTGTACCTCTGAGGTCCTCCTCGGTCTGCCATGGCTCCGGCTTCATTCTCCCACCCTTGATTGGACCACCGGGGAGATCAAGAACTGGGACTCTGCCTGCCATAGGAAGTGCCTCTCCCCCCCTCCCAGTCCCGTCAGGCAAGCCTCAGTGCCTCCTCATGGCCCCCGTCCTGGTGTCACACTGCCCCGTGCCAGGCTTCGCCCTCTGCCCTCCCTCCCCATTCCCACTCCTGCTGTACTGCCTGCCATTGAGGAAACCCTCCATTCTTTCCCGGTGTCCTCATCCCAGGGGAGGCAGTTACCGGACAAAGAAAAGGGGAGACCTAAGGGGGGGGGTACTGTTACGCCTAGCGCTCCGGGTCCCCGCTCCTCCCCGGAGCGCTCACGGCGTCTCTCTCCCCGCAGCGCCCTGGTCAGTCCCGCTGACCGGGAGCGCTGCACTGTCATGGCCGTCGGGGATGCGATTCGCACAGCGGGACGCGCCCGCTCGCGAATCGCATCCCAGGTCACTTACCCGTCCCGGTCCCCTGCTGTCATGTGCTGGCGCGCGCGGCTCCGCTCTCTAGGGCGCGCGCGCGCCAGCTCTCTGAGACTTAAAGGGCCAGTGCACCAATGATTGGTGCCTGGCCCAATTAGCTTAATTGGCTCCCACCTGCTCCCAGACTATATCTGCTCACTGCCCCTGCACTCCCTTGCCGGATCTTGTTGCCTTAGTGCCTAGAGAAAGTGTTTACTGTGTTGTCCATACTGTGTACTTGACCTCCTGCTATTGCCAAATTGACTACGATTCTTGCTGCCTGCCCCGACCTTCTGCTACGTCCGACCTTGCTCTTGTCTACTCCCTTGTACCGCGCCTATCTTCAGCAGTCAGAGAGGTTGAGCCGTTGCTAGTGGATACGACCTGGTTGCTACCGCCGCTGCAAGACCATCCCGCTTTGCGGCGGGCTCTGGTGAAAACCAGTAGCAGCTTAGAACCGGTCCACTAGCACGGTCCACGCCTATCCCTCTCTGGCACAGAGGATCCACCTCCAGCCTGCCGAATCGTGACAATAGATAGATAGATATGAGTGATAGATGATAGATAGATAGATAGATAGATAGATAGATAGATAGATATGAGATAGATAGATATGAGATAGATAGATAGATATGAGATGAGATAGATATGAGATAGATATGAGATAGATAGATATGAGTGATAGATGATAGATAGATAGATAGATAGATAGATATGAGAGATAGATAGATATGAGATAGATAGATATGAGATAGATAGATATGACATAGATAGATAGATAGATATGAGATAGATAGATATGACATAGATAGATAGATATGCAGCAACAGAAGAATACAGCAGCACACTGCCAGCACAAGGATATAGGTGAAACATGAACATGCAGATAAAACATGGAGAGCTATACAGCTATGGTGTAATAGATGCAAATGTGAAACTATGAAAAAATGAGGCACTTAGCTAGCAAATTTGTCTCCGCCTTCTTTGTCTAGATAGATAGATAGATAGATAGGAGATAGATAGATATGAGATAGATAGATAGATAGATAGATATGAAATAGATAGATATGAGATAGAAAGATATATAGATAGATAGATGGATAGATAGATATGAGATAGATAGATAGAGAGATAGATAGATATATATGAGATAGATAGATAGATAGATAGATATGAGATAGATAGATAGATAGATAGATAGATATGAGATAGATAGATAGATAGATAACATCTAAAGAGAGCAGCACTCCTCTAAATCTTCACAAGAATGATGAGGTGCACACAGTCACAGCAGATCCAGGTCACAGATCTCCATAGGTAGCAAACGAATAGGCGACAGCACTCCCATAAGGTGTAAATAAGCAGTCTTTATTCACATAGACATGGTGGCGAAGTTTCAGCAGGCTCGATAATGGCTGGGTTCGCAACCATGTCTATGTGAATAAAGACCGCTTATTTACACCTTATGGGAGTGCTGTCGCCTATTCGTTTGCTAGATAGATAGATATATAGATATGAGATAGATAGATATGAGATAGATAGATAGATAGATAGATAGATAGATAGATAGATAGATACGAGATAGATAGATAGATAGATAGATATGAGATAGATAGATATGAGATAGATAGATAGATATGAGATAGATATGAGATAGATAGATAGATAGATATTAGATAGATAGATAGATATGAGATAGATAGATAGATAGATATGAGATAGATAGATAGATGGATAGATAGATATTAGATAGATAGATGAATAGATATGAGATAGATATGAGATAGATAGATATGAGATAGATAGATAGACAGACAGACAGATAAATAGATAGATAGATAGATAGAAAACTCCAAGAGAGCAGCACTCCTAGGGTCAATGCAGTAATGATAGGGTGCGTCCAGTTGCTACAGATCCTGGTTACGAATCCCTCCAAATAGAAAACGAACGGCAACCGCACTCCCATATGTTGCAAAAAAAGTGGTCTTTATTCACACAAACGTGAAGGTGGCGACGTTTCGGCTAGCTCACCTAGCCATTATCAAGCTTGATAATGGCTAGGTGAGCTAGCCGAAACGTCGCCACCTTCACGTTTGTGTGAATAAAGACCACTTTTTTTGCAACATATGGGAGTGCGGTTGCCGTTCGTTTTCTAGATAGATAGATATGAGATAGATAGATATGAGATAGATAGATAGATATGAGATAGATAGATATGAGATAGATAGATATGAGATAGATAGATATGAGATAGATAGATAGATAGATATGAGATAGATAGATATGAGATAGATAGATATGAGATAGATAGATAGATAGATAGATAGACATGAGATTGATAGATAGATATATAGATAGATAGATATGAGATAGATAGATATGAGATAGATAGATATGAATTAGA
The DNA here is from genome assembly GCF_029499605.1 of Hyla sarda. NCBI lineage: Eukaryota > Metazoa > Chordata > Amphibia > Anura > Hylidae > Hyla > Hyla sarda. Next base: position 196,860,857 of record NC_079196.1, on the reverse strand, counting down.
TAGATAGATAGATAGATATGAGATTGATAGATAGCTAGACAGATAGATAGATAGATAGATATGAGATAGATAGATAGATAGATAGATAGATATGAGATAGATAGATAGATAGATATGAGATTGATAGATAGATAGATAGATAGATATGAGATAGATATGAGATAGATAGATATAAGATAGATAGATATGAGATAGATATGAGATAGATAGATAGATATGAGATAGATAGATATGAGATTGATAGATAGATAGATAGATAGATAGATAGATAGATAGATATGAGATAGATAGATAGATAGATAGATAGATATGCCATATCTGCTAAATGCTGCTATAAATGTATCTTTATCTATACAGGGGATTTAGAGTTCTTTCTTTCTTAAAAAAAAATACCTGTAACAAAATGAATCATCACAAGAGTTGGACTGTCAGTCATTTAAGGAAATGTATAACTTCTAGGTCGCAGTGAACTTGTATAGCCGCACACTTTTACTCTTTAAAGAAAATCTTCATAAAAGACCCTAGTGGAAGACTGCAAGAAAACAATTTACATGTAATAATATGGTGACACACATAGAAAATTTTGAATTAAAAATAGAATTTTTTTTTTCTACAAGCAACCGAGAATTTAATATTATTCCATAGACTGCCAAAGCTTCATAAAAAATCCATTACAGTCTCCAGACAGGCCTGAAATTAAGTCGGCATAGTCAAAATATTTAGATCTTTTCTTTCCAGAAAGATGTTCTCCCAGGGATCTGAGAGACGGTTCTAATATCATTAATACAGTTTAATCAAAATAGAAGGATTCCGGGGACTACTGCATTGTCACCTGGTTGTAAGGGTATCACAGCCAGGTTACCTCAACCTGTTTCAAAACTACAACTCCCAGCATGCCCGGACAGCCGTTGGCTGTCCGGGCATGCTGGGAGTTGTAGTTTTGCAACAGCTGTAGGCATCTTAAAGGGGGTACTCCAGAGGAAAACATATTTTTTTTTTTTTTTTTTAAATCAACTGGGGCCAGAAAGTTTAACAGATTTGTAAATGACTTCTATTAAAAAATATTTACCCTTCCAGTACTTATTAGCAGCTGTATGCTACAGATTAAATTCTTTTCTTTTTTAATTTCTTTTGTGTCTCGTCCACAGTGCTCTCTGCTGACACCTCTGTCCGTATCAGGAACTGTCCAGAGCAGGAGAAAATAGCCATAGCAAACCTATGCTGCTCTGGACAGTTCCTGACACGGACAGAGGTGTCAGCAGAGAGCACTGTGGACAAGACAAAAAAAGAAATTCAAAAAGAATAGAACTTCCTGTGGAGCATACAGCTGCTAAAAAGCACTGAGAGGATTAATATTTTTAAATAAAAGTAATTACAAATCTGTTTAACTTTCTGGCACCAGTTCATAAAAAATAAAATAAAAAAAAAAGTTTTCCACCGGAGTACCCCTTTAAGATAGGGAATAAAAATCTGATTGCAGGGGTCCAACCTCTGGGCACCGAAACGGGCACCAATCCATTCTTTGTCTATAGCACTGTTGAAGATAGGCAAGTACAGCGCTCTGTTATCTCCTGCAGCGCAATGGATGCAACGGCAGCGCACATGTGACTCCCCGCTCCATTCCAAGGTGCAACTCCAGTGCCTGTTCTTAAGATCGCAGGGGTTCACAGAGGTCAGATTCCTATGATCAGACACTGATCTCCCATCCTGTGTAAACAGGATAAGTATTACAAGTTGGAATACCCTTAATAAAGTTGCGCCAAAAACGCAGATTATGGGCTGCATAAAAGTCTACGCCAGAAATCGATGGGAAATCCAATTGCATTCTGACATGGAGGATGAGGGGTGGGGGGCGGAGATTTATTTAAACCTGTGTGAAGGAAGAGTGTCGCAGTTGCCCATAGCAACCAATCAGATGGCTTCTTTAATTTTTAAAGAGGCCTGTGAAAAATGAAAGAAGCGATCTGATTGGTTGCTATGGGCAACTGTTCCACTCTTGCTCCACACAGGTTTTGATAAATATCCCCCAATGTGTTTCTCCGATCCTCTGCATGGCGGCTTAGGGGTGCAGAGGTTAAAGCCCCACATGGGCACTTGTGTTTGGGGATGTCAAGTGGTCATGGCGGGACCACAGGTGGTAGCGTTGTAGGTGGTGAGGCCAGATGGTATTAACTCCTGAGGCCAAATGTTAGTAACCCCTAGTGTTCGTGACGCCAGAGTGGTTTTCGGGTCCCGGAATCACACAAATGGTATCTCCACTATTCCAATGGAGATTGGTGAAAGGAGAGTCCACAACCAGTTATTGTCTAATGGAGGCTTTACTGAGTTAAGACAGATGGAATTATCTTCACAGCTAGGCCAGAATACCAGGGAGGTGGCCAGGACCCAGAAGGACCTCGCAGCTTGCTGGGACCAATTAGACTTGTAATAGACTTTACAGATTGGACTTCAGGCTTGACTATGTGCAGGACTTGGCTATTTGTAGTGACAGCAGACATAGCACAGCAGCAGGAGAGCCCCCAGGTCACTGAGGGACTCAACCTGATAGGGCCTAAGTGTAGTGCAGGACCATGTCCTGTACTGGGACATTACAGTCACACAAGATAATAGCTGCATGAATAGGCAATGCAGGAATGGGATGGTATTCAGAGAGGTAAGGATTTTGCTTGGGTGCTAAGGACTTTTAAAGGAAGGCATTTGGCAAGCAGGGCTATTGATCGGTCCTTTGCAGAAGATCTGTCATAATTAGGGTCCGTTCTTACTATGGGAATTCCGCGTGGATACTGCTTGCAGCAGACTCCCATTGACCTCAATGGGAGGCTGCTGCTTAGTGTACATTCCGGAAGTTCTGTAGCGGAGCTTCTGACTCGGAAAGGGATTCCGGTGGAAGATTTATCAGGTTCTATTTTCTTGCGCAATTGTCAGAGAAGTCCTAGCACTGCGCTTTAGTGAATAAGACAGCTCTTTCTGTCCGTGGCAGATCGCTGCAGACATCAAAGGGGTACTCTGAAGGAAAAAAAAAATGTAAATCATCTGGTGCCGAAAAGATATGTAAATGACTTCTATAAAAAAAAAAAAAAACTTAACCCTTCCAGTACTTATCAGCTGCTGTATGCTCCAGAGGAAGTTGTGTAGTTCTCTCCAGTCTGGCCACAGTGCTCTCTGCTGCCACCTCTGGCCATGTCTGGAACTGTCTGAAGCAGAAGAGGTTCGCTATGGGGATCTGCTCCTGCTCTGGACAGTTCCTAACATTTACAGAGGTGGCAGCAGAGAGCACTGTGGTCAGAGATTACTGTGATCGGTTTTTCAAAACTGCAACACCCAATGTGTCCTGAAAAAAAATGATCCTACCATTGTATAGAGCTCCTATGGAAGCCCAGGTGTCCGTCATGAAACACTACAACCTACTTCTGTGTATCCATCCTGCAGTCATATTCCCTCCAATGATATCATTATTAACGATCAGACTACACAGGGATTGTATGTAGTCTGTAATCGTGGAGACACATAGGAGTGCATAGAGGCTGTATACACAAAACGACAGGCTTTTTTTTTAAATCAAGAAACCCACTTGCAAAGCTGCTTTAGATCAGTGCAGAAGATGGCTGCCAAGCATTTGAAGTCATTGCATACCTGTTAACCCTTTATACATGTGCAAAGGCAGAAAGAAAAAGAGGGGCGCTCTCAGGTGTGCGGTTTCTAGGAAAAAAAATGGATGGAACCCCCCACCTAGTACTGGGTGTCACACTTGGTGCACTGGGGTGGTCCAGCAGAACAAACGAGACCCAGTAGCGGTGGTATGGTGGGTTGAATATGTGCAGTGTGCAGCTCACTTCCCTTTTCCGTATCCACAAGGGTATGGAAGTATAGAAGCAGAGTGAATGAAGAAAAGGAGGGAAAAGGATGGAGCGCTTCTGCTTGTAATGATGGGACTCAGAACGCTACGGTAGCACAGGACGGTATTTATTTAAAAGATTTCGGACAACGCGTTTCGGTGCAGGCACACGCCTTCCTCAGGTCCACAAAACAATCAAATTGGTGCGTCCTGGGGTATGTTGCTGTGCTTTTGGTGGCAAAAATGACGTCCGGTTGCATCCATTTTTTTAAGAAAAAACGTATACGTTTTTAACTTTTCACTCCATTATGAATAAAGTTTCACTTGATTGAAATTCCAAGAAAAAAAACTGTGCAAAGTCAAAAACCGTATGGTGCAAACCGGATGGCACACATATGGTTCTGTACGGTTCCAATTGACTCCCATGTTGTAAAAAAAACATATACGGTTTAATACGGTTTTTCACCCGGACTAAAAAACGCAGTTTTGGGTAGGGGGAAAAAACGGACAAAACCATATAAAGGTGGTTTCACACCACATTTTTTACTTACGGTTCCCGTATACGGCTGGGAGGAGGGGGGCGGGGCTTAATTACGGTGCCCGCACTCAGCCGTATAGGGGAACCGTATTTAATGCATGTCTATGAGCCAACCGGAGTGAACCGCAGCCTTCGGTCGGCTGCATTTTCGGCCGTATGCGGTTTCCTGACCGTACGCAAAAACGCGGTCGACCACGTTTTTGCCTGCGGTCGGGAAACCGCATACGACCAAAAACGCAGCCGACCAGAGGCTGCGGTTCACTCCGGTTGGCTCATAGACATGCATTAAATACGGTTCCCCTATACGGCTGAGTGCGGGCGCCGCGATTAAGCCCCGCCCCCTCCTCCCAGCCGTATACGGGAACCGTAAGTACAAAACCCAAAACGGACTAAACCGGATGATGCGTTTGACCCACAGTTTACAATGTTAAGTCAATGCATATGGTTTTCTATATGGTTCTGTACGGTTTTTAACTTGAAACTGTATACGGGAACTATATAGCAAAAACGTGGTGTACATGCAGCCTAACTGATCAAAGCCTCTGCTGCAGAAGGGCTTAGACCTGTCCCCAACCATCTCCTCCTGACGTGACGCCAGGACTGGCAAATGGTATTCCGTAAATGAGGATAGGAGAGATAGTTGTGGAAAGAGTAGGAAGTACACCGGAGGACCGACAAGATGATGACAGTGGAAGGTGTGACTATGACAAGTCGTAACAGGCTGTATTAGAAATCTAATTATGGAGAAATTGGGGCTATGGCGATGTCAGCGCCTGCGAGAGGAGAATTTTCAGACAGGTTCATGCCACCGGCAACAAGAATTCTCCATAGTGCTCATCATGTTTAGTGTCTCACGTAAATACTTTATCACAAATTGTTCCATTTTCTAGGTGTCTTGGCCGGGTGCATAGGAAATGTGGTTATTGGCCGGCAAACTCAACTTGAGATCCGAAGTCTTGACAGTCGGAGACTCTTCTGTATTATGCCGAAATAGTCACTGAATGTTTTTCTTAACATTGGTCCCTTTATGGGTAAAGCTTACTGTCTAGATTAGTATTTCCCAACCAGGGTGCCTCCAGCTGTTGCAAAACTACAACCCCTAGCATGCCCGGACAGCCGTTGGCTGTCCGGGCATGCTGGGGGTTGTAGTTTTGCCAGGCCCGTCGCTAAAGGACAGGCAAACCAAGCAATTGCTTCGGGCCCCAAGCAGAGCCAGTGCTTGATGTGCTTCCTATAAGGCTGCGGCCACCAGAGCGCTCTATAGAGAGCCTCAGGTGGCTGCAGCACTCCTGGCAGGGCTGGACAGGCCATCGGTGGGCCGGGCCGTCCACCTGCCCCTATCCCGGTTCGGCAGCTCGCCCTCTTGGCCGGTCGAGCCAGCATTGTGAGAGCCTGGAGCGGGAGGCAGAGACTATAGTTGCTCCTAATTTTGTGCCTGGCTCACCTGTAGTTGCCAGGGAACTCTGGATGTCCCCGCCCCCAGTTAAGTGCCGTACAGCTACGCGCGTCGGCTTCGTATTGACGTTCGCTCAAGTCACGTCACGCTCCCGGAATTCAGGGGCCGGCCCTAGATATTCTGAGAGCGTGACATGCGCAAACATCATTACCGGTTGGCACGTAGCTGTGGAAGCCCTTATCTGGGGACTGGGGAAGGTTCGGCCCTGAATTCCTGGCAACTGCCTCAGTGTTACCAGCTGGGGGGGTCTAATCTAGGGGTACTACCTACTTACTGGTGGGAGGGGGTTAATTGGGGGGTAATACCTGCCTACTGGGGGGAGTGGGCTAATCTGGAGGTACTCCCTGCCTACTGGGGGGGGGGCTAATCTGGGGATACTACCTGCCTACTGGGGGGAGTGGGCTAATCTGGAGGTACTGCCTGCCTACTGGGGTGGGCTAATCTGGGGATACTACCTGCCTACTGGGGGGAGGGGGTTAATCTGGGGGTGCTACCTGCCTACTGGGGGGGAGGGGGTTAATCTGGGGGGTACTACCTGCCTACTGGGCAGAGGGGGTGGAAGGGGGGCTCCATGTCTATTTTGCTTGGGGCCCCCAAATTCCTTCAAACGGCCCTTAGTTTTGCCACAGCTGGGGGCACCTTGGTTAGGAAAAAATCCCATGCAGGTGACTAAGTAGAGAACCAATTTATTTATATCAGTAAAGCACCTAGGGGGAAAGAGAAAGTTGCTGAGTTGCCCGTGGCAACCAATCAGATCTCTTCTTTCATTTTTCAAAGGCCTTATCAAAAATGAAAGAAGTGATCTGATTGGTTGCTATGGGCAACTCAGCATATTTTCCTCTGGACAGGTTTTGATTAATCTCCCCCTGTATATATTTTCTGCTATAGTTGTACTAGTCGTGACTACTAACAGCCTGGTACCTGCCGTGGGGTACGGATGCTTTACCATATCTAAATCAGGCTTGTTACTGCCCCCCCCAGTCCCCAAATGCAAAGTTGAAAGCTTTAAAGAGACGTATTTCCGAAGAATTCTGTACGCCATTTCTCCTGTGACACATCACACTTCATTATTAGGTTTTCAGTTTTAGTTTTTGATATCAAGGAAAACATTTTAACAAATTGAAAGTTTTTTTTAAATGATGTCCCCTTTCTGTTATGGTTATTTTCATATAGGGGATGAATATAGGAGACGGACCGGAAGCTGTTATTATGGACAATTGTTTCTGTTAGTATTCTCTTCTTCTCTATACATATCCAGTCTTTCTCCTTCCTTCTCTCTTTTTCTCTCTCCTACCTTCCTCTATCTCTCCTTCTCTCTTCTCTCTTTCTCACTCTCTCTTTCTTTCTCTCTCTCTTCCTCTCTCTTTCTCTCTCTCTTTCTAGCTCTCTTTCTCTCTCTCTCTCTCTCTTTCTCTTTCTCTCTCTCTCTCTCTCTCTTTCTCTCTCTTTCTCTCTCTCTCTCTTTCTCTCTCTCTCTCTTCTCTCTCTCTCTTTTTCCTCTCTCTCTTTCTCTCTCTCTCTCTCTCTCTCTCTCTCTCTCTCTCTCTCTCTCTCTCTTTCTCTCTCTCTCTTTTTCCTCTCTCTCCTCTCTCTCTCTCTCTCTCTCTCTCTCTCTCTCTCTCTCTCTCTCTCTCTCTCTCTCTCTCTCTCTCTCTCTCTCTCTCTCTCTTTCTAGCTCTTTCTTGTTCTCTTTCTCTCTATCACTCCTTCCTTCTTTTCTCTCTCCTTCTTATTCTTCCCTCTTACTCTCCTCTCCTTTTTATCTTTCTCTCTCTTTCTATTTCCGTCTTCTTCTTCTCCCTGACACTCTGTGGGTGGTAAGCACCAATGGAATTAGTCGGCGCTAGGACTGCTCAGACATGCGTCGTCTTCATAGATGACAATGCATATCTAAGCAGATCTGGCTGCTGAAAGAATTAAAGGGGTATTCCGCTGCTCAGCGTTTCTAACAAACTGTTCTGAACGCTGGAATTTCCATTGCAGAATTTTCCAAAGCGCACATTCTGCCGCGTGCACAGTGCCACAGAATCCTATTGAAAACAACAGGACTCTGGGGTACCAACATTTCAGGACAGAATTTTTAAGCTGGATTCTGCTGCCTTGTGAATGGGGCCCTTATTGTTGTTTGTACAGCAAGGAAAGCAGGGACAGTAATAAACCGTCACTATCTTCTCTATGAAGAACCCGACTATCACTCCGAACCGACTCTCCTCTCTCCTGCAGACACTCAATCTCAATGCTATTTCAAATTCTACAGCACTTTCCAGAACAACCTTGCAGAGTCTATTGGAAAAGTCTATGGTAGGTGATGATGTCATCCTGTAGTCTACAGGAAATCAGAGTCTGACATCCTATTGCAATCATTAGGCGTTGGAAGATTTGGAGAGTCAGACCTGTGATCACATGACCACATTAGAGTAATAAAGCACATGGATACAGCTGTACTGGAGGAACAAATCCCCATAGCAAACCTCTCCTGCTCTGGACAGTTTCTGACATGGACAGAGGTGTCAGCAGAGAGCACTGTGGTCAGACTGAAAAGAAATTCAAAAAGAAAAGAACTTCCTGTGGTGCATACAGCAGCTGATAAGTACTGGAAGGGTTAAGATTTTTAAATAGAAGTAATTTACAAATCTGTATAACTTTCTGGCACCAGTTGATTTAAAAAAAATTGTTTTCTACCGGGGTACCCCTTTAACCCAAGGTATCTTTCATTGCTCTCAACATCCTCTACATAGTTTTTGAAGTAATTTTAAGATCTTGAAACTACTCACCGACACAGCTCGTAACAGAATCATGTGACATTGTAAGGAACCCCGCCCAATATTATTCACAGAGATATTATTCCTAGCATGTTTGGATTCTGGATTCTTGCCCCCCTTGCAGCACCTGACAGGTGATGAATGTACACGGCGCCGTTTCAGGTAAATTTAATCATTAATAAATGTTTTCTGTGCCATCCTCGAGCTGTCTGCTTGAATTATTGCAGGCAAATGGATAACCGGCGCTCAGCTTAACATTTGGTGCCTTTTAGCAATACAAAAAAAATGGTATAAATCGCCCCCACTTTGTGTACGCCTGATTAAACATTTATAATTTGTAATTCATCATCTTAATTTCTCTCTTACCGTGCTTGGGTAACTCTTCCATTTCATTTCAAATAGCGAAACAATGAACTGGCCTGGAGAGAGGAACAGTTTTTAACTCCCCAAATACTACATGTGAATTTTGTGTTTAAAGGATATGAATACTTTTTTTTTTTTTTTTTATAAAGAAAGACTGTCCAGTGTTCCTGGATATCCCATAACCCCTCTTTTATTTTAGATCGAAGTATTTTATCCAAATTTAAAAAGTAGAATGGCTTGACGTGTTTCGGGGGGGTTACCCCTTACTCATATGCACTAGTGACCAAGTGTTCCACGAATAGGATTCACTACATAAACAAAGAGAATCAATAGTAGATTAGCCAACATAACAATACAATTACACAGTATGTATTTTACACAACTTATTGTACAACACGTAATATTCTGTTATACAGTTGTTACCATGCTCAACGACATTATAAAATAGTGCATATACTATTGTCAAATAACTTTTGCATAATCTGCATTTTCTTTCTTTTAATATTATAGCACGTAATAATGCGCTGAGATAAAAAAATAAAAAAGTGTAACAAACTACGTATTGCTCTGGCATATGTTGTGGAAGAGTCATATTCTTTGATTCCTCCAATGCATCTGCAATAATAAAGTAACTTTGCAAATAGCCTTCATTAAATTAATTCTACACTTTGGGAGAGATTCATCAAAACCTGTCCAGACAAAAAAAAAGATGCACAAGAGGCGCTCGCTCCCCTGTGTGAATACTTCCCAACCAATATAAGTATATAACCATTCAGATCGATACTTAGAACCACTCACCGGTTGTGGTTGTGCATGAAGGGCACAACACACATATATAGCACAACAGTGGGTATGAAAACATAGCGTCTGCTGCTCCCCCTCTTTTAAAGGGGTACTCCCATGGAAAACCTTTTTTTTTTTTTTTTTTTTTTAAATCAACTGGTGCCAGAAAGTTAAACAGATTTGTAAATCATTTCTATTAAAAAAAATCTTAATCCTTCCAGTACTTTTTAGCAGCTGTATACTAAAGAGTAATCCAAAAAAGAAATGCATTTCCTCTGATGTCATGACCACAGTGCTCTCTGCTGACCTCTGCTGTCCATTTTAGGAACTGTCCAGAGCAGTAAAAAATCCCCATAGCAAACAAAAAATCCCCATTGCTATGCTATATTTTCCTCTACACAGGTTTTGATAAATCTCCCCTATGGTCCTGATTTACTAAGAGTGGAGTGTAGTTTTCTTTGTGGGTTTTAACCCCTTAAGGACTGAGGGTTTTTCTGTTTTTGCACTTTCGTTTTTTCCTCCTCACCTTTTAAAAATCATAACCCTTTCAATTTTGCACCTAAAAATCCATATGATGGCTTATTTTTTGCACCACCAATTCTAATTTGTAATGGCATCAGTCATTTTACCCAAAAATCTACAGCGAAACGGAAAAAAAAATTCATTGTGCGACAAAATTGAAGAAAAAACACAGTTTTGTAAATTTTGGGGGCTTCTGTTTCTACGCAGTACATTTTTCAGTAAAAATGACACCTTATCTTTATTCTGTAGGTCCATACGATTAAAATGATCCCCTACTTATATAGGTTTGATTTTGTCTTACTTCTGGAAAAAATCATAACTACATGCACGGAAATTTATATGTTTAAAATTGTAATTTTCTGACCCTTATAACTTTTTTATTTTTCTACGTATGGGGCGGTATGAGGGCTAATTTTTTGCGCCGTGATCTGACGTTTTTAGCGGTACCAGTTTTGTACTGATCGGACTTTTTGATCGCTTTTTATTCATTTTTTCATGATATAAAAAGCGACCAAAAATACATTATTTTGGAATTTGGAATTTTTTTGCGCGTACGCCATTGACCATGCGGTTTAATTAATTATATATTTTTATAGTTCGGACATTTACGCACACGGCGATACCACATATGTTTATATTTATTTTTATTTACATGGTGTTTTTTATGGGAAAAGGGGGGTGATTTGAACTTTTATTAAGGAAAGGGTTAAATCCCATTTATTAACTTTTTTTTTTTTTTACACTTTTTTTTTTGCAGTGTTATAGCTCCCATAGGGACCTATAACACTGCACACACTGATTGCCAGCACTGTTCACTGCAAAGGCATTGGAGCCTGGGCATCTCAGGCTTGGAGCAATCAATCGTCGAAGGCAGGTAAGAGGATCTCCGCTCGTGTCCCAGCTGATCGGGACACCGCATTTTCACTGCGCTGGGCCCGATCAGCCCCACTGTGCAGCCGGGCAGCTTTCACTTTCGTTTTAGACGCGGCGTTCAACTTTGAACGCTGCGACTAAAGGGTTAATAGCACGCGGCACCGTGATCGCTGCCGCGCGCTATTAGCCCCGAGTCCCGAGTGACCCCGCGTTATATCGCGGGAGCCGGCCAAGGACGTAAATGTACGTCCTTGGTCGTTAAGGGGTTAATTCCCTACAATTTATTTTCCAAGGTATTTACAAAGGTTTCCCTACATTTTTCTTATTTTACACATGTTCTGATCTGTAGGGTTTTCCTCCGCTCAAATCCACCACATTTTCTGTGGAAACCTTAGTAAATATGTTGGGTTTTTGTGAAAATGTCGCGAACACGCCCATTTTCTGTGACCACACCCCCTTTTCCCAACAGACACGCCTCTTTTTTGGGTTTTCTCAAGTAAAATGGAGCGTTGGTCAGGTTTTTCATTTCTGGCGCAGACAGAATTCTGTCGTAATGAGACGGAATACTGGCGCAAATTCTGGTGCAAACAGAATTTCTGGCTCAATGAGCCAGATTCTGGCGCACGACCCGAAAAAACATGTCGGGTTTACATTAGTAAATCAGGGCCTATGTGTATATAGGCGGACCTATGTGCCTTCATGGTTACAAACTGAAGACATAACTTGTTTGTAGTCGTAATGATACAGATATTGTGCCTGGTATCATGAGTTCGGCAGCCCTATATCATGGCACCAGAGTGTAGTTCTCCAGAGTAGAGTATATGAGTGGAGATGTATACTCTGTACTTTACGCACGCTCTTTACATTCACCGGTACAGTGTTGTATGCATTCACCGGGCCAGGGCTGTAGGATTTGCTGCTTGGTAACAAAAAGAGCAGGAAGTCCCACATTAAAAAAGGATCCCTACTTCTGTATGTACTTTCCATGCCATGATATGCCAATTGGGTAGTGCCTCACAGACACAAAACAGTGCCCCACCAATGTGTTTGACAAACTTTACATCAGTGGTCTCCAAATTGTTGAGGTCCACAATTTGGAGACCACCACTCTACATCTTTATGCTAGCCTGTATTCCGGCTTTATACATCTTATCCCCTATCCAAAGGATAGGGAATAAGATGTATAATCACATGGGGTCCCGCCACTGGGGTGCCGGGTGCTGCCTCCGAGACGGGGACGTGAGGTCACACCACATTCATGTCTATGGGAGGGGGCGTGATGGCCGTGACGTCATGTCCCCATCTCGGAGGCAGCACCTGGCACAGAATGCCGGGGGCTGCATCGAGATTGTCTAGGATAACGGAAAAAGCTAAAAAGTGAGAACTCTAATAGAGCAAGGAACCTATATGTCTTCCTGCACAGGAGCCCTTAGCCGTCTGTGCCCACCTTGGCCCATAAAGCTTTGTAGCATGGAGTTGTATGGGCCTCTGTGTGCTGTTTGGAAATATTATACACTTTAGTGACATTTTGTTATATGGTTCTGAACAGCAATGGGCAGCAGAGGTAAAGAATCTGGTTATAATATAGTTAAGATTGTGGAAGCAATGTATATCTGCGGCTGGCTGTGTTCCATCCATCTGATCCTCTCCTGTGAGTATTTATGTATCAGCAAAACAGACACATTAAAGAAACATCCCGCTTCTAAAAACCAAGTCTCCGGTCCCCAGACATGTCACAGCGTTGCAGTAAACTGCGAGATTAGCTTTCTCATGTCTCTTCTTTCCTGATGCCGCCATTTCTTTCACACTTTGGAGAGCAAATAACCGTCAAATTGCTTGCTCTAATGAGTTTAAATTAAACTCTGGTCCTGATAAAACATGTTTATTACTCTACTATAGCAAGAAAAATCGTATTGGGTGAGAGCAAGAAGCAGACATAACAGCGTGAAGATAGAGGCGAGCTGCCTTACTCAGTCCCCCCGATGATAGGGATTAAACGCATTTCGGGGACTCGAAGACTTAGTCAAGGTCAGGCGGCTCAATTTTCGTTAAAGTGTAACTGTCATTTTGGAAAACTTTTAAAATGTCATAAAGACATGTCATCATTTTATGGCTGGGGGTCTGAGACCTCCACTGATTGTTAGAACCAGCTGAACACTTCCTTCCACTGTCTCGTGCTAACTGAAGATGGGTTCTATACAAGATCTATGGAGCCCATCTTCATTGAGCATGTTATTGCCAGGAAAAGCTTCTTCCCATTGGGGGTCTCAGCACCTAGACCTCCACTAGTGGAAACTTTTGACATGTCTCTACGACTTGTCCAAAGTTATTTTTAATTACAGTTACACTTTAAAGTGGTACTCCAGGAAACTAGACTTATCTCCTATAAGCAGGAGTGTCTGATCGAGGGGGATCTCCTGTATGGGGCCTGGCAACTTCATTGAGCACACGTGGCGAATTCTAATGATCAGTGGGGGTGTCGGCACCCAGACCGCACCAATGAAAACTATGATAAGCCTCTATCTCTTTTCTAAAACGACAGTTAAGTACAGGTTATTGCAGGGGATCCCAGCAGTAAGATTCCCCTCAATCAGAACCATTACCTCCTATCCATAGGATTAGTCTAGTTCCCCAGAGTGCCCCTTTAACTACATACTGTATAATGTCATTTGGTTTTTATGTGCCAGAGATTGTGCCGGCTAATCCTTTACATGAAACTGTAATCTCAGTGTCCAGTGGGTGGTCCTAAAGAGTGACTGACAGTTATCTCATAAAGGAAAGGCTTTTAGTTATTAAGTGGAACCGCCCACTGGACTCCTTAGCCCAGAATAAGCAGATGTTTTATAAATTATGCCTATAAGTCTTCTCCTACAAAACTATATAAACAGGCTTGGCTACTCATGCTGCATGCAACATAAATTACATCTAAAGTGTTACAGGTTCCCTTTAAAGGAGTTATTCAGGATTAGTAAAAGAGAGCTATTTTCTTCCAAAAACAGCACCACCCTGTGTTGTGTGTGGTGTTATGATTTGGCTCCATTCACTTGAAAGTAACTGAGCTGCAATACCACGCACAGCCTGAGGACAGGGGTGACACTGTTTTTTTTTTTCAGAAGTCAGCTCAGTTTTTTCTAATACCGGATAATCTGTTTAATGGGGTGGTGCAGGAATGTAAAAAGAGCCATTGTTAGGCTGTGGTTTGTATCACAACTCAAACCAATTTACTTAAAGGGGATTTCCATCAAAAAGGTTTTATTTGTTTTTTTAAATAAATGTACCCAGGCTGTCTGATAAAGCAAAAACAAAAACTGCACTTAACCCCCTCAGTCCTCCGCAGCCTCCGTTATCATGGTGCCCGATCTCTGCTGAACTTCATTTCCTGGTGCTCTGGTCAACATGCCACATTGCTGCTCAGCCAATCACTGACTTAGATGGTACCCTGCTGCAGCTTTGATTGGCTGAGCAGCAATGTCCCATGCTGACCCCAGGGTGAAGTTCAGCGGAGACTGGGTTCTGGGGTCCGTGTGACACATTGCTGCACTGATCAAAGCAGTATCCCGCCTCAGCCAGTGATTGGCAAGGTGATATGTTGACCATACCAACAGAAAAGGCTAAGTACGGGCTTTTTTATTTAATTAGGCAACCTTGGAACATTTCTTTAAAGAAAAAACTTTTTGCTGGACATCCCCTTTAAGCAGATAAGTTTAGTATCAGCTACTTCTTGGGGAAAAAAGTGTGGTCCTTTTTTTCCATCCTGTGGTAGTCTCTTTAAATCTAATTATAATTAAAGAAATGTCACAGCTCCCCCTAGCTGTGAGATCAATGCAAAAAAATACAGCTCTCGTAACTTCATATTTTCTATGTTTATCCATCATCAGAAGGTTAACTGTTTTGTTTCCATGTGTCTCCCATGTACTTGTTGCATGTTTTACTCCTTCAGGTGATTAATTCATTAGTATCATCATCTTTAGGCAACTCCAAAAATATATTGAAAATCATGAAATACCAATGCAGAATTGTTCAGCTTACAGAGAGAAAATACATACCCTATGTGTATCATTTATCATTTACCCTATGTGTATTATTCACTTTTTCGACATTGTATGAAAGAGACTGTATTGAAAGGTTTTCTGATTTAGCAAACCCATTTTTATTTGGTCTTAGGAACTTCTCAATTGAACAGAACACAGTCTCCAGATTGCATGTTCATTCATAACACAAATAACTTTTTGTGGGCACAATGTAATACCAAATTTCCCCTCTGGGGGTGTTGTATAAAACTGCACTTGCTAGAGGCTTCCCTACAAACTGGTTGCCCCAGTTGATCTGCTAACAGAAATGTATTGTATAATTTGTTAGAACTATTTTGTATTAATATATGTCTTTTTTATTTTTAGGAAGACTTGTAAACTCTACAAAAACATCTGCCTCTCAGAAGATCCCCTGACGAGACGTTGGTGAAATGTGATGCAGGATCAGGATGGGATTGAACCACGGACAATAAATCTGTTACCTTCGGAGACCAGCGAATGTGTCTTTCTCTTCAATGACTTGCAATTCAGCACCCAATTTGCACAAGGAATTTTCTTCCAATGTTCTTGCAGAATAGACTGTGCACCTACTTGTCGATGGTCTTCCCCTGGCAGAGACTTGGGCTCCACATTCATTGTTAAGAGCACTTTATGCTGTACTGATGAGGAGAAAAGTGAAAAAAGGAGGCTTGCCCCTCATATTATAGGTTACTGTATTCTCGAATACTAGAGTGTACCAAGGAGTCTCCACGCTGGGGCATTATTCACCATGGCCAGGCACAGAGGATTTGTAATGCCAGCTCTCTGTTTATGGATGTTCGTTCTCTTTGCACTTTTATACACTGGCAAAGTACAAGCAGACTGCTGGCTGATCGAAGGGGACAAGGGATTTGTTTGGCTTGCTATCTGCAGTCAGAACCAGCCACCTTACGAGTCCATACCACAGCACATTAATAGCACCATAGTGGACCTGAGGCTCAATGAGAATAAAATAAAGAGCGTTCACTATTCTTCACTTAGCCGATTTGGCAACTTAACGTACCTCAACCTCACCAAGAATGAGGTGTCCTACATAGAGGATGGGGCTTTTGCTGGTCAGTTCAACTTGCAGGTGCTCCAGCTTGGTTACAACAGATTACGAAATCTGACTGAGGGGATTCTTAGGGGACTGGGAAAGTTGGAGTATCTCTACCTCCAGGCAAACCTAATTGAAACTGTGACTCCTAATGCCTTTTGGGAGTGCCCAAACATCATGAACATTGACTTATCTATGAACAGACTCCAGAGGCTGGACAGTAGTACCTTTGTGGGCCTCAGTAAACTGACTGTGTGTGAATTGTACAGTAATCCTTTCTATTGCTCATGTGAGCTACTGGGCTTCCTCAAGTGGTTGGATATATTCACCAACATGACTCGTACTTTTGACCGCATGCAGTGCGATTCTCCTCCTGACTATACAGGTTACTTTTTGCTGGGTCAAGGCCGATCCAGTTACCGTAATGCACTTGGCATGCTTTCGTCTCTCTGCACAGATGGGTCTTATACAATGATGCCACATGTAATGTCTCCAAGGTATCAAGCCACCACTGGCCCACCTGAAAGTCCATGTTCTGAAGAAGACTGCTTTTCTGGAGATGGCACTACACCCCTCATCAATGTCTACACTCCTCCTGCCAATTCCAAAGTCAGCCTCAGTGTGAACTTAAATACAGAAACCCATTCAGATGCAGTTCTGGTGGCCGAAATTCCATACCCTTACAGCAAAATGTACATCTTGGTGCAGTACAATAATAGCTTCTTTACTGACATTCGGAACCTGAAAGCAGAGAAAGAATCCATAAAACTGGACGGGTTAAAACCCAACACAAATTACACTTACTGTGTCGCCTCTATTCGAAATTCTCTCAGGTTCAACCACACCTGCATAGCCTTTTACACTCGCAGCCATACCAAACAAGAACATGTGCCTACCCCATCCACCGCCACTCACTATATTATGACTATTCTTGGCTGCCTGTTTGGTATGGTAATAATCTTGGGTATTGTATACTACTGCTTGCGCAAAAAGCGCCAAAAAGAGGAAAAGCACAAAAAAGCAGGTGGTAGTATGAAAAAAACAATCATTGAACTTAAATATGGTCCTGAAATGGAGACACCTAGTATAAGTCAACTATCTCAAGGGCAGATGTTGGGACCAGAATCAATGTCCCGCATCCCCTATTTGCCCTCAGTGGGGGAAGTGGAACAGTACAAACTCATAGAAAGCAGTGAAACACCAAAAGCCACCAAAGGGAATTACATGGAGGTGAGAACTGGTGAACAATCTGAGAGAAGAGACTGTGAACTGTCCATGCCACCAGACACCCAGAGTTCTGTGGCTGAGATATCGACTATTGCAAAGGAAGTAGACAAAGTCAACCAGATCATAAATAATTGTATAGATGCCTTGAAGTCAGAGACAACTTCATTCCAAGGCGTAAAGTCCGGAGCTGTCTCTACAGCAGAACCTCAATTGGTCTTGATATCTGAACAGATTCCCAGCAAACATGGCTTTCTTTCTCCAGTATATAAGGAAAGCTACACCCATCCCTTACAGAGGCATCACAGCATGGAAGTACCTCCCAAACGTTCTAGCACATCTTCCAGTGGGTCTATCCGCAGCCCAAGATCGTTTCGTTCTGAAGGGTCTACACATAAATCCGAAACAAAGTATATTGAGAAGACTTCTCCAACTGCTGACACCATCCTCACTGTGACCCCAGCTGCTGCAATCCTAAGAGCAGAAGCCGAAAAGATCCGCCAGTATACCGAACACCGGCACTCCTATCCAGGCTCACATCAAGCCGAACAGCAACAGCAGCAGCAACAGCAGCAAATGCCTCAGCACGAAAACCTAGGAGGCCGCAAAACCTCCATACTGGAACCTTTAACTCGGAACCGTCCAAGGGAACTGGCCTATTCCCAACTTTCACCTCACTACCACAATTTGAGCTACACCTCCAGTCCAGAGTACACGTGCAAACCCTCCCACAGCATCTGGGAACGTTTTAAGCTGCACCGCAAACGCCACAAAGAGGAAGAGTACATGGCAGCCGGCCATGCCCTGCGCAAAAAGGTCCAGTTTGCCAAAGATGAGGATCTTCATGACATCCTAGACTACTGGAAGGGCGTCTCTGCCCAGCACAAGTCCTGAGTCCTCACCTCTTCCCTTTGCCTCCAGCTACTCGTGACTTAACTCTTTCTTTCATAACCTTAACCCTGTCCTAGAAAGAGTGCCCGGCAGAGCATTGTGAGTACACAGACTCTGTAGGTCTCTTTAGCGGTAAAGAGGTTAACAGGACCAAACTCAAACTAGCAGCAGCTACTTTTTATTCAAAACTGTCTGTACGTATGGAAAAAAAGCAAACAAACAAAACAATAAAAATATAACAAAACTATTATATCTAATCTAAGAAGAAAAAGAACAATGCAATGGCTTAAAAAACTTAGTAATGAATCAACTCAAAAACACGAGCATATGCACCAAATCCGAAAAACAAAAATATACGCTAAAACTGTGAAGAGGAAATCTTTTTTTTTTTTTTAACAAAAGAAGTGAAAAAAAATCAAGGAAAAATAAGAGATGTGTGAGATAGTAGGAGTGGTGGGAACTCTGTACGCATTATCGCATGTTATCTCATATTCTGACTTGCGTGGTTTGACTCTTGTGAAATTTAGTTCTATCCCTTCATCACTTCAGGACAAACTAAACTAAAGGAAACAAAAAAAAAAAAACAGCAACAAGACTGGAATAGACAGTAAAACTCCTTTCGTTAATGTTAATTTGTATTCAACCGAGTCTTCCAGTGCAGACTTTGCCTACAAGAAGGCTCCCATTCAAACACCTTCAGCTGCATTCAAAACTGTGATCACAATTACACTGTACAGATACAAATTTCTATATTTGCAATGTTTGCTGTAAAGAGGGAGAGAGAAAAAAAAAATATGAGAAATAAATCTATATATATATATATATATATATTACCTAGAGATTAACCCTTTGGCAGTCGGTAAGAAACACATTGCAAGGGTCTTGCTTGTCTTTCCGATCGATGCTAAAAAGGTTAAAAAATAATACCATGTTTGTATCAGGTTTTAATCATGGGTTTTAGAAACAAAACAAAAAAATGTTGTTTTCTATTATTTCACTTTATTTTGTTTAAAAAAACAAAAAC
Source organism: Hyla sarda (assembly GCF_029499605.1). NCBI lineage: Eukaryota > Metazoa > Chordata > Amphibia > Anura > Hylidae > Hyla > Hyla sarda. Next base: position 196,841,480 of record NC_079196.1, on the reverse strand, counting down.
AAAAGAATTCTATGTTTGTTGTTTTTTGGGTTGGTTTCTTTCGTTCTTCACTGAATGATTGTTTTCTGAAAGAGGTAAACTGCAATGAGAAATAGAAAAGATGACACTCTTACAAAAATCTCCCGTCTTGTCTGTCGCTTATTAAAAAAATATTTGATAGAATTTGTTATTTTTTTATTCATGGAATTTTTTTTTTATATATAGAAAATCATAGTAAAACCATCAAGCAATCTTCTACCTTGCTGGGACTCCTGCGTCTTAGATAATTTCCTTACATTAGACTTATCCTAAAACTACGCCTTCTTGAGAGATGCGTTGGATTAGGATATAGGGTCCAAAAGTAAAAATCTAAGCAAAACTATTACTGGATCCCTTAAAGGGGTTATCTGGCCAAAGACCTCTTATCCCCTATCCAAAGGATAGGGGGATAAGATGTCTGATGAGGGGGGCCCACCACCGGGACCCCCTACGATCTCCGTGCAGCATCTGCATTCTATGCGGGGTTGCTTCTCCAGTCTCGGAAAGCTCTTTGTTTACGGGACTGGGGATGTGACGTCATGCCACGCCCCCTCATGACGCCACGCCCCTTCCATTCATGTCTATGGGAGGGGGCGTGACGGCCGTCACGCCCCCTCCCATAGACATGAATGGAGGGGGAGTGGCGTGACATCACGAAGGGGTGTGGTGTTACATCCCGTCCCCAGTCCCAGAAACAAAGAGCTTTCCGAGACTGGAGACACAACCCCACATAGAATGCAGGAGCTGTTCTTTGGCCGGATAGCCCCTTTAAATCCTAGAAAAGGAGAGCCAGAAGTTCTTCACCGTACCCCTTCCTATATCACAGGAAAGGAGAAGGCGGTGAGAATCTTGCAGTACTGTAGTTCCTCTAACCTTTCTTACTAAAGCTGCTCCTACACATACGATAGCTGGTGGCCAACCACAATTCCCCAATACACATGCTTGCCAAGTTATGCCAAGTGGGTATGTGTTTTCAATGGGGATAGGTGAACAAAACCACTGCCAGACCCCAGTGGAGAAGACTATTCACCGCAGGAATATATGGATCCAACATGCCTGACTCTTCTTTACAACATTTTCTCACCACCCATTAAATGAAGTCAAGAGATACCTCTATTGGCTTCCTCTCTTCAGATACCTCATTGCAGCCACATGGAGTATCTCTATGTTATAAACTCAGGGAACAGCTTACCCCGTCCAATAATTCACGCCTGTGTGCGGAGTCGCCGGTCTTGCCCCCGGCTAAAAGCGAACACAATCCAAGAAGAAAGAACGTCCAGCACCTTGGTGTAAAACTTTCAATGCATAAGCTTTATTTAGGAACACGATTCTTCCAACATATAGCACACTTAGGCTAAGTTTCTACTTTTTTTGTGTGTGTTTCTCCCAAAAAAAACTGCAAAACCACCCCCCATGTAATTTTATCATTGAAAAAAACATTTTAGAGATGTTAGCTGAAAATCAATGAGAAATCACAAAATTCGCGTTTTTCAGTTTGGCGTTTTTTTTTAAATCCTTTTGGCTTTTTTTCACTCTTTTTCAGCTCCTTGGCGGTTTAGCAAAGTCGCAGCATGTTGAGCCTATGGTGTTTTTTCCCCTGAAATCGGGGTGTTTTTCTCCCATAGAAGTCTCTGGGAGTAAAAAAAAACACCAAGAAAAATGGCATGTGGCTTTTAACTTTGGCGTTTTTGCAGGTGTTTTTTATTCTTTTGTGGACTTTAGTGATCCAAAAAAAAGTGATGGAGATACCTTTTTTTTAAAAATTTCGTAGGGTGCCATAAAAAAAAATTACAAGAAAAGATACAGTAGTGATGGAAAAAATTGTATCTAACTAAATTTATCTTTTTTATAACAAAATTTTGATAAATTTTTAAAACAGAGATCAATTTATGTGGATGGTCCGGGACCTAAAAATGTAGCCGACAATAATAAAAATGTAGTGTGTGTGTTTTCCACCTTTTTATTTATTTATTTATTTATTTTTAAAAAAAATTTAGGTAGTACATGCACACAGTTCCATGATGGGATTAGTAGTATACCTGTACTAATTGACCCCGAGTTCCTTTGCGATCCTTCTGTATAATTTATAGCTGTGGCTGGCCGCTCTTCTATGGTCCCCTGCACTGCCATATATATATATATATACACCTATTCATATTTCCCGCAGAGAGCTGTGATTGGCCAGATGGTTCCAGCCAATCACAGCTCTCTGTGGGAAATATGAATATGTGTATATATACATCAGTGCAGGGGACCATAGAAGAGCGGCCGCCCGCATCCATACATTATACAGGAGGATCACAGCGGGTGTCAGGAGTGACATTCGCTGTGATCTTTCCTTAACTGCAGGTACTACTACTCCCAACATGGAGCACACTCTGCTCCATGCCGGGAGCTGTAGTACCTGCATTAATAGACAGATCGCAACAGGTGTCAGAAGTTACACTTACTGCGATCTGTCTATTAATGCAGATACTACAGCTCCCAACATGGAGCAGAGTGTGCTCCATGTTGGGAGTAGTAGTACCTGCAGTTAAGGAAAGATCACAGCGGGTGTCACTCCTGACACCTGATGCGATCGTCCTATCTTTTGGAGAGATGTGGAGCGGCTCTCTACAGCGCTCACATCTCTGCGCTATACTCTGGCCAGTGATATGAATAGAACATCACTCATTCATATTTCCCTCAGAGCAGTGATTGGCTGCAACCATCCGGCCAATCACCACTCTGGCAGAAAATATGAATGAGTGATGTTCTATTCACATCACTGGCCGGAGTATAGTGCAGAGATGCGAGCGCTGTATAGAGCCGCTCCACATCTCTGCCATATTATGGACGATCGCATCAGGTGTCAGGAGTGACACCCGGGGCGATATGTCTATTAGTACAGGCACTACTACTCCCATCATGGAACAGTCTGTTCCATGCTGGGAGTAGTAGTACTACCTAAAAAATGTAAAAAATAGAGAAAGAAAAGTGAAACCCACACAATTTATAAAAAAAAAATTTTGGTACCCGACAAATTTTGAAAAAACGTCAAAGGAGCCAAAAATGCTATTTTGACTCAAAGGCAAAAAACGCAAGAAAAAAAACGCTACAAAAAAACCAAGTAGAAACTTAGCCTTAGACGAGCAGACCTCTAGAGGTCTGGGTAGGAAAATAAGCAGCAGCAAATACGACACATGTGACCCCACCCTACAACAAGAAATGGAAAAGAGGGGCCAAACAAGGGGGTACGCAAGTATGAAGGAAGAAGCCATAAACAACATCAGACTGGTTATACATGGAATAATTATGGGGAACTACTGTGGAACTGTTTTATGGGGCATAAGGAATGTCATTCTGTGACTGTTGTCTTATCTCAAAAATAGATTCCTCTACTGTTGCAGGGGAATACAATTAGAGATGAGTGAAGTTACAGTGATTGATTCGTCATGAACCTCACAGCTCGGCAGTTGCTGACTTTATCCTGCATAAATTAGTTCAGCTTCCAGGTGCTCCGGTGGCTGGAGACTCTTTCCTAGGACTGTATCCACCTTTTCCAGCCCACCGGAGCACCTGAAAGCTGAACTCATTTATGCAGGATAAAGTCACCAACTGCCGAGCCGAGAAGTTCGTGACTAATGGAATCACTGTAACTTCGCTCATCTCTAAATACAATCCTACCTATTACATGATCAATGTAAATCAAGCCTTCCATTTTTGTTTCAGTGATGCTTAAAACATCTACAGCTACAGCTTCTTGAGTCGACCATTCCAAACCATTACATTGACAATCACCTGCCTTATCCCCTAATGCTGCTGTCCTGATGGTGCCCATTAACTTGCTTTTGCCGCAGCAATGACCATTTGGCTAAAACAATATTTACCTATGTTGAGGCAAGACCAGGCAGTAGTGATCAGCAGGGACCAGGCACCATCGAAAAGCAGAAGCAGGGGATCAGGTAGTTGAGTATTCCAAGTTTTTTTTTTATTTATTTATTTTTTTTTTACACCAGCCTGATCCCTTTTTAAAAAAGGTTTTAAATACAGTGGTCCCTCAAGTTACAATATTATTTGGTACCAGGACGACCATTGTATGTTGAGCCCATAACTCTACGGAAAACTGGTAATTGGTTCTGAAGCCACCAAAATGTCATCCAAAAATAGGAAAAAGTGAGGATTAAAGAACAATAAGTAGATAACTAATATATATATGAAGTAAGTCCTTACATATATAAAAGTAATAAAGATCTGCTGGGAGCTGTGATCACTGTCTATGTAGAGGACAGGAGCTTCTTCAGGGTCCTGTACAGTACACTGTGTCATATAAAAAAAAAGTAAAATGGAGCCGCTCTCACCTGGAGTCCAAAAGAGCAGCTAATCCTGGCACAGGTAAAGAGTACAGAACAAGTAATACCTCCCTATACTGTAGGGGGCGCTGCCAGACACCAGTCAGTGCATACACTTCAGTAATACAGGTAAAGTGTACAGAACAAGTAATACCTCCCTGTACTGGAGGGGGCGCTACCAGACACCAGTCAGTGCATACACTTCAATAATGCAGATGTTTTACCAGTGAATGCCCATTCTGATTGGTCAGTTCTTACGGCCATTGACACGTCTCACAGATCTGGACTGTCTGTAGCATTGTATGTTGAGTCTGGTTTCAAGTTACAATGGTCCAGAAAAGACAATTGTATGTTGAAGCTATTGTATGTTGAGGCCATTGTAAGTTGAGGGATCCCTGTAATAAAATTCTGATTGCCTACAGCCATGACTACAGGAAGGTTACTGCATACTGTTTTATTACAATGGATAAACTGTATGCTGGAAGCCTTCTCTAGTTACAATGCTTTTATTTAAAGGGAATCTGTCAGGTCCATACCAGGTACAGAGCTGTAGATCACAGCAAACAGCTGCTAGGGGGATAAAATGAACCAAAACATTCATTTTTCTCATTTGTAAAGTTATAAGATGTACAGTGATCCCTCAACTTACAATGGCCTCAACATACAAGTTTCAACATACAATGGTCTTTTCTGGACCATTGTAACTTGAAACCAGACTCAATATACAATGTACAGACAGTCCAGATCTGCGAAAAGTGTCAATGGCCGGAAGAACGGACCAATCAGAATGGGCAATTTACTGGTAAAACCCCTGTATTACTGAAGCGTATGCACTGACTGGTGTCTGGTAGCGCCCCCTACAGTACAGAGAGGTATTACATGTTCTGTTCTCTTTACCTGTACCAGGGTTAGCTGCTCCTTTGGACACCAGGTGAGGGAGACTCCATGTTCCTTTTTTAGGACACTGCGTGTACTGTACAGGACCCCGAAGAAGCTCCTGTCCCCTACATAGACCAGTGTTTCCCATGCAGGGTGCCCCCAGCTGTTGCAAAACTACCACTCCCAGCATGCCCGGACAGCCTTTGGCTGTCCGGGCATGCTGGGAGTTGTAGTTTTGCAACAGCTGGAGGCTCCCTGCTGGGAAAACACTGACATAGACAGTAATTTACAGCTCCCAGTAGATCTTTCTTACTTTTATATGTAAGGATTTGCTTTGTCTATATTCGTTTTCTACTTATTTTTCTTTAATCCTCACTTTCTTCCTATTTTTCGGATGACATTTTGGGGCTTCAGAACCAATTACCAGGTTTCCCTAGAGTTCTGGTCTCAACATACAATGGTTTCAACATACAATGGTCGTCCTGAAACCGATTAATATTGTAACTTGAGGGACCATTGTATTTTTATTTTAGCAACTGAAAGGTCAAACTGGTGGAGCAGCATGTTCCCTTTCCCCCCAACCTTGCATTATCGATGTACAGGGCTTGGCTTCCAGCCCTATATGACAATCAGTAATAACAGGGCAGGAAGGGGCAGGAGGCGGTGTGCTCAGTTGCAGCAGCATATCTGTCCCTACCCAACTGTAGTCTACCCTGAAAATCAGCTCAGTTTTGTCTTGTGAAACAAACAATATATGTCTGTGGAGGAGGATCTCTGCCCACCAGGGAACACTGCAAATTATAGATAAAGCCTGCAGAGCAGAAATCTGCTAGACATATACAAGTTTTATAATGGCCAGCAATAGTGCTGCTTCTTATGTACACACACAGGGCGGCTTATACTGAAACGTCACATGAAATGATAGGTATGCACAAGTCCTCGGTAAAGAGGTACTCCGAAGGAATATACTTTTTTTCTTCAATAAACTGGTGTCAGAAAGTTATACAGATTTGTAAATCACTTCCATTTAAAAATCTTAATCCTCCCAGTACTTATCAGCTGCTGTATGCTCCAGAGGAAGTTGTGAAGTTATTTCCAGTCTGACCACAGTGCTCTCTGCTGACACCTCTGTCCATGTCAGGAACTGTCCGGAGCAGTAGAAATTTGCTATGGGAATTTTCTCCTGCCATGGCCAGTTCCTGATATGGACAGAGGTGGCAACAGAGTGCACTGTGGTCAGACTGAAAAGGAACTACACAACTTCCTCTTGAGCATACAGCAGCTGATAAGTACTGGAAGGATTAAGATTTTTTTTTTAAGAAGTCATTTATAAATCAATATTCCAGAGGAAGTTGTGTAGTTATTTCCAGTCTGACCACAGTGCTCTCTGCTGACACCTCTGTCCATGTCAGGAACTGTCCGGAACAGTAGAAATTTGCTATGGGAATTTTCTCCTGCCCTGGACAATTCCTGACATGGACAGAGGTGGCAACAGAGAGCACTGTGGTCAGACCGAAAAAGAACTACACAACTTCCTCTGGAGCATACAGCAGCTGATAAGTACTGGAAGGATTAAGATTTTTTTTTAAAGAAGTCATTTATAAATCGATATTCCAGAGGAAGTTGTGTAGTTCTTTCCAGTCTGACCACAGTGCTCTCTGCTGACACCTCTGTCCATGTCAGGAACTGTTCACAGCAGAATCAAATCCTTATAGCAAACCTATCCGGACAGTTCCTCACAGGGACAGATGTGTCAGCAGAGAGCACTGTGGTCAGACTGGAAAGAACTACACAACTTTATAAATTAGAAGTCATTTACAAATCTGTAATTAACAAATCTGTAATTTACAAATCTGCCACCAGTTTATTGGAAAATATTTTTCCCCTCTGGAGAACCCTTTTAAGCTTTATCCTGCATTTAAATTGAATATGTTACTTGCCTTAAAGCCAATGCCTTAAAGGTAAAATACTCTTTACCCCAGATACAAAAAAAATAAATAAATGTAAAAAAAAAAAAGGGATGAATTTTAGACAAAGTAAGGTAACTAGTCAGAAGTGACTGGATGCAGTAAAGGATGAAGTTCCAATAGTTTATATGGATAAATAATATAGAAAATTGTATTCTCTCTTATGTTATTCAGTTCTGGGTCTTTCAATATGGAAGGGTCTCCACTGATTTAGTGTCAATAAGCCACACATTGACATTCAGACCATGCTTGTAAACCTATCCCCATCTTCTATCATTCTTTAGAAGGAACGGCTACGAGGCATATGACAAACCAACCATGTAATTGATGTATAGGAATCTAAAATTCACTGCATTGTACCAACGATCTTAGCCTCAAGTGTCAGGTGCCCCTTCAGAAAGCCTGGCTTACATTGCCCCCAGGGCCTACGATTGGTATACAAGATGTTCTCCTCAACTCAAGAAGAAATTATCAACATTTCTGTTGCTAGGTAGAATACGTATTCCCTGGGCTGTTTCTGGGTCAGAAGTCATGGCAATTGTCCTCCACTGATTCCTAGACTACTCCGAGCCAGAAATGGCTTCTGTATCTCTTACTCCTCATTGTAAGAACACTAAATATTTATTTAGCCTAGTATAATGTTTCTCAGCTTCTGTCCTGAAGTCCCCCCAGGCTTAAATTCCAGTGGGGTCAGAGCCTTGTCCTCGTTTGCACCGTATGCTTATAGACTTTCTGGGAAAAGTAAAGATTGTGCTAAAATCTAACATATGAAACCTTGATTTCCTCACTACACACAGGGACAATCTCGTCCTCATATCCCAAACTCATAATCCTATCTTCATATCCATATCTGGTCTTCATTCTCATCCAGATATTATGTTCTACATATCTCGTCTACATATCCAGTCCTCAGATCTTGTCCTCATATCTAGAGATGAGAGAAGTTACAGTGATTCGATTTGTCACAAACTTCTCGGCTCGGTAGTTGCTGACTTTATCCTGCATAAATTAGTTCAGGTTTCAGGTGCTCCGGGGGGCTGGAGACTCTCTCCTAGGACTGTATCCACCTTTTCCAGCCCATGGGAGCACCTGAAAACTGAACTAATTTATGCAGGCAACCGCCGAGTCGCAAATTTCGTGATTAATCGAATCACTGTAACTTTGCTCATCTCTACTCATATCCCTATCCTTGTATCTCATCCTGATATCCCGTTCCCATATCATGTCCTTATATCCCAACCTCATATCCCATTCCTCTTTTTTTCAGATTCTCATAGTTCTTTGCCTTGAGGTACCATGCTGAACTTTTAGTGACCAGTTGTCACATATGGGCAGGCAAAAGGTGAAGTCCTGCCCTCGCCCACAACCTTGTTCCCTTTCTATTGCGTATTCACCCTAACTGATGGATCCACAACCACAAAGACGGTCCTTGCCTATCTAAGTGCTAATATGCACACTAACAAACAAGGGAGACAAACAAACCAACAGATAAATCAGAGTCAACAAGCCAAAATCAGAACTGAGAGAACCAGAGTGATGCCGAATCAGAAAGCAAAGGCTTAATCCAGGAAAACAGAGTCAAAGTCAGAAACCAGAATACAATACAGAACGCTAGCTACAGAAAATATCTTCTTTCACTGGCAAAGGTGCATAACCAGTGAAGACTGAACAGTGTGGTCACACAAAATATCTATTAGGTGGGCGAGACAGAACCATGATTGGTCAGGGTGTAACCACAGCAACATAACACAGAAAACAAACGGGAAATGTAAAAAGACACTGCTCAGCAGTTTTAGAGAGTATTAACACTAACAAGTCACATGACTTTTGTTGGCTGTGCGTTAAGTTATTATGAGGGGACACAACATTGGCTAATTCTTTAATTCAGGGAGTCTTGATAGGCTCAGTCTTGCTTTTAAAAGGTCGGTCTGGTATTATGGAGGAATTCCAAGAAATAGGGTCACTTTCTAACATGAAGAAGACCCAACAGTCTATAATGCTCAGTATCAATCTGCCTAAATAAAAGTACTGTTGAGCCACCGGCCCATTCAGTGGAGGGAGTCAGGTTCTCGTGATCATGGGGGGCCACATCCACAGTTTCTTCTCCTAACTGTGAGTGAACCTATAATCCTTATTAAAATCCAGGTCCATCTGGATACCAGGATCATTTCATTTTCAACTCTATAATCCATGCAATCTATACACAATCCTCAATTTCGTTCCGATTGGGCCAGGTCTATCTCCTTAACATTATTACCCAACCACGAATTTGACATTTTCCTAATTCCTCTAAGGCCTCTACAAGTGTGGTGTACCCAGGTACCTAATAAGCCTTAAAGGGGTACTCCCTCCTTAGACATCTTATCCCCCATCCAAAGGATAGGGGATAAGATGTCTGATCATGGGGGTCCCTATGCTGGGGACCACCGCCATTTCAGCTTGCGGCACCCCCTTCTATATTATTCTATCTTCAATACTTCATGGGGCTATGTAAGGAAGATACAAAGGTCACACCAATCAAACCAAGATGGGAACAATTAGGTTCTCCTTACCATACAGGCAGAGAACAAGAGGAAAATCCAGCTCCCAAGGTGCAAGTACAATAAAACGTAACGTTTACTTCATCCAATTAAAAATAAAATTCCGTGGTGGAAGTGTGTGGTGACATGTCACTCTAAAATCGAATAAGCTCTTAATCATGGCCATGTCGCGGACATATTGCTGTAATTTTATGGACCTTAAAGGGGTACTCCACTGGCCAGCGCTCGGAAGTCAATGTTTCGAATGCTGTTTTCGCACTGCGGGGGTTTGCCACGCCCCTTGCGACATCACTGACACACCCTCAATGCAAGGCTATGGTAGGTGGCGTTACCATGACGTCACGAGGGGCATGGCCGACCCCCGCAGCGCAAAAACAGCATTCGGAACATTTACTTTCAAACGCTGGCCAGTGGAGTACCCCTTTAAAATACCATGTCAGTTATGCCTCAAAGTGAATATGAAGCCTAACATAGGACGTTATTCTGAGGGTCCACCATTTAGAACATGTCCACATACATCTGCACATACAGAACACATGACTGGTAAGGTCAAAGGGGGAAATTTATCATTGTATATAGAGCTGTTTTGTGTCTATATTCTTGCGCAAAAATATGCGCAAGTGTTTCTTTGCGTCTTTTTTTTGCACAAATTTTGACAGAATTCTTCATCGTCTTGTCTACAGTTAATACGGTTAAGATTACTGTAGAGGATTTTCTACTGTAAATCGAATTTACTATCTGCAGGTTTTTTTTGCGCAAAAAAATATTGCAAATGGCATTTTCTTGCACAAATATACACCACCTCGGAGGACACGTACCAAAGTGTCTATTTTGGGACAGTAAGGACTGCTACTCCCATCATGGACAGACTCTGTCCATGATGGGAGTTGTAGTCCAGGGGCTGAGGTGCAGCAGGTCATTGTCCAGAGACCCACTGCGATCCGCATTTATTAACTGTAAAAGCCGGCGGTACATGCGACTACACTGCGCTGCCACCGGCTCCTATAAACACTGTCATAATTCATAATCCCCGCCGGGACATGGGAGCTCTGATTGGTGAAAAGCTATTAACCAATCAGAGCTTCCGTCTCCAGGCTTGGATTATGAATTATAAGAACTGTATATAGGAGCCGGCGGGGATTATGAATTATGACAGTGTATATAGAAGCCGGCGGGGTGCACAGTGTAGACGCATGTACCTCCAGCTTTTACAGTTAATAAATGCGGATCACAGCGGGTCTCTGCAGAATAACCAGGTGCGATCTGCACCTCAGCCCCTGGACTACAACTCCCATCATGGGCAGAGTCTGTCCATGATGGGAGTAGTAGTTCCAAAAGTCCCGCAGCCGGGGAATGTGCAAGTGCCATCCTTCAGCAGCGCTGAGGTACTACAACTACTCCTATCATGGGACAGACTCTGTCCCATGATAAGAGAAGTAGTCTAAGGGCAGAGGGACAAATCTCTGTTCACATGCGTTTATCATAATGGGAACAGAGCCTTTCTGGCAGTGTGTCCCCAAACAGGGAGACTCCAGCTTTTACTTAACTACAGCCCCCCATGATGGGAGTTGTAATTTAGCAACAATTGGAGGCTCCCTGTTTAGGAACACGCTGCATTATGTGCGCTTATCCCAGGGGAGAGCGCAAAAAATTTACTAACCCATATTTCTTGTTTTTCTTTTCTTCTCATTTCAGATACCTGTATGCGGAGGACTACGTCAGATTCGGCAGACTGCGACGATGACCAGCGTTTTTTTTTATTTCAATAAAATGGTTAATGAGGGCTGTAGGGGAGTGTTGTTTTTAAATAAAAAAATTTTTTTCAATATGTGGCGTTTTTTATAATTAAATTTTCAGGGTTAGTAGTGGAAGCTGTCATATAGATGGAATCCATTACTAAGCCGGGGCTTAGCATTAGACCCAAAATCAGCTAACACTAACCCCCAATTATTACCCCGGTACCCACCGCCACAGGGGTGCCAGGAAGCGCCAGTACCAACAGGCCCGGAGCGTCAAATATGGTGCTCCTGGGCCTAGGCGGTAACAGGCTGGCATTATTTAGGCTGGGGAGGGCCAGTAACAATGATTCTTGCCCAACCTGGTAACATCAGGCTGTTGCTGCTTGGTTGGTATCTGGCAGATACTGAAAATACGGGGGAAACCTATGCGTTTTTTTTATAAATAAATTTTAAAAAAGTGTGAAAAGTGTGTGGTCCCATCATTTTTTAAGTATCAGCCAGATACCAACCAAGCAGCAACAGCCTGATGTTACCAGGGTGGGCAAGGACCATTGTTACTGGCCCTCCCCAGCCTAAACAAGGCCAACCTGTTACCGCCTAGGCCCAGGAGCTCCATTTTTGACGCTCCGGGCCTGTTGGTACCGGCTTTTCCTGGAACCCCTGTGGTGGTGGGTACCGGTGTAATAATTGGGGATTAGCGCTAGCTGATTTGGGGGCCAACGCTAAGCCCTGGCCTAGTAATAGATTAACTGTCTACAAGATGCCTTCCACTAATAAGCCTGAAAATTAAATTGTAAAAAACACAACACATTGAAAAAAAAAATTTATTTAAAAAAACACTCCCCCACAGCCCTCTTTAACCCTTTTATTGACATAAAAAAAAACACTGTTCATCGTCGCAATCCACCAAATCTGACATAGTCCTCCGCATTCACGTATCTAAATTTCGAAGAAAAAAAAACAACAAAAAGTTTAGTACATTTTTTTGTTTCCACACACCAGCAAAAACGCAAGAAAAAAAACGCAAGAAAAACTGACAAAACGCAGGAAAAAGCTGGGACAGTTTTTTCTGGCGTTTTTGCTGATGGACAAAAAACCTCAATGGAATCCGACCTCAAAGCAATAGAACAAAATCCCTACGTCCACTTTTCCTGTGAGGTAGAGAAGGAGTGTACGGTAGAGCGAGGGGGGGGGGGGGGGGGGGGTTTCTATATTTGCTCAAGATTTATGAAAGGACATGCACAGCCTTAGTAAATTCTGAGCAAGAGTGTAAATTAGACAAACAGTGTAAAGGGGTAGAACTGTGTCTACAATAGACAAATAATAATAAATCTCCCCCAAATAGTTTATTTGTGAATCATTCCATAAGAAACAGAGTGAAGAGCCAAGGGACTGTCTCCGCGTGTCTCTCCAGACGGGGACTGGACCATTGAAAACCATGAGAGCCTGGGACTTCCAGAGGATTCTTTTATGTAGCTACACATCTAAGTTACAGTACTTGTGTTCTACTGAAATATATATATATGTATATATATATATATATATATATATATATATATATATATATACAGTATACTCTGAGAGCATCGACTTTCTGTAGCCAAAAACAATTATCTACATTATCCAGCTAATGGAAAAATAAATTTTTAGGATGGCTCCCCCCCCCCCGCTAGGTAATATTAGACAGATTCTGCAGCATGGTTCCTTTCCAGAACGCCAAGATAATTTACTCTCATTGGCAGTGAAAACGGATAAAACGAGAAGAGCAATAAGGACTGACTGTAGAAATGAAGCAAATTTTTAGAGGTGAATTTGTGAAGAAAGAGTATTAACATTACCTCGATAATACAGTGACCCCCCCAACCTACGATGGCCCCGACATACGATCATCTCAACATACGATGGTCTCTCAGAGGCCATTGCATGTTGAAGGCAGCATCAACATACGATGCTTTTGTATGTCGGGGCCATTGCATAAACGGCTATCCGGCAGCGCAGACTGCTTCAGCTGCCACCGGATAGCCGTTTACGGTGCCCCGTGTGGTCCGCTGACGATCACTTACCTGTCCTAGGGGCTCCGGCGCATCCTCTTCGGGATCCCCTGCATTGTTGGCGCTCTCCATCGTCGTCATCACGTCGCTGCGCACACCGTCCCGTCATCCAATAGGAGCGGTGTGCATAGCGACGTGATGGTGGCGACGGAGAGTGAGGATATCGGGGAAGCAGAGGCCTTGCCGGAGCGTCGGGGACACCTCGGGGACGCGGCGACAGCGATGGACGGCGACATCCAGGGAAGCGGTGACGGGCGGTGATGGTCCGGAGCGGCGGGGACAGGTAAGTACAACCTCCAATACCAGTGGTCTTCAACCTGCGGACCTCCAGATGTTGCAAAACTACAACTCCCAGCATGCCCGGACAGCCGTTGGCTGTCCGGGCATGCTGGGTGTTGTAGTTTTGCAACATCTGGAGGTCTGCAGGTTGTAGACCACTGTCCTATACTTTACATTGCACGGATCCCTCAACATACGATGGTTTCAACCAACGATGGTCCATTTGGAACGGATTACCATCGTATGTTGAGGGACCACTGTATTATCTTTACTTATATAGTCACAACATATTTCAGGGCCCTATGGGCATTAGTAGTAGAATTTGATTACAATGGCAGGGCAGCGCTATTTTCCTCCTGCTCCACCATTCAGGAACAATGTTCAGGCCTACGGCCTATGAGAACCCTCCAACAGGTCCCCCACATTGGTCACAGATCATATGATGTTAAAACGTTTCATAGGTTGCAGGTGTAAAAACACACTGAGCGGGATCATGGGGATGAGCTAGGTACAGTAAGTGTTAGAAAGACGATAGATATTACAGCTGAGAGGCCAATCAGAGACTGTTCTTAATTCTGAATATAATGTTTCTTCTTATCTAAAACCTCATTAAAACACTTGGACCTGGTTATAATCCTCAGGCTTTGATCATCGACAGAATCCAAAGGCCCCAAAAACAAGACGTTTCTCAGAGGAAATTCCAAGACAAGTGGTCACCAGGATCCATTCTTGGAGGAGCTGTTGCTTGCAGGAAACTAGATAAATGACCAGACCCATTTCAGGACATTTTGCTGGTCCCTTTCAAATCAATGCAACCTGCAATCAGACAACTTCTCGGGGCCAATGCCATTCCCTACAAATGTATTATGAATAGGAATGTGATCATATCAGTGGATAATGACGGTGGGGTTTTTAGCTTTGACTACTTCATCGGATTCCCAAAAAGAGCAAAGAACAGCCCCGATATAAAACTCTCCTTCGAAGGGGAGGGGGATCACTATCAGGAAGCAGTTATGAGGGTCATCATAACATCATGTACCGGTCTTAGCTGAGCTGGTTTAGTTAAGTTGCACTTCGTCTTCATTTTCTTGCCTGCGATAAAGAAGCCTTCCTTGGTTTCTCTAGATTGCTATTCCTGTGTATGTTGTGTATATTCTTGGCTTGTTTCCTGACTACTCTATTGCATTCTGATTCTGTAGCGCACCGCTTTCCCTTTTACTGATTTGGATTCTTTGACCCTGATTGTATGTTCGTTTGTGCAGTCCCTGTTTGTGCTCCCATTGTTGTTCTGTTGTTTGTTAACCTTTTTGTGCCCTTACCTTTTCCCTGACTTCCATACTGTGTTTGTTAATTTGACTTTGCTACTCCCTTCACCTCAGTAACGCATGGACTGGCATCGTGGCTCAGGTCACCCTATTAAGATGGTGGGCACCCCATAAGGCAGAGGCAGAGTGTGTAAGTTAGTTTAGATCCACACTTATCACTGCCTAGTGTGACACTTTCTTCAGTAACTTTTTGCAAACTTTACTGTTTGCACAGTTGCATTGACTGAACTGTATTGTAACCTGACTTTATCCAGTTGTGTTGTATTTGTTGTTACAAATTTGTTTTCTTGTATTTGCCTTATGAGTATAATTGCAGTTATATTGGATCCAAGAAATCAGAGAAGATATCTTTAGAGCGGCAAATTAAGTTATTGGATAAAAAAGATATTGCGGTATCAATGGCCGGCACCACCGATAGGCAAAGTAGGCCCAGGCTAGAGTGCCCAGGGAATAAGGGGGCTGCACAGGAATTCAGGACCCACTTTCTGGACCCACAAGCATGTACAACTTTAAAACACACACAGTTCAAAGCACTCCTTAGCTGTACCAGGATGGAGCCGCACAGCCAGTCTTCCTGTACAGGCAGCATTTCTGTATGACGTCAATGTATGACGCTGCCTGCAGAGAAAGAAGAGGAGCCGCAGGGAGAGGAGCTTTAGGGAAATGATAGAGAAATGAAGGGCCAAAGGATAGGGAATAAGTGTCAGATCTCCTGCATGGCACCCTGGCTCTACCCAGGAACAGGGCATTTCGATCCTGCATGAAGCGGTGGCAAACATGCCCCCTCCATGTATCTCTATGGAAGAGTTGGAGATACCAGAACACTGTATCTCTGGCTTTCCCATAGAGATACATTGAGGGGGCCTGTTGGCTGCTGCTTCATGCTGGGGTCAACACGTCACATTCTTGGGGATAGTCGAGGCACCGTACGGGAGATCGTGGATGGTCCCAGCGACCGGACACTTATCCCCTATCCTTTGGAAAGCGGTTACATTTTCCTGAACATTAGCACTCCTTTTGCACCAGGGTGCACCCCAACACAAGCTAGCAGGGTGAGGGGCTTTTAAGAATAGTAAGTGGGCCCCATCATTATAGAATATGAAGAGACTAGGGTGAAAAGGGCTGAGCTACAGTACCAGACACAGCCCATGGAAAAGGGTGGCACTCTTTCTGGCCAAAGCAGACACTCATCCCATATGCACAAGAAATTCTCAACCAACCACTAGTTGTTGAAATGAACAATCTCACCAGTGATTGGCTGAGCAGGTTTTGCTGCATGTCAAAGAGTTAGGCAGGAAGTGCTGTCCGGCAGGGGATCCGGCAGGGGAGTCAGCAGGCGAGTCAACAGGGGATCCGGCAGGGGATCCGGCAGGGGAGTCAGCAGGCGAGTCAGCAGGGGATCCGGCAGGGGATCCGGCAGGGGAGTCAGCAGGCGAGTCAGCAGGGGATCCGGCAGGGGATCCGGCAGGGGAGTCAGCAGGCGAGTCAGCAGGGGATCCGGCAGGGGATCCGGCAGGGGAGTCAGCAGGTGAGTATTAGTTGTTTTTATTTTTAAGCCAGCCTTGGACAAAAATTTTCTTTTTTTGCCAGAGGACAACCCCTTTAATTGGTTAGTTTAGTCTCCATTTGCAAAGTAGGCCTGAAATCCAAAATACACCACACAGCAGCGTGACAGTATTTATTTCTGAAAGACAGCAGATCATGCAAAATGAGCAAAAACCTACTCTACATCAAGTTCACACCTTGTCAAAGTTTTTCCTAGGAACAATTTAAGAACCCCCGGAATGCATTCGGATCTGGGGGAAATCATGAAAACAGTGAATATTTTATGTGCTTTCTGTCAGTTTTTCACAGTTGCTATATTTCGTAATTCTGCTAGAAGGTAAAGCAGGACGGCTAATACAAGTCTCACACAGTAAGATTCCCACTGTTTCACAATGATGGACATGTCGAAGCTGTTAGAATTTTATTGTTTTTCATATACATAAAAATACAGTAGGTTATAAAATGTAGATTTAACTTGATAAACTTAGGCAACTAACTTTCAGACAGCGAGATAGCGACAATGTCCATTGTAGTCCGTACACCACTTATTAACACTATTTTCCCCAATCAATGGATAACCTGGACTAAGTCACACAGTATTACCTGCTTCCTCCTCAGTGTGGCGCTCCTTTGGTCTGATACGCAGTGAATTCTGCCATTCTTATTATTTTTATGCTAGTCCTTCTTTACAGTTCCATAAGAGGACTTCCTTAGAGGACTGTGTATGTTCCTGTCAATTTAGAGAGTGTCCTGACCGTTGGCGCACCATACTGATTCAAGTTCTTAAAGGGGTATTCCATCCCTAAGACATCTTATCCCCTATCCAAAGGATAGGGGATAAGATGCCTGATCACGGGGGTCCTGCCGCTGGGGACCCCCGCAATCTTTCATGCAGCACCCCGCTACCATCCGCCTCTGGAGAGAACATTGCTCCTGGTCTGATGAGTCATGATCACGGGGCCTGAGTATCGTGACGTCATGGCTCCGCCACTATGTGACATCACGCTCCGTCCCCTCAATGCAAGCTTATGTGAGGGTGTGTGACAGCCACCACGCCCCCTCCCATAGGCTTACATTGAGGGGGTGGAGCGTGATGTCACACAGGGCGGAGCCATGACGTCACGATACTCAGGCCCCGTGTTCATGATTCATCAGACCCGGAGTGATGTTCACTTGTTCTATCCGGAGGATGATGATAGCGGGGTGCTGCATGAAAGATTGCGGGGGTCCCCAGCGGTGGGACCCCCGCAATAAGGCATCTTATCCCCTATCCTTCAGCTAGAGGATAAGATGTCTTAGGGCCAGAGTACCCCTTTAATGACATCCTCAAGCCGACTGGGGAATATATTGTAGGATAAAAAAAATGGTCCTACCTGTTTCAGTGGATACGTTCACCTTCATCAGAGTGTACGCATTGACTGAAAAGCATAAAATCCTGTTGAATCCTGTTGTAGCACACTATTTTAGAATATTTTGGTGGACCAGAAATGGGGATGAAATACCCCACTACCAAATCTGCCTTTGATCCCATGAAAATTCAGGGCAGATAACAGCACTTACCAAAGTCCCTAGCAAGCTAAGCTAAATGAAATATGCCCTTATACAACAGGTACTAAAGAGAAATATAGCGATCCCCAACCACCAGGGGGGCGGATTAAGAAATTGTAGGCCCTGGTAATATTGGGCCCCTGAAACAGCACTAATAGGCCACAAATATATATATATATATATATTTTTTATTTTTTATTTTTTTTTAACAGGTAAGATAATTTCTACAATACTAAATACCTCTAAAAAAAATAATACAAAAAACAACACCAGTATTTGTAGACCAAAAGTAATACCAGTACAAGGAGGAATATTATCACCGCACATATTACCATCATACTGTTACTGACCAAATCCTGTATACTGAGACCAATATTACCACAATACAGGGAACATAAAATACCGCTCCACCATGACCACAAATGACCACAGTGACTGATTATTACCTCTATATTGTTACTGAATAAATATCACTATACACAGATGAACATTACTAATAGTACCACTATACAAGAATCAAGTACCGATACACCAGGAGTACATATTACCATCATATAATACCAACATAGTGTTACTTCATGAAACAAATTGTATACAGGCCAATATCCCCATGTATATAATTTACATAGTTATATTGACATATACCCACTCTACAGGCCATAATTGTGTTTACAGTTATACCCAGTTTTACACTGACCTAGTTTATTTTACTTTTCCAAAAGTTGTTCTCTGATTAGCCACGTTTGTCCCCCCAAAAAAATAAAAATAAATATGGCTTCCTATATGTATATATATCTGTGTGTGTACTGTTCAGGTAGATCAGTTGACAAAGGCCACTTGTTGGCCCAAACGCGTCCTGCGAGTCGCAATACTATGCTTTATGTGTGAATAAAACACAAAGTGATTTAGCATCTATCCGTGAGTACCGGGATTCCTTTACCTATCCATGCTGACTATTGATCCGCTGGCACCACAATACAAGGATGAGTGCTGACCCTCCACTATCTTTATCTTCAACCTGCGGACCTCCAGATGTTGCAAAACTACAACTCCTGGCATGCCCGGACAGCCAACGGCTGTCCGGGCATGCCAGGAGTTGTAGTTTTGCAACATCTGGAGGTCCGCAGGTTGAAGACCACTGTATAGGAGGTAATATTCACATGTCCCCACCGTTCCGGATCCGTCACCGCTGCCCTGGATGTCGCCCTCCATCGCTGTCGCCGCGTCCTTGGGGTGTCCCCGTCGCTCCGGAACGTCTCTGCTGCCCGGTATCCTCGCTCTCCATCACCGCCATCATGTCGCTACGCACGCCGCTCCTATTGGATGACGGGACGGTGTGCGCGACTACGTGATGACGACGAAGGAGAGCGCCGGCCATGCAGGGGATCCCGGCACGGAGCAGACACAGAGGAGGCAGGTAAGGACCCTCCCGGTGTCCTGTAAGCTGTTCGGGACATCGCGATTTCACCGCATTGTTCCCGAACAGCGCGACTGAGCAGCCGGGTTAGTGTCACTTTCGCTTTAGACGCGGCGGTCAGCTTTGATCGCCACATGTGAAGGGTTAATACAGGGCAGCACCGCGATCGGTGATGTCCTATATTAGCCGCGGGCCCCGGCTATTGATGGTCGCATGGACCGCCGCGATAGGACAGGCCAGGTTTTAAAGGGGTATTCCAGGAAAAAACTTTTTTTTATATATATATCAACTGGTTCCAGAAAGTTAAACAGATATGTAAATTACTTCTATTAAAAAATCTTAATCCTTTCAGTACTTATGAGCTTCTGAAGTTAAGGTTGTTCTTTTCTGTCTAAGTAATCTCTGATGACACCTGTCTCGGGAAACGCCCAGTTTAGAAGCAAATTCCCATAGCAAACCTCTTCTAAACTGGGTGGTTCCCGAGACAGGTGTCATCAGAGAGCACTTAGACAGAAAAGAACAACCTTAACTTCAGAAGCTCATAAGTACTGAAAGGATTAAGATTTTTTTAATAGAAGTAATGTACAAATCTGTTTAACTTTCTGGAGCCAGTTGATATATAAAAAAAAGTTTTTTCCTGGAATACCCCTTTAATGTGTATTTGCCGTATAAGACGCACCAACTTTTCCCCCCGAGGTTTGGGGGAAGAAAAAGTGCGTCTTATACTACGAAAAATCCTGTATATTCCAATGGTCAGTGAAAAAAAATCTAGTCCATATGGGAAATTTTTTTACAAATATAAATATTAAACTTTATGCGTTTGCAATGCCGCGGAGCAATAAAGTGAACGAATATTATATTTGTAAAAATCACAGTATATCAGACACCATACCACACTGTGAACAGTTCTGGCCAATTAATAATGAGTGCTGACACCATAGCGCCCCCTGTAGAGATAAATAGAGAATTACATTTCTGGTTCTTAACCCGAATACGAGAGTAAATCTTATTGATTGTGATTGCTGCAGTCATTTTTGGAACTCTTTTCTAATGTTAATAAGGCCAGTAATTGACATTATTACATTAATACAAAGGATAATGGTTCCCGAACCATGAATAATAGAGATGTAATTGCCTGTAATAGTCGGAGTGACCTATCCCCGTCACTACCAGATACAATGCCAGATCTAGAAAATGCAATTATATAGGAATTCTTCTCCAGACTAGATATTGCTGGTATTATCAAATCAATAGAAAAATGATATGACATATAACAACACACTTCCAATGTAAGAAGACGGAACTATCTTTATAGCATCAGAGCAGAATTACTGCTATTGAAGAACAGATAAGAGGTGCTCAGCTCCTGCGCAAGATTGTACAAGGAATTCCTGGGGAAATCACCTATATGATGTTTTAAAGGGAGCGTTTGGTGACCCAGTCGCCTATTCTTTACCTCTTTCAATTGCAATTCACATAACGCCGCTCATTTTAATACATTTGAAACCTATTTTTGCCTTTGTGGTGTCCCGGTACCGTATTGCATACAGTACCTAGTGTCGTGGTCCCCAAAGGCAGAGTAACTATGCTCAGGTAGGGTCCCTCAGGTGGGACAGCCCCTAGTCGCCTCTCCTCAACTCTAATTCTATACTGTTAATACATCTATATATTTCGTAATAATGTATATTTAATATAATGTATAGTGCTTACCTTGTTTAGCATCGCAGGACCTTGTTAATATCCTCTATCGTATGTTGGAGGACCTTTGGAGGTCCTTGGGTCACGTGTTACCCATAATCCTTTGTAATGGTGATTGACACAAGTATTGGACCAATTAACACTAGCCCAGCCCCTGCCCATATAAGGGAGCTGTAGCCAATTATCGCTCTCTTGGGTTGCTGCTCTCGTAGATGCCGGAGTATCAGGACGGATCTGCGCAACTTTCAAAGACACGCTAGGCCTGAAAACCTACCGGCCTCAGCTGAACTAAACCGTGAGTTCTAAACTACCCCCGCTAATGCTAGCATGACTACTGGACCGCAACGAATCCCCTAAATCCAGTGGAACAACGCATATTATCCTAAAGACTCTAAATTGCTAAAGTCCCAACCTTTGTCAATCTCCAGAGATAGCTTGCATGTATAGCAACTGTTCCGGTTATGAAGCTTGCATAAAATCTTCGGTAAAAGTTACAACTGTTTCAGAAAACTTTCCGGTTGTGGACATTCCATTATTATCTACCTCCCTATGGCTCTTGGGAAGGGTGGCGGTAGGACAAGCATTACTGAGGAGCCCTCACCCTGGCGCTACGAATAGCAAGGATTAACAAACACCCTTTAGTTACTGCACAGCTACATCCCATATACCCTACTCCCCCAGGCTATCACACCTTGTCAGATGAAAATATTCATGAAATAAAAGGTTTGTGCAGAGATGGAGCGTGAAGCTCCTGGGCTCTAATATAAAATCTGTAGCAGAGCGTCCTTTTACTAGGTGTTCTTTTTTAGTGTTGGGCGCAAATATTTAGTGTTGGGCTCTAATATAAAATCTGTAGTAGAGCGTCCTTTTACTAGGTGTTCTTTTTTAGTGTTGGGCGCAAATATTCGCATTTCGAATTTTTATTGCGAATATCGCAAATTCGCCACTATTGCGAATATGTTCGCTATACATTCAAAATTGCGAATATTCGCTTTTTTTCCCGCATATGTGAATATTCGCATATTTGCATATTCCTTCTTTTCACTTGTGGGCCAATTAGAATGATGAAAATACACTTGTCAGAGGTTATCAACAACATCCCTAGCAACCAATAGTAACGTTGCCCACCCCCTCACTGTTTTCTTCCTCGAATATGCGAATATAACGAATACGCGAAATTCACGAATATAGGACGAATATTTGTCTATATATTCGCAAAATATCACAAATTCGAATATGGGCAATGCCGCTCATCACTATTCTTTATAATACATGAGTCTGCTATCAGGACATTACTAGTAGTACTGCCCTTTGAGGCCCAGACACAACTATGACACAATATGGCCCATATAGCTTCCCCCAGAGCAGGCTAACAGTGCCTAAGGCAGTATTTCCCAACCAGGGTGCCTCCAGCTGTTGCAAAACTACAACTCCCAGCATGCCTGGACAGCCTTCGGCTGTCCGGGCATGCTGGGAGTTGTAGTATTGCAACAGCTGGAGGCAACCTGGTTGGAAAACACTGGCCTAAGGCCTATTCCATTAAAGGGGTACTCCAATAGAAAACGTTTTTTTGTTTTTTTTTAAATCCACTGGTGCTAGAAAGTTAAACAGATTTGTAAATTACTTCTATTAAAAAAAAATCTTAATCCTTCCAGTACTTATCAGCTGCTGTATGCTCCACAGGAAGTTATTTTCTTTTTGAATTTCCTATCTGTCTGACCACAGTGCTGACACCTCTGTCCATGTCAGGAACTGTCCAGAGCAGGATAGGTTTTCTATGGGGTTTGCTCCTGCTATGACTGTTCCTACAATGGACAGATGTGTCAGTAGAGAGCACTGTGTGGACAGACAGAAAAGAAATTCAAAAAGTAAAGAAATTCCTCTGGAGCATACAGCAGCTGATAAGTACTGGAAGGATTAAGATTTTTTAATAGAAGTAATTTACAAATCTGTTTAACTTTCTGACACCAGTTGATTTAAAAAAAAATATTTTCCAGTGGAGTACCCCTTTAACACGTGTAAAACTGTATAAGCACCAAGAAAGTCAGTGCTCACCTTTATGTCCTTTTATCTCCATTTCTCCTCCAGTTTTTAGAATGAGAAGGTCTTAGAATGAAGTCTCTTACCCCCACACAGCCCCTGAAACCTTCTGCCCAAACAGATGCGCCAACACTGTCTGTTCCCCTTCGCCCCACAGAGATCCTGCTTAATATTGTTGCCCCTGTACCCCACGGTATCCCTACCAATTTCTTTGTTCTCTCCCCTAACAGAGCCCCTGCTACCTTTTGTCATTTACACCTCAGATCCCCTGGCACCTTCTCGGCATCTGGCCCCACAGCCCACTAGGCACCTTCCCTCCCCATCCCGTGCCCCCACAGCACCCCTACCTTCTTCTATAACCCCTCAATTAACAGTAGTCCTTCCACTTCTTTTTAATCCATGTAACCCAACCCCCTCGCCATTGGCAGATTCCCTAGCTTCATTAGTCCCCTATACAGTCCCCAAACATGCCACCTGCTTCTGGGCACCTTCTTTAACACAGCATAGCTCCCCACTACCAGTACCCTTTCAGTGCCTTTTTCACCTTCTGTGCCCACCTCCCCCTAACAAGATATAGCCCCTGATATTTCTCTTTTTGTCTTTCATGTGTGGTGTCGGACAGGGTAATATGTGTATTAACCTCTTCGTGACGCCAGGGTGTGGTTGACCTATACACCACCCGAGGTAGACCAGCTTCACCTGTGCCAGGCACGGGGCAAATAATCCCTCTGACGCAAGGTTATGGTTAACTGGTATGCTTTACTGAGGAAGACAAGGTGTTAAAGTCCATACAGCTCAGATAGGCACTAAGGAGATGCAGGGTGAACTTAGGGAATCTTATCGGCTTGCTGAGACTTGTAGTTGCAGTTGTATAGACTGATGCAGCCACGCTTGAATTTAGTAATTAACAGACTTGACTGACTACTTGGACTGGGCTTCAGCAGGTTTAGTTCCTACCATCAGGTTTTGCCTTTCACCAACCGTGCAGGGGTTGACTTGAAGTAGAAGCGTGGTTACTGGACTAGGCCTCCTTCAGGAACACTCCACAGACTCCTCAGACTTGTCTTCACTGTACCTCAGCTGCAAGAGAGCTAGAGCTCAAGAGAGCAAGCTGAACCCTGACCTCACTATATAAGGGGGACAGTTTAGAGAGATCCCATTGGGTAGATAAGTCACCTGTTCACCTTGCATACTCCCCTTAACAACAAAGGTTCCTTAGCAACATAGATTTAAGGTAACAGTACATATAAAACACATTATATTAACTCTTGTATAACAATACATCATTTAGTGCAATAAAGAGAGTTCTAGGGAGAGGGGACCCATGACGGACGTTGAACTGGATCTGCCTGACAGGATTGGCAGAAGTACAGATGAGTAAGTGACTCTGTACTGGGTCACCACACCTCTACTACACCTCTCCCCAGACCCCTTGGCACCTTCTGACCCAAGCACCTAACTCCTAAGAAAGCCCCCGTTATTGTTTGTCTTTCATGCCCATGATTTCCTAACACAGCGGGCACCATCAGCACTCCACTGCCACCTGCTTCTCTGTCCTCTCTCTCTGGAACAGAGCCCCTGTCACTTTCTGTACTCCCTGCCATCTCATGGAGCCCCTGCCACCCATTACCCCCACCTAGGGTTGCCACCGGAGGGTTGCACAGCCAGTATTTTGGCCACCTTGCTGGTATTTTTATATTAAAAGTACCGGCAATGCAATGGCCGGCATTTATCCAACCAATCCTCCAACTCCCAGAATGTGGCACCATATATTATACCAGTGTTTCCCAACCAGAGAGCCTCCAGCTGTTGCAAAACTACAACTCCCAGCATGTGGCACCATATATTATACCAGTGTTTCCCAACCAGAGCACCTCCAGCTGTTGCAAAACTACAACTCCCAGCATGTGGCACCATATATTATACCAGTGTTTCCTAACCAGAGAACCTCCAGCTGTTGCAAAACTACAACTCCCAGCATGCCCGGACAGCCGTTGGCTGTCCGGGCATGCTGGGAGTTGTAGTTTTGCAATAGCTGGAGGCTCCCCTGGTTGGGAAACACTGACCTATACTATACACTACTATATAGTCCAACATGCTGGGAGTTGTAGTTTTGCAACAGCTGGAGGCACCCCTGGTTGGAAAACACTGACCTACACTATATACTACTATATAGTCCAACATGCTGGGAGTTGTAGTTTTGCAACAGCTGGAGGCACCCCTGGTTGGGAAACACTGACCTATACTATATACTATTATATAGTCCATCATGCTGGGAGTTGTAGTTTTGCAACAGCTGGAGTTACCCTTGGTTCGGAAACACTGACCTATACTATACACTACTATATATTGCAACATGCTGGGAGTTGTAGTTTTGCAACAGCTGGAGGCTCCCCTGGTTGGGAAACACTGACCTATACTATATACTACTATATAGTCCAACATGCTGGGAGTTGTAGTTTGGCAACAGCTGGCGGCACCCCTGGTTGGGATACACTGACCAATACTATATACTACTATATATTGCAACATGCTGGGAGTTGTAGTTTTGCAACAGCTGGAGGACCCCTGGTTGGGAAACACTGACCTGTACTATATACTACTATATAGTGCAACATGCTGGGAGTTGTAGTTTTGCAACAGCTGGAGGCACCCCTGGTTGGGAAACACTGACCTTTACTATATACTACTATATAGTCCAACATACTGGGAGTTGTAGTTTTGCAACAGCTGGAGGCACCCCTGGTTGGGAAACACTGACCTTTACTATATACCACTATATAGTCAAACATGCTGGGAGTTGTAGTTTTGCAGCATCTGGAGGCACCCCTGGTTGGGAAACACTGACCTATACTATATACTACTATATAGTCCTACATGCTGGGAGTTGTAGTTTTGCAGCATCTGGAGGACCCCTGGTTGGGAAACACTGACCTATACTATATACTGCTATTTAGTCCAACATGCTGGGAGTTGTAGTTTTCATTCAGGGCAGCTGCTGAACCACAGGCTGTTTCAGGGCATGCTGGGAGTTGTAGTTAGTAAGTAACTGCAACTCCCAAATTTGAACACAAAAAAAAAGGGATCAAAAAGTCACATCAAAACAAAAATGGTTCTGTTTAAAAATACAGATCGGGCGCAAAAAAGAGCCTCATACAGGCCCCGTATAAGGAGAAATAATAAAGTTATAGGGGTCAGAATAAGACAAAATTTCCCCCGCATATATGTATCCTGTGATGTCACGCATATATAATTAATTATGCAAATTAGCATGGCCGGAATTTTTTGGCAAGAAAGGTGGCCACCCTAACCCCACTCCTATTTTATGTGGGTGGCAGAGAGGCTCGGGCTCTTTGTTGCTATGGGGACCAGAAATGGCTGAGTATCTTCCTATGTGGTAGGTGAGCCTGCTACCCCTATAGCTACATATAGACGTTACATTTAGGACAGTTTATTAGAGACCCCCTATGGCACGGTGCAATGTCCCCACATCATTTCATCAGTCACAGGAGAGCTCAGTCTCAGATTTTCTCCATTAGTCATTCGGATACTTTCATTGACACCTAAATGAGTGATGGACTGCACACGGGAGAACCCCCATCTGCCCCCTGAAGCCCTAAAATAAAATGGGTGCAATAGCTTTTTATTCCTGCTCTTTAATCCAACCATATTTATATCATACTTCCTATAAAGACAACCAAAGACATGACTATTGCTGAAACCTACCAATTGTCCAACCTTAAAGGGGTACTCCGGTGGAAATTTTTTTTTAAATCAACCAGTGCCAGAAAGTTAAACAGATTTGTGATTTATTTCTATTTAAAAACCTTAATCCTTCCAGTACTTATCAGCTTCTGTATAATGCAGTGGAAGTTCATTTATTTTTGAATTTATTTTCTGTCTGACCACAGTGCTCTCTGCTGACACCTCTGTCCATGTCAGGAACTGTCCAGAGCCGGAACAATTCCCCCTAGCAAATCTATCCTGCTCTGGACAGTTCCTGACAAGGACAGAGGTGTCAGCAGAGAGCACTGTGGTCAGACAGAAAATAAATTCAAAAAGTATATAACTTCCTGTGGAGCATACAGCAGCTGATAAGTACTGGAAGGATTAAGATTTTTTTAATAGAAGTAATTTATAAATCTTTTTAACTTGATTCATTTTTCCAAAGGAGTACCCCTTTAAAATATCTCTAATTCCAAATGTTTTTTTTTTTTTAAATATAGATTTTCTAGGCAAGCTTTTGTACAAATCCCAGGTGAATGCAGTGAGGGCCCAATAGCAAAGTCAATATTATGCCCCCAGCTTGTGCCATTGATCAGTAGCACCTTCAGGGACCATCCTCACTTGGCCATGCCTTCTCCTGAACATAACAATTTCCCCTTTGGAAGAAGTCTGCAAAGACTACACAACTCTAGTGATGAAAGAAGGGACAACCCAAGGGTGATACCTACAATCCTCAATCTCTAGTTTAGGGTGCGTTCACATTACGGTCTGCCCCGTTAATAAATGCCCATTTAAGGGGTTCTCCGGTGCTTAGACATCTTATCCCCTATCCAAAGGATAGGGGATAAGATGCCTGATCGCGGAAGCCCCGCCGCTGGGAACCCCTGGGATCATGCACGCAGCACCCTGTTTGTAATCAGTCCCTGGAGCATGTTTGCTCCAGGTATGATTACCGACGACCACCAGGCCGGCGGCGTGTGACGTCACGCTCCGCCCCCGTGTGACATCACGCTCCGCCCCTCAATGCAAGCCTACGGGAGCGGGCGTGACAGAGCAAACTCGCTCTGTGCGTAATGACGGTTGATACAGGGGCCGGAGCATTGTGACATCACGGCCCGCCCCTCAATACAAGTCTATGTGAGGGGTCATGCTGGCTGTCACGCCCCTTCACATAGACTTGCATTAAGGGTACTTTCTGTGGCGTCACGATGCTCCGGTCCCTGTATCGCCTGTCATTACGCACAGAGCAAGTTTGCTCTGTGCAGTAATGAAAGCTGGGTGCTGCAGCGGAGATCCCTGGGTTCCCCAGCGGCGGGACCCCCACGATCTGACATCTTACCCCTATCCTTTGGATTGGGGATTAGATGTCCTGGGGCGGAGCATGATCCATTATTACTTCTGAGCATGCCCAGAAGAAGTGTGAGGAACCAGGAAGTAGCCAGACAAAAATAAAAACGGAAAATAAATGGATTAAAATGGCATCCTTTTGCATCCGTGTGTTACTATGGTCTGTTTAGCAGCAATGACGAGAAAATATCGGGACGGAAGACAACGACCGTGTGAACCTGACCTTACACAATTGTTTCCTATAAATACAGGCACACACTGGATCTATCAGGTGTAACACTCATGTTTCTGAAGACAGGAACTCCGGTGTATGTGTATCCGCTGGACCAGTGTGGCAGATGACTCGGACCGTAAAAAAGGAGCAGAGTCTAAGGTGCCGCTGGTTTTCCCCAGAGCCCGCCGCAAAGCAGGATGGGCTTGCAGCTGCAGGCGACACCCAGGTCACTACCCCCGGCACAGCTCGACCACACAGGCGGTTGAGGAAATGCGAGGCACAGGAGGGATGAGGCAACTCATAGTCTGGATAGCAGAAGGTCAGGGCAGGCGGCACATTAGCGTAGTCAGGACGTAGCAGGAGTTCAGTAGACAGGCGGCATAGGAGCAAGGTCAAGTCACAGGAGCAGGAGATCTGGTACACGGCAAGGCAATACAATGAAACGCTTTCTCCAAGGCAACAAAGATCCGGCAGAGAACTGAGGAGGGTGGAGGAATTCATAAACAAGCCACAGGTGGTTACACTAATGAGCGTACTGGCCCTTTAAATCTTAAAGCTCTGGTGCACGCACGCCCTAAGGGACGGGGACACGCGCGCCGGAGCAGAGAGGTGGAGGCAGAGGCAGGAGAAACACCCGGAGAGTGACGGACTGGGGCTCGCATGCGGGCGCGTCCCGAGTCCCAGCCCCGTTGGCAGCAGAAGGTAAGGGGACCATGCGCTCACGGCCAGCATGTGAGGCCGGTACGCATAGCGCAACATCAGGCCATTTTCCACTCTTCAGCCTGCACAGACATGAATATGTAGAGCACCATAACAGTGCAGTTATATGGGAAGATCATACAGGTGAAAACATTGCTACAACTGTATGACAAAATAACCAAACTTTTCACTAAACTTTTTACCTTCACAATAATTTGCATATCAATCATTATGAGAAAATCCCATCTGACACGGAGTCGGTAGAACATTCTAGTATATGGCAACCGATCCCTCACAAAGTCTACAAAGGCCAAAGGTAATATTTTAAAGCATTGTCTCACCAAGCCATTAATCATGCAGACACATGGAGACGGCTTTTTGCTCCCAGCTATGAGTGATTGCTGGAGAATAGTTTTACTGCCAAAAATATTGAAGGGGAACCTAACCAAAATCTAAGAAACCTCACACAGCATTTCTGATCTCAATAAAGTCAATGAACAGAATAGTATTCCCGTGAATGTAACTCTTATAGAAATAGAATAATCTATACAGTGATCCCTCAACTTGGCCTCAACATACAATAGTTTCAACATACAATGGTCTTTTCTGCACCATTGTAAGTTGAAACCAGACTCAACATACAATGACAATCTGGACAAAGACAGTCCAGATCTGTGAAACTTGTCAATGGCCGAGAGAACTGACCAATCAGAATGGGCATTCACTGGTAAAACACCTGTATTACTGAAGTGTATGCACTGACTGATGTCTGGTAGCGCCCCGTACAGTACAGGGAGGTATTACATGTTCTGTACACTTCTCCTTTGGACACCAGGTGAGGGAGACTCCGTGTTACTTTTTTAGGACACTGCATGTACTGTACAGGACCCCGAAGAAGCTCCTGTCCTCTATATAGACCAGTGTTTCCCAAGAAGGATGCCCCCACCTGTTGCAAAACTACAACTCCCAGCATGCCCGGACAGCCTTTGGCTGTCCGGACATGCTGGGAGTTGTAGTTTTGCAACAGCTGGAGACTCCCTGCTTGGAAAACACTGACATAGACAGTGATTACAGCTCCCAGCAGATCTTTATTACTTTTATATGTAAGGATTTGCTTTATCTATATTAGTTATCTACTTATTTTTCTTTAATTCTCACTTTTTCCTATTTTTGGATGACATTTTCGAGCTTTAGAACCAATTACGAGGTTTCCATAGAGTTCTGGTCTCAACATACAATGGTTTCAACATACAATGGTCGTCCCAGAACCAATTAATATTGTAACTTGAGGGACTACTGTGTATCTACAGGATAACAGGTGGACACTTCAAGGTCATGGATCTTCAAGTGCTCAGTCTATTAAAGTGAACCCTATAGAAGACAGGACCCTAGACGTTACCTGTAAACGAAATCCCAAAAATTAAAACAACTCATTCTTGACCTATTTAGCATCATATGGATGTGTGGCAAAAGTTCTTTTCTATGAGAGTGGTGGATATAGATTGTTCTATTTAGATATAGATAGGATAGAGAACCCTGACTAGGTGTCTGTTGGCGGCCATTATGGAGGTCCATTCCTAGGACCTCCATTGATAATTGATTGGACAGACATTTTCCATATGTGGAAATGATTGCATCAACGGGTAAATTGACAAGTACCTGTCATGATCTTGATAGATGTTATAATCCTTCCAGTTCACTGCCCCCATCATGATAAACCACCCCCTGCCTTTATTTTTATTATTTTTTTAGTTTTCTACCTTGATATTGTTCTGTATCTTCTCAGTCTCAGTGAGCTCAACAGACTGGGAAGGGGTGTTCCCTAGCATGCATGAAATCATCTAAAGCCATACAGGGGAGAACTTCCTCCCTCATTTTGCTACACACAGCAGAGAGCAGTTCAGTGTGAGATGGGCTGTGATTGGCTGAGGCCACACACACACCCACCCCTCAGCTCAGCTCTCTACTATACACTCTATGCACTGTGCTGAGCCCAGGTTCCACCTGCATTTCCTGACTTTTGTCTCTGCCAGGCTACTGCAAGAGCCAATCTGCTAGCAGTGCTAGAAGAAGGACCCCTGGTGGCTAAACTTTTAGCTGAGCTGAGGGGTGGGTGGGTGTGGTCTCAGCCAATCACAGCCCATCTTACACTCAACTGCTCTCTGCTGTGTGTAGCAAAGTGAGGGAGGAAGTTCTCCCCTGTATGGCTTCAGATGATTTCATGCATGCTGGGGAACACCCCTTCCCAGTCTGTTGAGCTCACTGAGACTGAGCAGAAGACACAGAACAATATCAAGGTAGAAAAATAAAGATATTTAAATAGGCTAATCTATATCATCTACATTTTTTTTTTTTACTAATGACAGGTACCATTTAATAGACTCCATGCCAGAAGTTTTGTATACAATACACCTTTTTCTAAAAATTCATACTAGATATCAAGCATTGACTTACTCCACATTTTTCCGCCGGCAGTCGAGTTTGCTTGAGTGCTGCAGATTTTTCCGGCCATTTCAGAGAAGCAAAAACACCTAGTTAAATAAATTCTATATTTTTATGATTTTGGCATGCCATCATGTAAGGTCTAGGAAAATGAAGCCCACGCGGAGAACAAATTGAGCAGCTAGACTGGATTAATAGTAGTTGCAGCATCTGCTGTAATAGAATAAGGTGCGCCGAGCCTCTGACAGGACTATTAAGTACACTTTTGATCCATTAAGGCTGAAGCAGAAGGACAACCAAGCCTTTGATATATGATATAAATATTTTCCTATTGTCAGTTCTATGATTCTGCGCTAATGCCATTTCCTTCAGCCATAAATACTCGAAAATATGTTATTTTTATAGGATTATCCTATTCTGAAACGGTGCCAGACTTACGTATGAAAATGTAATATGAAACTGTGCATAAATCAAATGGATTGTGAGTGATAGCAGTATATCATGTGCATTGTACACCACGATTCTGTGCGGAGTAACTTCTTAACATATCTTTAAGGTGGTCGCGGCTCTGTTTCTACCTAATCATAGAAATGAGAGATAAAATTCTGGCTGCGGGTCACCTTCACTTTGGGGGGCTTAGAAGTATACTGTTTAAAGGGGTTATCCAGGAAAAAACTTTATACATATATATATATATATATATATATATATATCAACTGGCTCCAGAAAGTTAAACAAATTTGTAAATTACTTCTATTAAAAAATCTTAATCCTTTCAGTACTTATGAGCTTCTGAAGTTAAGGTTGTTCTTTTCCCTCTTTAAGTGCTCTCTGATGACACCTGTCTCGGGAACCGCCCAGTTTAGAAGAGGTTTGCTATGGGGATTTGCTTCTAAACTGGGCGGTTCCCGAGACAGATATCATCAGAGAGCACTTAGACAGAAAAGAACAACTTTAACTTCAGAAGCTCATAAGTACTGAAAGGATTAAGATTTTTTAATAGAAGTCATTTACAAATCTGTTTAACTTTCTGGAGCCAGTTGATATATATATATATATAGATATATATATATATATATATATATATATATATATATATATATAGCAAAAAGATAAAGGCAGCACCTCAGTTGTCCAGAGTAGGAGAAGAAAATGAAAAAGGAGATGGGGTGCACGCATTCCTAGAACCTGGGTCCACTGGTTCCTCAATCCAGAAAAGTAAAGATGATGCAGCACTCCACAATAATGCATAAGGTGGTGTTTATTCCAGCATGTGCAAAGACAACGTTTCACCAGTCTCTCACTGGCTTGAGAAAGCCAGTGAGAGACTGGTGAAACGTTGTCTTTGCACATGCTGGAATAAACACCACCTTATGCATTATTGTGGAGTGCTGCATCATCTTTACTTTTCTATATATATATATATATATATATATATATATATATATATATATAAAAAAAGTTTTTTCCTGGAATACCCCTTTAACCCCTTCACGACGAGCGACGTACATGTACGGCGCCGCGAAGTGTCACTTGGCGCGCGGCGACGTACATGTATATCGCGGGGTTCCGGGAGCGCCGAGTCACCGGTAGCGGTGATCGGACCGGGATGACTGCTGTTATCTAACAGCAGGCATCCCGGCACATCGCCGAGGGGGGTCCTGAGACCCCCCCATGACCGCGATGTGCGCAAATCGCAGGTCAATTCAGACCTGCGATCTGCGCGATTCCAGGTCATACGGG
Organism: Hyla sarda; assembly: GCF_029499605.1. Classification (NCBI taxonomy): domain Eukaryota; kingdom Metazoa; phylum Chordata; class Amphibia; order Anura; family Hylidae; genus Hyla; species Hyla sarda. The sequence continues at coordinate 196,807,932 of NC_079196.1, read as the reverse complement.
TCACTGGTGACCCGGTGACCCGGAAAATAAGAGGGATCGGGGGTGTCCGAGACACCCTCGATCCCCCTAAAGGGATAGGAGTTTGGTGGCAGGGTTGCCACCCCTCCTATCCCTGCTATTGGTCGGCCGAGCGACCGACCGATAGCAGACCGGGGGAGGGGGGGTTAAAGTTCGGTTCCCCCGCTTTGCCCACCTGTCGGTGTCCGGGCAAAACGGGGGAACCGTCCAGAGAAGGTCGGCGCCGGAGGTCCCTTACCTGGATCCCGGATCCCCGTTCGCGATCCTCCCCCACATGCGGCGGCGGCTGCAGCAATATTTTCGGGTCCTGCTAGGTGAGTTGTTGCCTAGCAACATCCGGAGGGCCACAGTTTACAGTGGTCTCTAAACTGTGGCCCTCCAGATGTTGCAAAACTACAACTCCCAGCATGCCCAGACAGCTGTTTGCTGTGTGGGCATGCTGGGACTTGTAGTTTTGCAATATTTAGAGGGGTTCAGGTTGTAGATCACTAAGTGGTCTCAAACTGTAGCCCTCCAGATGTTGCAAAACTACAACTCTCAGCATGCCCAGACAGCAGTTTGCTGTCTGGGCATGCTGCGAGTTGTAGTTTTGCAACATCTGGAGGGCCACAGTTTTGAGACCACTGGACAGTGATTTACAACCTGATCCCCTCTAAATCTTGCAAAACTAGAACTCCCAGCATTCAGGAACAGCATAAGGCTGTCTGGGCATGCTGGGAGTTGTACTTGCGTGCCTCCAGCCATTGCATAACTACATCTCCCAGCATGCCCTTCCGCAATCAGTACATGCTGGGAGTTGTAGTTTTGCAACAGCTGGAGGCACACTGGTTGGAAAATACTGAGTTAGGTCATAGAACCTAACTCAAGGTTTTCCAGCCAGTGCGCCTCCAGCTGTTGCAAAACTACAACTCCCAGCATGCATGGTCTGTCAGTGCATGCTGGGAGTTGTAGTTTTGACCCCCCTCCCGTGTGAATGTACAGGCTACATTCACACTGGCGGCAGATTACAGTGAGTTCCCCGCTACAAATTTGAGCTGCGGGAAATTTTTCGCCGCAGCTCAAACTCCTAGCGGGAGACTCAGTGTAATCCGCCGCCAGTGTGAATGTAACCTAAAAACACTACACTACACTAACATAAAATAAAGAGTAAAACACTACATATACACACGTACACTGTCCCCCCACCCAACCCCCACCCCCTCCCCAATAAAAATGAAAAACGTATTGTATGGCAGTGTTTCTTAGATGGAGCCTCCAGCTGTTGCAAAACAAAAACTCCCAGCATTTCTGGACAGCAATTGACTGTCCAAGCATTCTGGGAGTTTAGCAACAGCTGGAGGCACCCTGTTTGGGAATCACTGGCATAGAATACCCCTATGTCCACCCCTATGCAAGTCCCTAATTCAGGCCTCAAATGCGCATGGCGCTCTCACTTTGGAGCCCTGTCGTATTTCAAGGCAACAGTTTAGGGCCACATATGGGGTATCGCCATACTCGGGAGAAATTGCCTAACAAATTTTGGGGGGCTTTTTCTCCTTTCACCCCTTATGAAAAGGTGAAGTTGGGGTTTACAACAGCATGTTAGTGTAAAAAATTTATTTTTACACTAACATGCTGGTGTTGCCCTATACTTTTCATTTTCACAAGAGGTAAAAGGGAAAAATGCCCCCCAAAATTTGTAATGCAATTTCTCCCAAGTACGGAGATACCCCATATGTGGGCGCAAAGTGCTCTGGGGGCGCACAACAAGGCCCAGAAGGGAGAGGTGATTTGCACAGGGGTGGCTGATTGTTACAGTGGTTCTGACAAACGTAAAAAAAAAAAAACACCCACATGTGACCCCATTTTGGAAACTACACCCCTCACGGAATGTAATAAGGGGTGCAGCGAGAATTTACACCCCACAGGTGTCTGACGGATCTTTGGAACAGTGGTCCGTGAAAATGAAAAATTTTGCACAGCCCACTGTTCCAAAGATCTGTCAGACACCAGTGGGGGGGTAAATGCTCACTGTACCCCTCATTACATTCTGTGAGGGGTCTAGTTTCCAAAATGGTATGCCATGTGGGGGTTATTTTGCTGTTCTGGCACCATAGGGGCTTCCTAAATGCGACATGCCCCCCGAGCAAAATTTGCTCTCAAAAAGCCAAATATGACGCGTTCTCTTCTGAGCATTGTAGTTCGCCCGCAGTGCACTTCAGGTCCACTTATGGGGTACCCCTATACTCAGAAGAGATGGGGTTACAAATTTTGGGGGGTCTTTTCTGCTATTAACCCTTTAAAAAATGTGAAATTTGGGGGAAAACCAACATTTTAGTGAAAATTTTTATTTTTTTTTTTACATATGCAAAAGTCGTGAAACACCTGTGGGGTATTAAGGCTCACTTTATTCCTTGTTATGTTCCTCAAGGGGTCTAGTTTCCAAAATGGTATGCCATGTGTTTTGTTTTGTTTTTTTGCTGTTCTGGCACCATAGGGGCTTCCTAAATGCGACATGCCCCCCAAAAACCATTTCAGAAAAACGTACTCTCTAAAATCCCCTTGTCGCTCCTTCGCTTCTGAGCCCTCTACTGTGCCCGCCGAACACTTTACATAGACATATGAGGTATGTCCTTACTCAAGAGAAATTGGGCTACAAACATAAGTATACATTTTCTCCTTTTACCCCTTGTAAAAATTCAAAAATTGGGTCTACAAGAACATGCGAGTGTAAAAAATGAAGATTTTGAATTTTGTCCTTCACTTTGCTGCTTTTCCTGTGAAACACCTAAAGGGTTAAAACATTTACTGAATGTCATTTTGAATACTTTGGGGGTGCAGTTTTTATAATGGGGTCATTTGTGGGGTATTTCTAATATGACGACCCTTCAAATCCACTTCAAAACTGAACTGGACCCTGAAAAATTGCGAGTTTGAAAATTTTGTGAAAAATTGGAAAATTGCTGCTGAACTTTGAAGCCCTCTGGGGTCTTCCAAAAGTAAAAACTCGTCAATTTTATGATGCAATCATAAAGTAGACATATTATATATGTGAATCCAAAAAAAATTTTTGGGGGATATCCATTTACCTTACAAGCAGAGAGCTTCAAAGTTAGAAAAATGCAAAATTGTAAATTTTTTCATCAAATTTTGGGATTTTTCACCAAGAAAGGATGCAAGTTTCCACAAAAATTTACCACTATGTTAAAGTAGAATATGTCACGAAAAAACAATCTCAGAATCAGAATGATAACTAAAAGGATTCCAGAGTTATTAATGTTTAAAGTGGTCAGATTTGCAAAAAAGGGCTTCGTCCTAGAGGTGAAAATGGGCTCCGTCCTTAAGGGGTTAAGATTGTACATTAAACACAATAATACAAGTATGCATGTGATTTTAGGGGGAGGAATGTGAAGCCCCAATATATCCTAAAAATCCTGTCCCTGCCTCTTGGAGTGCCTGCCCCCAATAAGGACAGCCTTGACAATGATCCCTTACAGTGACAAGGAGGAGAGGGACCAAATGGAAAGAGTAAGTATAGTGGCCTAAACAAGTCAGAACCTGGGGTTCATATATAAGTACAATCAGCAGTCAGAGGATCCAAGCCAGGAGATCACAAAGCACAGAATCAGCAGACAGAGGGTACACCAAAGCCAAGCAAAGGGTAAAAAATCAGGAGGCCAGAATTCAGATCCGAAACAATAAAGGGGTTATCCACCATAAGGTGATTTTAGTACGTACCTGGCAGGCAGTAATGGACATGCTTAGGAAGGATCTGCACTTGTCTTGGGGTTAATGGCTATGTTGTGAGATTGCCATAACACTGTGGTTAGCTTTTTGTCAACTGGAATTTCCTGTTTGAGTTTTCTTCTTGTGCCTACAAATCCCATAATTCCATTTTCCTCCCTCCCACACATCAGCCACCCATTGAAACATAAATGAGCTGCATCCATTCAAAAGACCTGTGGTTTTCAATCAGGGTGCCTACAGCTGTTAGATTAGTTGCAGATTGATCTCTCTCCCACCAAGCGATCCCTCCACCCATAGAAGCAGACAGGTTCCCTGTCATTAGCTGTATAGTGAGTCAGGTCTCGGCTACATTGCAACCTGGGAAAAATCTGAGACAACAGTCATTTTGTATGCTGATAAAAATAAATATTGGGGTGAAAATTACAGAATTGTGAGAAAACCATCACACAACTTTACAGCCCCTGTAGCACAGTCAAATAAAAATACATCCTGGAATACCCCTTTAATGAAGTCAATGGAAGAAACAATCACCGGCACCTGTCATAGGTAGAAGCTTGATTTAAATAGCCGGGGCTA